>NC_005788.4:0-300000 GCF_000091025.4 Eremothecium gossypii ATCC 10895 | reverse complement strand
TAATTAGAGATAACCACAACTTTTTCGTTATCACTGCGGTGCGCTATTTGGTGCAGTAGAGACATGAGCACTTTAAGTTTCCCAGAAGTTGTACTTTGTGCTATTCTCAAAGCGGGGGTGCCCCCATTTACCTTGCTCTGAAAGTATGAATCCGAACTTACTAGGCTTGGAGAATTGCATATCTTTTTGAACAGTGTTATCAACCCAAGTGAGGAATTAAAGGACATATTTTGAAAGTCCACGCGGGTTCCCACCAGCACTTGATTAAAAGCATCTAGCTGATGCTGTGTTGGCTTGCAAAACACTACAATATCTGTCCTCGGTGGTAGGTAATCTGCAATGATGGAGCTGGTTCTTCTCAGGATGAACTTTTTTGTTATTTCAATTAAATCTTGTGATCTGGATTCCCCGAGAGAGACAATTTGGTCATTATGCTTGTTGTTTACATCTCTAGCCCTGGTAATAGGTGTTATGTATACTCGCTTGAAGTGTGCAAAGGTGCCCAGAATGCCAGGATTGATAAAATTGATGATTGTATAAAATTCATTTAGATCGTTCTGGATGGGCGTACCAGTCAGAATCACCTTCCGTTCAATCTCCAAATCGGTTAAGCACTTCAGTATCTTGGATGATGAATTCTTAAGCCTGTGACCTTCGTCGCAGATTAATAAGTCCAATTTGCTTTTAGCCTGGTCTAACTCTGAAAAGACATTCAGCAGCTTTTCATAACCAAGAATTAGCACCTGGTAGGTACGTTGAACCCTCAGAAAGTTGCGAACGTCATTTTTGTCTTTTTCTGGGGTATTCTTGCTACTTAGCGTCAAGATTCCAATTCTATTCATCGGCAGCCATTTGATGAACTCCTTCTTCCAGTTGCCAATCAGAGTCACCGGGCATACCACGAGAACTTTCTGGCAAATACCCTGCAACGCAACCCCCAATTGCGAGCATGGAACAGACGATGGCCTGGGATGCTGCTTCAGTAGCGTCCAGATCAGAGCAATCGTCATGCATGTTTTCCCTAATCCCATCTCGTCCGCCAACAGACAACCCTTGACATCACTATCATATTCCAAGATCATCACTGTTCTATCATCGTCCTTCTCGGACCTTGCGAGCCCCCGGACGCAGTCATACATGAATTTAATACCTGTTCTCTGATGCTGGCGTAGCTTTTTTGACAAAATAGGATCGACTACAACTTCGACTTCGTCGTCACCGGCTTTGTTCATGACCAGTGGGTCATCTATCTGTGTCTTATCGAATAGCGCACAGTGGCGGCCCGAAGCGGCACTGCCTGCCGCGATAGCGGCATCCGCAGAGCGCATCACTGGCTTGAACTTGGTGTTTTTCGCACCTACAAAGAGCTTGGACAGAGGTACGCGTGTCGGCGTGTTGTTCCCGCCTGCTCCAGGCCCAGGCTGCACGGTCGTGCGGCAGGGCGACTTCTTTTCGGGGGCTAGCGCACCCTTGACAGTATCTAGGGCGGCTGAAAATTCACGTTCGTCCTTGATTTCGTAGTCCAGCTGGCACTCCCACCCGGCCCCGCATCGAAATACCACATCAGACATGGCACGATCCGCCTGCCAATGGTACGTGCCCAGCGCTTTACCGTCGCCATTGTAAACTCTCAGTTGCTCGCCACTCCGCAGCACCCCGTAGCCATCTCCATCCCAAGTCTTGTTCTTCTTGTTGCTGGCCTTCCTGTATGTCACCATGAATATCTTGGTTTCGCGTTTAGGCCTCTTCAAGCCATCACCAGTCTGCTCCTGGTCTTTCACACTCTTTCCCAAGCCACCCTCGCGCACCACAGCCGTCTCGCCGCCCGCAGTGGAGTCTCCGCCCCGCCTTTTGTCCCCTTGCTTCGCCATCCGCGGAGGCCTGAATGGCATATTGGCGTACTTCGGCAAACTGAGACCGTTCGACATCTTCACGATACCAGCTGCTTCTCAGTTACTCAATCGGAAGCCGACTGCACTATATACGCCCGCTACAGTACAGTTCGCAGGTTTTGTCCACATGCCGGAGCCTAGCGCGCGTAGCGTGTATCTCAACTTGATGTTTTTTACAACATAGCGCGGTCATGATCTTGGCGGGACACCAAAGGAAGGGCGGTCACGTAAAATTCACCAAGCATGCCTCTAGTTCCATTCACTTAGCCTATCTCGCCGTATTGATTGTGGTAAGCCGCGCTAGCTAGACATTGCAACGCATCTTTAAGCCCCTGGCCCCCTTCCTCGACATTAGCTTCGAGCTCAGATCACAGGCTGGGCTGCGGTACAGCGTCGTCCGCAGGCCTGGTGTATGCGTCAAACGGTCATGATTAGACGTTGGAGCATGGCGCAGAGAGCCAGAGGCACCAACGCACGGATGCTACATGGCCTGTACGCGTGGAATGGGAGAACATTCTGCTTACGTCAGGGATTTGCAACGGCCATCGGGGTATACCGTCGATGACCAGGCTGCGTATCCTCTCGCTGAAGCACCTCCGCAGCACCTTAGTCTGTTTAGAATGGACGGTATATTATGAAGGCCTCGACGGAACACTGTTGTTGGGCAGGCTTCTGTTGAGCCCATGCCATAGACGTCAAGGCAACGAACGAACCCCATTGCTCGGTATGTCCTCCTCCCGAAGCACGATCGAGCGGTGTTTGATGCACTGCTTTTACCTCAGCATTTTGATCAGCCTGACCGTCATGCTGCAGTCGCACCGCATGTTCCGTTATTGCAGGAGGCAGTCGCACCAGCTCGTGGCACTGGGCAAAGGCCAATTGACCTGCTCGCTGGCACCCAGCTAGCCGTCCCTGTGCGTTTGTGCCAGCCACCTAGCGGCTGCGCTCGGGAATCGGGCTACCGCGCCGGGCGCGCGGTAGCGGACGTGGCAGCGTCGAATGCACGCACGTTACTATAGAAATTATACATAGCCGCATGTAGGGCAAAGCTCATTCTGCAGACTCTATCTCGACCAGCAGGTCGTGGAAGCTCTCGTGCGCGAAGCGCCCGTGCTCGCGCACAGCGCTGCCGGCAGGCACCCGCTGCCCGGCCCCGTACAGGGCCGCCTCCCGCTGCTGGCGCAGGCGCCATATATCGTTGTAGAAAATGCCAAATACAGCCGGCGCATCCCCGTGCTCTTCCATGTTCAGCGTTAGCCCGCGCAGCGACACATTGGTCTTGGACCCCGGGTACTGCGCGCGGTAGTTCTCCACAAAGTCCCGCGCAAACCGCTGCTGCTCATCCAGCCCAAGCTCGTGCCACTGTTTGTAGCTCCCGCCGTGTGCCCATCTTCTACATGTAACCGTTCTTGCTACCCTGCGCCACATCTTGCTCGTCGCCTTGCATCGATGCACGTTGTTCTCGCTTGTCTGTCGGCGACAACTTCTGCATCCTGCCAGCAGGGTTTACGGGAGCTGCAGCAAGGAGCTCGCGCCCCGCAGGGCCTGCTCTCCCGTACACTAATGCAAAGAGGCAGCCTTCTCCATGCGAGAGATGGCATTACGAATACCTACGAGCGGGCGTCGGGCACGGCTTCCAGGGGAATCAATGCTCGAGCACACGCTATGGCGCAGCTTCTCTGTGAGGGCTGGAAAAGGCACACGAGCGGCGAGAGGCCGCTCTAAGCTACGGATGCTGCCATTTTAGAAACTGCTGCCAGTCCACTGGAAACCTTGCTGAAAAAAGTTTCATACAGATATGCTGTCAAAGCCACGACTAGACAACGGGATTTACAGGTATACTTCCACTACCGTGTGAAGGTTCGGGATGCCTTTAGACTCTAAGTGGGCTCGCGTACCAGCAGAGGATGGTAAAGCCTCTCCTGCGCAGACCGCTAATACAGGAAAGAAGAAGCCGGCAGCGCGTTCGGAAGAGCGGCGATCTTCGCACGGAGCAGTAAAGCCACAGGAGGAGGGCAAAACCAAAGATAGCAAACGGTGGCCACGCAAAAAGGGCGCGAATTCGAGCGCTAGGGTGAACTCCGCGGGGTCGGGTGGGTCCGCGTCCAGCGCGGAGCAGCTTGACTCGCGCCCGTCGACGAGTGGCAGCCAGTCCAAGAGTCGTATATTCGACAAGGCGGCCGGGAGGGGACCAAACCCTCTGGCAGTCCGCCTGGGGATCACGGACGAGTCAGCGCGGTCGAAGCGGGACGGCGAGCGGCGCGCTGCGGGCAAGGGCGCGGCGAAACGTGCGTCGAGGACGAACGCGCCCGCGCACCGGCAGGTGAAAGGCGACGGGCGCGGCCAGGCCCCGCGCCCGTTGAAAGATGATCCAGCCACGGTGAGTGAGCTGGAGCGGCGCATCTTTGAGCAGCGCAAGCTGCTGGCCATGCGACAGCACCAAGCCGAGCAAGAGCGGCTATTGCAGGACTTTTTATGCGACGACTTTCCGCTGGAGTGGGATGAGAACGAGCTAGTGGGCCAGTTAGACAAGTTGGCCACGCGCTAGAGTGATGAGGTGCCGACGGATATATGATAAAAGGATAGTGTAATATATAATTCCTATGTACAGGAAAGAAAAGTTAATCAAACCAAACGGCGGGCTGCCTCAGCTGTTTTTATATAATACGTAGCGAATTAGCTTGCCATCCTCTCTACGGAACAGATCCACCTGGTCCAGGCGCACGCCAACGTGGTATTTGCCCCGGTAGACGACTAGGGAGTCCGGTCCCAGCGGCATTTCGCCCAGGAAACAAATGTGCATCGCGTGATCGTTATCGTTCCGCTTCGGCAAGGGAAACTCGTACTTGAAGTCGCCATAAACCTTACTCGGATCCACCATTTGAAAGAGATCGGATGTCCCAAGACCAATGAAATTTAGTACGCGTTCTGCAGCATTGCGGATGCTCACGGGACGATGGGTGACCCGCCACTGGACGAGGCCAAGGAAGTCGTGCCAAGTATGGCCATGGTCTGGGGCATGGCTGCCCGATGGTCTAAACAGTAGCCCTGTGATACAGGGATCCTGGTCCTCGCACCACAGCACAAATACATTTGTTTCCGGCTTCTTGCCGTCCTGCGTGTGCAAGGGGACGCCAAACTGCTCCTTGATCATCTTATGCATAGAGAGGCGCTCAAAGACGCGGAACTCCGCCATGCGCTTGACCTCTGCTACCCGCAGATTGGCGGCGTCCTTCTCGCTGAGCGGGCGCGAGCGCTTAGCCGGCCACAAAGGCAGGAACGACTCGCTGTGTTTGTAAAACACCCGGTACCCGATCGAGTAGCCAAATACCGTGCCGAAAACTGCTACCACAAGTGCGAGCAGGATACCGCGCCGCTTGCGCGCCCGCTGCTGTCTGATTGATGCTCCTATGGCTTCTGACACCGCCTCCTGCGCACCCATCCCGTAGTGCATGTCCGCAGGAAGCGGAGCATCCTCTGTACCGCGGCCGCGGCCCTTCTGGAAGTAATTCGGCGGATCTCGTATGCGGTTCGTCTGGGGATCTGTGAATATATGCTTGGGGTCGATTGGTTTGCCAGTGCTATAGAGAGCGGTCACCGGCGTACGCACGGCAACTCTTCGAGTTGTCAGCCCAAGTAGCCTGATCATATACAGGTGATGGATGGCTCCTGTATACCTTCCCACACTGCAAGCCCCTGAGTTGCTCAGGTGTTACTGCGGCAGATGGTCACATCGCTTCGGAGTATATAGTCTGCGCTTTGAGCCACTTAAAAGGGGCTCGCCGGCTAGCCCGGCCGCGTGGTCACGTGATTGCCATCTGCCCCGAACGGAAACGTAACAGGCCGTTGTAACGTGGTGCTCATCCGTCAGCAGGCCGGTCTCCCAATGTACTTCGCATATGTATTTTACGTTTATGTACCTATCGAGGGTCGCTCAGGGTATGCCGCGGTGCTGCCTGGCCACGGGACCCGCAGCCTGCAACGCCCTCCTAGTGGCCCATGGTGAAATTGACCTCACGAGGCTTATGATCTCTTGGCCTTGATCCCCATGATGGCATTTGGAATGTGCGCGATAGGGACGAGGAGCGATAGCGCGAAAAGACCGTAGAATGGGTAGAGGTAGAAGTTGGATCTTGGGTGTCTCTTCCACAAAGGCTTGGTAGAAGCCTGGAACATTTTCTGGTACTGGATAACCTTGTTGACGGCCATTGCGAACAGCGGGTGGTGTGTTTGAGCTGTGTTAATGCGAGGGTAAACGTTGCGAGTTCAAAATATGCATTCGGTATTCGATCACCAAATTTTTGTGTCGGACCACTCGGAACAACCAATCAAATCGCGTGAAATGAGCTTCATGGCCAGCTACAGAAAAGCACCAGCACCAGCGCTCCGCGCTGGCTCTGAGAATCGGGAGCAGATGGGCGAGCTAGCTAGCTGGACAAGCATTCGATTGGGGGAGTACCACGCGGGCGGGGATTACATCACTATATACGTTCTATGCAAGGCATCAAGACGCCGTCTACTACGGAGACGGAGGGCATTGCCTGACCATCCGACCCCTAGTCGTCGTCGCTGTCCAGGACCATATACCGGCGCTTCCGGGCCGGTTCCTCCGCCGAGCTCGATGTGACTGCATGCTTGTGTTCGGTGTCGTCAAGGGAGTCACCACTGACAAAGCCGTCAACCTCGTTGTTCTCATAATAATCACTGTCTCGAGAGGTGTCGGTAGCTCTGCTTCCATTGACTGAGGGCGAAGAGCCCCCTCCGGAGGTGCTGAGGTCTCGTACCACTTCAACGATGCTGTCGTCTGTGCTGTCGCGGGCGACGCGGGTAGTTATATGCGGGGAGCGCTGCCGATGCCGTGTGAACGAGGAAGCCGGGCTCGAGGGCTGCGAGCCATTATATGTGCTGCTCCCTTCACTTTCATGCGCAGCGGGGTCCTCGTCGTCGACTATAAAGCCCTCTAGGTCGGAGGGCGTGTCTGCGTCAGCCGACCGGCTAGCGGAGCGACGGTCCGGGTAGTACTTGTCTTCGTCGTAGTGCGAGTCGCTACTGCCACTTATATCATCGTGCAGAAAGTCTCGAGGCTGTCTGATGGGGAAACGCCTATTAAGTGCGTCGGCCAGGCTCCCATCGCTGCTGTGCCCATCTGCCGACCCTAGGTCCTGCATTAGCTCTGCTGAACGCACGCGATATTCGTCCAGCGTCTGCTCCAGCTCTGCCAGCTCGCTCTCTGAGTACTCGTCGCTGTTGAACTCTGTCTCGTTGACCCGGTTGCGCATGCGCGCCTGGCAGTGGGGACACACAGACCCTTCCACTTCCCAGTGGCAGTTGCTGCATCGCGCCACCCCATCGTCCTCGTCTACCACCGCTACTGCAGTATTTTCAAAGACTTTTTGGTAGAGACGGTTCCCTGCAACGTCGTCCTTGTATTCCTTCAGACTTTCGCGTTTCGCATCCAACAATGCAATCACCTCGGGCTCCGCCTTGTCCAGTACCTCGATGAGCGCGTCAAGGTTTTGCTGTAATGTCACATTCAGTGACGGCATCGACGTGATGCTCGAGCGGCATTGCGGGCAGTTGAGCTCTGTAGAACTTGTGTTGTTGAGCCAGTTGGAGATGCAGAAATAACAGTAGTTATGACCGCACCCGGTCATCACCGGGACATACATATAATCATGGCATATAGTGCATATTGTTGTCTCTAGCAACTTTCGTATGATTATTAGATGCTTCCGACCAGACTGTTTTACGTCAGTTAGTACCTTTGTTCGCACAGTAAGGAGCCATCGCATCGCCAACATACCACCTTAGGCACTGCCTTATGCAGAACGCCACTCATTTTTACTCTGAACCTCCAAAACAGCTAAGCCTATGTTACTATCTTTCCTTCTGGAAGGGATACGCCTATATACCCCAACCCACCTACTTACTTTCCCTTTTCCACTTTAACGAAGGTTCATTAAATTTGTCATTATCGCATTGTGAGGGCACGGCATTTCCTAGCGGGTCCCCCTTCCCAAAACTATTTACAGTGTAGAAGATAAAGTACATGGACAGGCATGGAGGCGCTGTAGGGCCTTCACGGTAGCTCTGCGTGCATTCCTATACTTTGCTCACACTCCTTGTAAGGATATGTGTAGAAATTAGGTTGTGATAGAGGCTGCGTAGAGGGCAGGCCTGATGCTAGGGCGCAGCTGACCGCCGCAGATGAGGAAGCGGCATGCGTACGCGCGGTGAAGGCTATGTCTATTGATTTTTTCAGTGCTTCTCTGCGCAAGTGCATTGCCGCACGATCGGCTTCACAGAGATGGTTAAGCCAAGAACGCAGAAGTGTGGTGAGAGCCGAAATGCTATGCAGGCCTTCCATCTTTGAGTTCGCATAGTGGAGTACCATCTTGCTGCGCTGCTTGGTCAGCTCATCTATGACCTCTTCTTCTGCATTATTGCGGCGGAGCCAGTGGATATGTGTTCGGATAGAGCGCAGCCAGTAGTGTGTTACGAGGGACGAGTGCGGCTCGTTATTAAAGGCACGCAGAGTATCTATTAAGCAGGTCGGCATTTTGGCTAAGGAATAGAACGCGCTGAGAGATTTGTAATACATGTAAAGCTCGCGGCGCTCTGTAGGCCGCATGAGGCGCTTGGCGTGAGCGAACTGTTCCTCCGCTAGCTCAAAAAGGCCAAATTTGCTTGCAAGCGTACCCAGCTGTAAACGATTCTGGAAATTTAAGCGCTGCTCATTTGTAGTGATAAAAGACTTGATCATGGTACCCACTTGTGAGTTGCCCTTCGCCTCCCCAGGGTTTAAGTTCTGATTGTCCAGTAGCTGGTATATCTTGGCTCGCAGTGTAAGTATATCGACCTTTAAAGGAATGTATCGGTAGGTTGGACGAAGATTAGCCTCTAAAAAGTTCATCGTGTTGAACTGACGGTGGTTGACACAGTACTTCATTAGACTGTAGTATAAATCAAATGCTGGGCGCATCGAGGCATCCATATGCTTCCTTATCATGAAGCAGACTTTGCCTGCATCATGCCGTTTAAGATGCTTGGCAGCGCGGTATAACTTCTTCGTTTCGCTACTTGTGGCTGTCCTTACCGAGAAAATACCGTCGCCTCGAGCCTCCAAGACGTCCAGAGAAAGCAGATTTTTGACACAGTTCTGTAGCCATGGAAAGCAGTAGAAGTACTCCTCATGATTTAAAAGAACCTGAAATTCATTTTCATATTCCCTAAGGAGCATTGGGTATGCTGTCATTGCAGATCGCCATATAATCGATAAGAGCCTGCTGTCGAATACAGGCTTTTCAGTATGCGGAATTTTAACAATGACGTCTTTCAGATATGAAGTAAGATCGCCTAGAAGTCCATTCTTGGAGAAGTACTTGCATATGACAAGATGAAAATCCATAGAAATACTAACTTCACTGTCTTGTTGAATAATCCGTAACATATCTTTAAGCGATGCAAAGTCGTTGGCCTTCATGTATGTATGGAGAAGATGCTTGTAAAGTAATGACTTTGCGTCACAGCTTATATTTGCGTATGCGTTATTCTCCTGCATCTCTTTTTGTACACTGGCTGGAGGAAGTTTTAATCTGTCTATCCTCTTCATGAACCTCGCGATGAGGTAGTAGTCGCTCTGGTGATATCCTGATTTAACAACTTGAGGATGATGTAGGATTTGGTACCAGTAATACTTGCCCTCCATCGTGTCAAACCGTTCAAAATCTAACTGGGCTCTCGCAAGAGTGACATATGACGGTGTAATATGGCTGTTGTATAACCACAGTTGAAAAATATCGCTCAGTCCTTGCATGTCACCCTTCTTGATCGCATAGCTGGTCATAAGCTGTAGTATATGATCACTGGAGTGTAGCTCCTTGCAGGTCTTCACAAAACGACAGTAGAATTCCTTTGCACTAACGGCATTATTGTTCTCCAGCATGGAACGGAGGCCATACATAAACAGCTTCCCATCTGGCTTCTGGCATGAGGCATATAACCTGAATAACAGCTCTGTAATTGGGTAGTCCTGCAGCTGGAACTGTGTCTTAACTAGTAGATGTAGCAGCTCACAATATCCCGGGTAGGAGTCCATATTCTTGAGCAAGGGGCCATACACCTGGTAAATCCGCGCGATATCATGCAAATCATGCAACTTGTAGAGTGTTTCCAGCAATGTGAGTAGGTGCGCGGGCTGAAAAGCCTGACTCTTCTTCTCCAGTATATCTATAACCTCGTTCACGGTCTCGAGTTCACCATACATGAACCGCACGCTCCATGCCGCCTTAAACTCCTCCTCGGTAATGAACGATACCTGTCTCTGTTTGGACCAGCCTAAACGATTTCCGTTAGATGTGGCCTTCAACTGGCCGTTCTTCGCCTTCTGTGGTTCTTTATCATTTATCCATCGCGGAAGTTGCCTGCTGGTCCTTCGTACACCGTTGTATACCGTGCACACAACACTCTGCTGCAGCTGACGCATATTCATCACCAATACCACGCTTCGTGGCCACAGTCGTACGCATCCTAACATGCTACTTCGAGATCTATTCAGCATAACTTCTTAGTATGTTCCCATCAATGCTTGTAAATCAGAATTTCAACTAAGCAAAGATTACAGTCAGCGTGGTCAAAACAGTCTGTTCTCCTGGTAGTATTGACGAGTGGGTCTGGCTATGGCGAAGCCCTGCGTTCCGATTTGTCCGATATTCTTATGCAATACTCTGCAAAATTGCTTCCCAAGAACCACTGCGCAAAAGAGGAATACAATCCCTATGCTATAACCAAAACCAAATTCAGATAATTGAACGACCAACTATGAGCGGCGTCCGTGGTAACCTAGTTTCTTTGCAGAAATCTGCTGATGAGTTTTACCTTACTGAACTCTGTATCATCACTAACAAAATCAAGCCAAAAATTTTCGCCGGTAAAAATCAGCAGCTAATGGTTAGGGACAGAGTGAAACTGCAGACGATGAAGGCGGACTCTCCACGTTAACAAAAGCTTGCGAAGGTGCTTGTAAAATACATTCCATTTTATATACAAATACATTTGGATTATTTATTCGTAGATTGATTTATATTTTGTTGACTTGTTGCAGGTGTAGTAGATTCCAGTCAGGTAGCATGACCTCAAGCTTGGCAGACAACCTGTGATATCGTCCATATACTGATTGAGAAAGTGAGTTATGCAAACGGCCAGATACCCGAATGTAGATACGTCGTAGAGGCAGTCAAAATCTGGAAAGTGAGCTATATTCTGGTACCCGTGCATATCCCAGAGATGGCCGAAGGGAGCTTGTGTCAGCACGTCAAGGTCCCACCCAGATGCCGGTGAGCAACGGCGGGAAAGAGCATCTGAAGCAAATGCAAAAAATATGGATGGGGTTATGTCCTTGTAGGTGCCCGCAGAGCGTGAGTAGTACTGGTGATTCATTAGGTAACGGTCGAACACGCCCAGAACATCAGCGCAGAAATGGCACTCGCACCCGTTCCAGAGCAGGTCGCAGACTAGTGTTTCGTAAGCAGATAACGTATGAAGGATAGTAGGGGCAATCAATGTGGTCAGTGCTCTCAGGTGAGGGAGCACTTCTGCGTAAAGAGTCCTTCTTCTCAAGTAGTTACCCTCTACTGCATCCTCGATTATACCATCTGCTGGTGCGCTATGCCGAATGCTGAGCGCTTTGAGATTGACAGATATTGATGGGAGACTAAGAAGAAACTTGCACACTGCCAGATCCCAATTCTCTGCTTCAAGGTGGGTGATGGCTCCAAATCTTTTTTCGATGAAGGACAACTCCCGCAAGTTCAAAGGTTCCGATGCCAGCTCGACCAAGAAGTTATCAAAGCATTCGCATCCTTTAATGCAACAAGAAACTTCTATCTCTAACCTCTGAATATTTTCAAGTGGTATCGTTTTGATAATATATGATGACGTTAGTTCGCGCAATGTTTTGTTATAGTCATGAAGTCCGTGAACATGATTAAACTTTAAGGCCTTAAGATTGCAAAACGTGATGCCCTCCGAATCGAAATACTGCAACACCCGCAGACTGGAGTATTCATTGTCCTGGATAGTCAGCTTCTCAATCTTTGGAAAGAAGGCCCTTGTAACTTCTGGTGGGACTGCACCGGATTCAAAAGAAGGCTCCCTTAGGGTGAGCTGTAACGACTTCACTGTCTTGATCGAAGCATCCGAAATACGCGCCAAATCCTTCATATTTGTTATCTCTAGATGCTGCAGTCTCGAGAGACTGAATAATTGGCAATAGTTCGCTTCGAACAGTACAGGGTCACGAATATACAAATGCTCAATGACACCTGTTTCTATGACAGCATCAAGAAGTTCCTGCAAAACAATCCGCCCATTTTCCATGTCATGGAAAGTATCCGACTCTATTACCAGGGTACGGATCTTGTCGAGGTGAGAAGAACCAGTAAGGCGTCGCACTCTATCATAGACAAAGATATCGTTTTGATCGAAGGTTTTAGACACCGCACGAAATCCAGCAATGTAACTGGTGCCACAGTCTAGAAACCATTCCCCACTTCGCAAAACTGGATCTCTACATATTATAATGTTTTTGTAGAGTCCTGGAATAGCTATCTTCGCATTAAACCACCTATTCACTAAAGCAAGGCTGGTAAGGTCATTCTGTGTTAAAAACTTTGCGACATTCCTGAAGATTACCTCTTGCTCATTCTTATCAAGCATACTTTAAGAGTTAGAGCATCAAATAGAACAGGTTAAAGTGGTTACGCTTCCACTGATCTTCCTTCACTTGATCTCCGATGTTGGTCTTTCACCAATGTTGGACTCAGCACCCAACATTTTGGGTGCCATTTGGCATGAGAGGGTAAAAAATACGACCTCGGTGAGGATTGAACTCACGATCTTGCGATTAACAGTCGCACGCCTTAACCAGCTTGGCCACGAAGTCCGATTGTTAAATTGTCTCTATCAAACACTTAATATGACCTTGGCGGCTAGCACATGCTTGAAACTAAATCTCATCCAACAGGGAAGTTAGCCCTACCAACTCAGCTCATAATATATTTAATTAAGTTCAGGTAGTCATGCCTATATACTACATAACGTACAAATCATTTCTCTTACACCACACATACACGGTAGAATTTTATTTTAATTCGCTTATTTCACCATCGCGGGCTACAAGCCCGATGACGTTCAGGAATAAGTTGAGGTCCTGGTACATCTTGTTGCGTTGGTAAAGATAAGCTGGATCCTGTGATTGCTTCTCCAACTCTTCCGCCTTCGAGATGGTGCCAAAGATCTCGTCCCTAATTTCATCTATGATGATACGCTGGTGATTTAGCTTACCTGATAGCGCTAATGACGCAAAGAATTGCCAAATATAAGACAAATCGTAAAACGGAGAAGCCAGATGAGGTGGGTGTTGAGAAGCGCCACCTGATGAAAGCGCAGACATAGCTTGGTTCTGTTGCGAGACAGTCATAGCGATAACCTTATCCATATATGCTTTAGGTGGAAATATGGCTAGGAGTTTCGTTTCCAAGGCAGTAAACAGTTTAACGTAGACATCATTCCAGGTCGATATCTCTACGTTAGATGAGCCATTGCCTATGCTAATATCTTGTTTAATCAATGCTGCGCGCGATATTAACACAGTTATTAGATTCAAACCAATCTTCGAAGTGCTGATAAATGAAATATTGTTATTCTTGATCAAGCATAGCAGAAGTGTTACAACCTCGATGAACTCCGCATGGTTGGACAAAAAGGAAACGATAATCTTCAAGAATGCGGACTGGAATAGTTCAATTTTCTTAAGTTGTGAGTCAGTTGGATTAGGGTTCGTTTTGTAGGAGCTCTTCATAATAATATTCAAGTAGGACAGTTCATTGAAGAAGCAAGAGAAAAGCTTCATCTTCTGCTCCTTGGATAGAAAGTTCATGATTCTAGGCATAATCTTGACACCTTTGTCAAACGATAGAATAGAAATGAATGGGCTGACCTCGTGAGAGTCGTCATCTATGTGGAGAACTTCCCATAGTTTGGTGACATCTGGTTGCTTCCCATTTCTGAGCACGGCTTCCAGTTCCAGAACTTCTTCGTATATCGACTCAATTAAGGAAAGAACAAACTTCCTCCCTCCGGAGCGGGAGAGAACGGAATGGTGATCCATTGAGCTGAACATATATGAAGATCTTCTCCGACCCTTGGACTTGGCAATTTCAACGCCCTCCAGAGTATGAGCAACTTCGTCCAGTGCACTGGAGGATACCGCGGACGAGTCATCATACCCTGACTCGTCATCCTTGTGCGTAGGGAGCTGTAACTGCCTACGCGGAGCTCTCGAATTCATAGTTGAAGAGATCTTGCCTAACACACCCTCCTTAGCACTGTCAAGATCCTTATTCTTCTGTGGCCGTTCCTTAGCAACAGTCACAGCCTTCTCAACTTGGGACTGCATCCTCTGGAGAGCAACATCAGCGCGCCTATAACGGCCGCCGAGCCGGTGGCCAGAGTGCTCCAAGTATGCCCTAGCAATGAGTCCCTTGTTCGACTCGCCGACCGCTCCTCCACGCTGTATAATCTTGTACACCTGGAAATAGAAATCTTCGTTGTACGGGTCTTCAGTCACAATTTGTGATAATTGGTAGCGGGTAATAAAATCTTTGTCACGGGGTGTCATAACACCAGAATGTTTTAAAATCTTGTCAACCTTGGCCTGGCGAATGTGGAGCCTCTTTTGCTCTTCTTCCGTCAACGGTTCGTGGTGCCTTCTAGTCGATCCACGCCTAAAGTCCCTAGGTGTGTGTGGCGGGGTCGGAATGCGGTTTTGCGCCGAAGGTGAAGCAGGGCCCCGCTGCATCAATGAAGTGGAGTTCTGCACTGGGGACAGCTGCTGCTCCGCCAACTGCGCCTGCACCTGCTGAGGGGACGCAATAATCGCATGTTGAGGAACACCCATATCTTGCTGCATGCCAGGAGGCATGGAAGGCATGCCAAGCGGCACATCAATGTGCCCCTGCGCAGGCTGCTGCTGTAGCGGGTTCACATCCGGCGAAGAAGTCTGAGGCTGGCCCATCATTATCGGAATCTGCTGGAACTGCTGAGGTAGCCCCTGAGAAAACTGCGCAGGCATACCCTGGGGAGCGTACTGGTACTGCTGGGGAGCCTGCACATAGCCCTGGGGAGCGAAGGCGTACCCCTGCGGCGGCATTCCTTGCGGAACACCCTGAGGCACACCCTGAGGCACACCCTGAGGCACACCCTGAGGCACACCCTGAGGCATTCCCTGAGGCATTCCCTGAGGGACTCCCTGAGATACGCCCTGAGGCACGCCCTGTGGAACCGCCATAAACCCGGGCGGAGGCATTACCATCTGTTCCGGAGAACGCGCAGTATCCTGCATCCCAATCGCCTGTTCGGGAAACGTGGCAGACCCAGGGGCCGTTTGCCCGCTTCCCCACAGCGACTCCATTGGCTGCAAATCCACATTGTCGTCAAACTTCTTTGGTGCCCCGCTGGCTGCTGCTGCATACGACATCGTTGGCGCATACGATACAGCCCCATAGGCCGGCCCGCCCTCTAGTGCGCCCTTCCCGTACCCAAAGTCAAAATCGTTGCCGAGGTCTGCACCATCGCCAAACGTCTCTGCGTTCAAATAGTCGTCTTCCTCCTGCTCGTAATCGCCAAGGCCCTGGTACGTCTCCTCAAAGTCCAATTCTTTCTGTTTTTTGCTATCTTGCGCTCCTTTTGGAGGCATGCTGGTATCAAACCCAAAAAAGGACATGATCGGTCCAATATCTACTTGGTTTCACGACCTTCAGCAGTATATTTGACCTTTCCTGTCTCCATTTAAAGAAAGGATTAGTCTTAAATGCACTAATAGTGGGTACGTAAAAAGGGAGTCTGAAAAATTTTTCAGCATCGTTTTTCGAATATCACTTTCAACGAGCTGGCCTATGTGCTGGCCTGGTCATCACGTTAAGTAGCCGGCGCCATTGAGTTGTATCGAGCCCTGCCGTCTGTAATTGACATCCATGCGGCTGTTTGAGATGATTTCGGATGGTGTGGGTACATGCTACGCATTCTTGTGTTTGTTGTCGTTTTACGTATGTATGGCGTGGCCATCACTCAAGGATTTGCGGAGCGAAAAGCCGCTTTGAGAGAGGAAGCCAGCTCACAGGACGGGTTAGGAACACGCATGGGTTACAAATGTACTATAAACGGGCTGGAGATTCAGTAGACCATCTTCTTGCCTGATATGGTGCGACGGTTGTCATCGTCGTCATCTTCTGCGTCGACCTTGGCACGGTTTAGCACTTTAATGAAAGAGTCGACGCGGCGGCGCATACGGGTATGCATGTAGGCTTTAGAGCACTTGATGTGGTAGTGGAAGTAGTTGCGGAACAGGGCAAGGTGGCACACGGAGGAGAACTGCAGGTCACGGGTCACAAAGTGGCGCGGGAAGAGCACAAAAGTCACGAAGCGCTTGCTGCGGTCGGCAGTGCGGCGGGGCACGGCGGACGCAATCTCCAGCGGCGCCTCGTGCGAGACCAGCACCTGCGGCGCGGACTGGATGGAGCGGTTGCGCTTGCGCGCGTCGACAAACTCTTGCAGGAACACCTTACCAAAGACCTTATCGGTCTCGCCTTGGAACATGGTCTCGAAGATGACGGTGACACGGTCGCCGGAGGGCTTGATGTAGATGTTCTCGTCGTCGCGGTACTGGATCAGGTGCACGCCCGCGGCCTCCTGGCGGTCCTCCGGCAGCTGTGCGAGGCGCAAGCTTTCGTCGAACGCTAGCTGGAACACGTACGCCATCGTAGTCATCTTAAGCAGCGCAACCTGCATCACGGACTCAGGTGCCAGGGCGTCCAGCTGGATCAGCAG
Source organism: Eremothecium gossypii ATCC 10895 (assembly GCF_000091025.4). Taxonomy (NCBI): domain Eukaryota; kingdom Fungi; phylum Ascomycota; class Saccharomycetes; order Saccharomycetales; family Saccharomycetaceae; genus Eremothecium; species Eremothecium gossypii. The sequence goes on along the minus strand of NC_005788.4, from coordinate 283,222 downwards.
CGTGTGGTCGTAGCCCGTCTCGGGCGCAGATGCGGTAGATACCCCCGGTAGCCGGTCGTACTTGTCCTGCAGGTAGGCCAGCAGACCCGGTCCCGCAGCCGCCACGCTTTGCCACGCCTTCGTGCGCATGCTCACATTCAGTGTGACGCCCGTCTGGTCTGCATTGGAGATGTGGAAAGTGGCGTAGTCGAAGTCGGACACAACTCTGTCGAGTGTCAGCGGCGTGCCCTTGCGGAAAGCTTCCAAAGCCTCTACCAGCGTCTTCTCGATCAACAGGTTGTGTGGCTGTAGATGTAGCATTGATGATGTATCGAGGCCAGTTACACGCTTGTGCGTTCGTGGGCGCTGTGGTCCATGCATCGACTTAAAACTGACCAGGCAGGCTCGCCCCTTTTAGAGATTTGGCAGTAGTCACGTGATAAACTGCAACGCCGGCCTGCAACGCCGGCCTGCTACTAAGTGCATCAGCTGTATTGTGGGTATATGTACAAGTATGTAAGCCCTGCTAGTCCTTTTGCGGGCGCTTCACGCCGTATTTTGACCGCGATGAGATGCGGTTGACCACGCCTGCCAGGTCGCCCGCGCCACGCACAAGATGGTACTTCACGCCCGGCAGATCCTGGACACGCCCGCCGCGGACGTACACAATACTGTGTTCCTGCGCGTTGTGGCCCTCGCCCGGGATGTATGCGGACACCACGTTGCCGTTGGTCAGTCTCACTCTACAGGCCTTGCGCTGCGCAGAATTAGGTTTCTTGGGCTTCAGAACCATCACACGCAGCACCACGCCCTTGCGAATTGGGCAGCCCTCCAGTGCAGGCGATTCCGTCACCTTCTTCCGGCGCGGAGGCTCCACGCCCCGCTTGATCTGATTCAGCGTGGCGCACGCAGGCGCGCTCTGCGAAAAGAGTCGCGTCGCCCAGCTTACAGGGCTGTAGCTGGCGCGCGGAAACAGCGCATGCAGCGGGCTAAGCTTCGATAGGAACATTGCTCTTGGTGGATACCTCTAGTATACTGATGCTGGCATGTGTAGAAAATTTTGTCACATCTTGTGTCCCGGAACTTGCGACGCTATCTTATCCAGCACGTGATCGATAAGGTAGCCTCACCTCGCCGAATGGCGTGGCTGGAGCACTCTTGGGCCTAGCACGAGCATTAGGGCAACGTGAGGGGCACATAGGTATGCCTGTTATATGTCTGGGCCCTCTCCGAGACGACGACAGCGTTTTCTACAGGACAACTACATGTCCCAAAAAGTTAGCAATGCTGCCGCACCCAGGGGCAAGACCATCTAGGCTCGCGGCCGAGGAATATGGGAGCGTCGCAGGCGTATATTCATCTGAGGCCCACAAATATGCTTGTTAAGCATGGTCGGACGGGTGCTGCCGCCTCTGTGACAGGCGCAGCTGGCGGCGCAGGCTCGAACCATATGCTTCGCATCCATCTCGAGCGGTTTCCGAGCTTAATCGGCCACAGCTCGAGCCGGATCAATCGACGGTACAACGAGGATGGCTATTCAATGCGCGTTTTGAAGCTTCCTTCTGCAGCTGCCGAGCAGCAGTGCTTGAGCAGCCCCGAGATTCGGCACAAACGGGAGCATTGGCGCACAAAGTTGCCACTGGAGAGGTCGGTGCTCAACATTTCGATATTCGACGGCCATGGCGGGGGCCGTGTCTCGAAGCTGCTAGCGACGTGCTTGCACGAATGGCTCGTGAAGACGTATCCTAGCAAGCGGGATTTGTTCTCTGTGTTGAAGGCGTATCGCGACCGGGTGGGCGGTCGCTACTGGTCAACGATATACGCCCGGCGGGAGCTCTTCTATGACCGTTTCATCCGCAGCTGCAACACCAAGCAAGAGCAGGTTCTTCAGGGCGGTGCTGCGCCCGGGAAGATTTTGGATAGATCGGGGAACATCATCGACAAGACGAGCTTGTTAACAGAGCTGGAGCGGTTGCGCATATACCTCACGTTCCTCAAGTACGATCTCGAGCAGGTCAGTGGCTTCAAGGCCACGGAAAATGACATGGAGGTCACTGAGGCGGCCTACGCAGGGGGCTCGACGGCCACTAGCATATTCCTTACCACTTATGACGGGGAACCCCACGATGAGTCGTTCTTCGTTAGCCCGGAGAGCTTGCTCAAGCTCGTGGTGACCCAGGTGGGCGATACGAAGGTTGTTTTGTGCGATAAGAATGGCATTGCACATAGCTTGGTCCGCGTCCACCATCCGGACTCGCCCCGCGAATCAGACAGGCTCAGCGGTAACTTCCAGACAGACTCCTTTGGCGACGTGCGATTTCTCAACAACTTCGCCAACACGCGCGCCTTCGGCGACCGTGGCGGCAAGCGCGAGGGCCTTACTTGCGAACCCGACATCTACTCGTATCTCATTGGCTCGACGAGGAGGTTACCGCGCTCCGAGCACTCCAAGTTGCCGTTTGGTGGTGACGAGTGCTTTCTTTGCCTCATAACAGACGGCGTCTCAGACCTGATGAGCGACCAGGAACTTGTCGACCTCATCACGTCCACAGTCAACAACCGCGGCCTGAAAGTGGCCACGCCGCAGTATTGCAGCGATGAGGTTATCCGCTATATCATGGCTATTGGCAGCAACACAGCCGACAACGCCACGTGCATCGTGCTACGGCTCTCAAACTGGGGCAACTGGCCCGTGATCGACCGGACCGGTGCCATAAGAGAGGAGAAACTCATGGCCTCGTCTTCTGGCAGCGATAGAAATAATGTCTGAAGGGTACCTAATTCATCAGGGTTTGTATTATTTACATAATTAAATGGTGCTGGTCTATACAGTCAAGGTAAATGCACACTATAAGATCACTTGTTCTTGGTCTGTGTGTAACTGAATCTCTTCCGCGTAGGTGCAAACTCGCCCAGCTTGCTGCCAACCATGTCCTCCGTAATCTCAAATGCAACGTAGTCCTTACCGTTATGCACTTGAAACTTTAGCCCCACGAACTGCGGCAGAACCGTTGCTGACCGAGCGTTCGTCCTTATGGGAGTGCCCTTTGCTAGTGCTTCTTTGATGGGCAGAGGCACCACATTAGGCCCTTTCCACACGGAACGGGAGAGAAGACGCAATGAAGAAAACATAGGCTTCTATATGATCGCTTGAATAGCACTCGTGCGAGAGGAACCAGGCGTATATGGCGTCAACTGCCAGTATGTCCTGTCTGCTTTTTGATTACGATGTGACTAGCGAGCTAGGAAAATTTTCCGCATTTTAATGTCATGAGCAGAGGCATCGAGATCATCGTTCAAATAGAGACCATATTACAGTCTGAGCGAAGATGTTTGCTGCAAGGTTTGATCCAAGTAGGCATTATGAAGAGGGTGATACTGCTCCTCCTGCGCCTTCTTTGCCGATGAAGAGGAGCAGAGATGCCCAACAAGACGAGAGCGAAAGCGAGATGAGCAGCGCAGAGAGCGAAGATGAGGCCATGCAGCTCGACGATGAGGAGGAGGTCGTCGATTCCAAGGGAAAGGAGAATCACGGATCTGATAGCATAGGCACCGGGGAGGCGGACAAGAGACACCAGTCGGTGCTGTCCAGGTTCCAGCGAACCATCTCGGTACAGGATAAGCTGGATTCCGACGCCATAGTCGGATCAGATAGCGAGGAGGAGCCCGCAAAAATGCATGGGCTGGTTCCAATTGCGCAACCGGCTATTGTGAGGGACACCCTAGCCCAGGATAGCAGGAAGGAGCGCAAGCTGCTGGCGTGGTCCAACACAACGAAAATCCACTACGACAGCACGATGACGAAGCCCTTTGCGGCATACAAGGATATATTATCTACAAGCCTACTTGCGAACGTTGAGGGCGGGTTTTCGCGGACGGCGTTTCCCATACAGACGGCACTGCTGGACTCGGTTTTGCCGTTGATGTCACAGGCATACAGCGTCTCTAAGCGGTACTACACAAGAAAAGTCGGCGACATACTGGTAAATGCATCTACTGGGTCGGGGAAAACCCTGGCGTATGCTATGCTTCTTATACATATACTAAGCAGGCGCACTGTGAACAAGCTGCGTGCGGTAATCCTGGTTCCCACCAAGCTGTTGGTGCATCAGGTATATGACACAGTCCAAGCGCTAGCAAAGGGATCGAGTGTGGTAGTTGCAGTGTCCAAGATGGATACCTCGCTGAAAGAAGAATCTGCCAAGTTGAAGGCCCAGGAGCCGGACGTACTGATCATCACGCCCGGGAGACTGGTCGACCATTTAAATATGCAGACATTCTCCCTGAAAAACCTCAAGTTTCTTGTGCTTGACGAAGCGGATCGCTTGCTGAACCAGTCATTTCAGAACTGGTGTATCGAGCTCATGACGCGCCTGAACGCGGAACGGCCATTTAAAGGTCCCGGTAACGTGATCAAGATGATTTTCTCTGCTACTCTCACAACGAATACCGAGAGGCTCCATGACCTGCAATTGCATAACCCTAAGCTTTTCCTCATGGGATCACAACTGTATCATATGCCTGCGCAGCTTCAGGAGTATAATCTTCCAATCCCAACATCCAAAAGCTACGCCAAGCCGCTCATACTCCTACGCCTGCTACCGCTACTGTCAACGGAGAGCCTGCGCATCCTGGTGTTTGTGAAGAGCAATGAGGCTTCCATTCGTTTGGCGGCTCTTCTCACTGCCATGGTTGGCAATGGCCTCTCAGCAGTCTCAACGACCGTCGGCTCCATCAACAACAACAATTCCAAGGCCACCAACAGAAAGCTAATTGAAGCGTTTGCTGCCGGCGCCTCCGGCCATTGTAGCATTCTTGTGTCGACAGACTTAATGTCTCGCGGCCTGGATATCTCCGGCATTTCTCATGTGATAAACTACGACTTGCCCATCTCATCGCAGCAGTATGTCCACCGGTGTGGCAGAACTGCCCGTGCCAATACCTCAGGTACCGCCGTGAATTTGCTCGTAGGCAAAGGTGAGCAGAATTTCTGGAAAGACCACATCGATTCCGATATTTCACGGGCGCCAGACGGCTCTCACCTATTTTTCGATGAGGAACAACGTGAACAGCTAGTTTCGCTCAGTGAAGAAGATACTGCAACCTACAAGAAATGCCTGGAAGAGCTCAAGAAAAGTGTTTTAGGCCGCTAAGAACTCCTTTATACATTATATAATTGGTGGCTAATCTCGTCGTTTGGCACTACCAGCTCTTCTCGAACTCGAAAATAACGTCGAAGTGTATGGTAGGTAGATCGACTGTTCATTTTCGAAAATCCGGGCCTGGGCAAGAAGTAACTATATGTCTAATGAAGTAGCAACATAGCGAGGAGGTAATCCAAGGCGCAGCTAACGACAGAAAAGGCTATCCACGCCCAATATGTCATCCAGTAGATATATTTTGATCCCGCCTGAGGATTTGCATCCGTTGACGTCCAACACAGGTAATGAACAGAATATCTACCCCGATTTTGATCCATGGGCACACACAGAGATCGAGGACAAGATCCTTCTTAGCTTTGTTGCCAAGGGACACTATACAAGTGCGAAGGTCAATTTTGAAAGCATCTCGGCGCGTTCATCGCTGCAGGAATCGCTGCCGAAGGTTGCTGGAATGCTGGCCGAGCAATTCTCGAAGGTTGTGCATCTACGTGAGCAAACGATAAATAAAGTCTCCGGAGAAAGTGAAGAGAGCATAAGGGGCAAGGCGAAGTTTACAGATTTAGCTGGGCCCGGGTTTTCGCTGCCCAACAGGGTGACATTGACGGACCAGCGGCGGACCCAATGGTTGCAAGAGCTGAGCTCCCCTAATGTGTCTCTGTCAAAGCTAGCAAAGTCTATACCGCATGGGTTCAAGAGGAAGCAGATCTTGGAACAGTGTTACATGCGGCAGCTCCCGTTGCAGCGCGCTATTTGGCTCATCAAAAGTAGTTATTCGATAGAGTGGAAATCGCTGACGAGCAAATTGAAGCCAGGCCAGACCAACGAGGGAGTCGTTAGCCAGCTATACAACCTGTGGACAAATAGCATGGTAAGCATAATGGAACGGTTGCTTTTCGAGATGCCAAAGTACTACAATGATACCGCGCAGGCAAAAATATGGAAACCTCGGGTCTCTTACTATATCAATCTTCTCGGCAATTGCTACAATATGGGCCTGATGGATAGAGGCGTATTCAACCACTGGCTGGTCGAATTCGTGGAAAAGGTGGAAAATTTCGAATTTTTGCCGTTGTCCCTTCATTTACTAAATATATTCTGGTCTGGCATCTGCCCTCCGACACATGGAATTGAAGCACCAGATAACTCGTTTCTGATATCAAAGATAACAGTTGTACTTTTGCACAAACATCATATGATTTTGCAAAATAAATCAATGATTAATGATGAGAATTATATTATAAATGACTTGCAACGCAATGCTCGATTGAAGGAGAGTCTTTTACTTCGTTTGAAGGCCTTTATTCTGGACATCTTTCACCATCAGTCACTGGAGGCTTTTATAATGCCTAATCAGAACTGGGATCTTTACAAGAATTGTTTATATGAGATTGTAACTATGGACAAAACCAGCAACGAACAGGCGATGGTGATTAAAAGAAAACTGGAGTTAATTACATATAGGAATGATTCATTACAGTTCAATTTGCTCAAGCAATACAAAATGAAATCATCCTCCTTATATGAATCCGACGGCGTGGAAATTGATAATCTTTGTGACATGCAGAGTATCCTAAATGTACCGTTCCTGGATCCGGAAATGACTAAAATATTGGATAACGCCACTCCTGGTTATGATTGGACTCTCTTTGTTCAGCAACGGTTTACGTGTATTGAGAAGGTCGCTCAAATGATAATGTGGGCCACTAACCCCTCGAGGAAAGCACGTTATGATGGTGCACACCTGGTGGCCAAACTGCTACTTCTGAAAACCACATCGCAGGAAAATCTACCTGACTACAACATGGAGGATATGATATGGAAGCTAGTGTTCCATTTTTCAAAGTTGAGTGAGAGAGAACTCAGCAACATCGTTGAGCTACCTAGCCTTTACGAGCTGTTGAATATCTTCATTGGCTACGGTATTATTAAGGTACCTACCTACATTCGAAAGCTGATAAGTTCTGGTATAATGTATATTTCAGATTCCAAGGATAAGTTCTTCCATTGTGAGCTACTGATTAACCTAAAGATTTCGCCATTAATGAAAAACCAATACAATATGATGCTCAAAAATATCATGGAATATGATGCCACTTACTATGTGAGATATAACTACGAGCAATTACAGATACAGTTGAATACAGCGAAGGAGCAGATGCTTCAGGAACAATTTGAACATATTTCTTGTCTTCCTATAAGTGTTAAGATATGGGTTTCCGAGTGGTATCTCAGCTACGTCTGCTCACCGGTTGACAATGTGCTAAAACCTGTAGATAAGGGCACTGTCATAAAGAACTTTACCATATTTGGGCTGTACCTGAAAGAAATATTCCATTTCTACAAGTGGGTTGAATTTATTGTCTATCACCAACTTTTGGCAGATATCAACGCACTTTCTGCACTGATTGATGTTCTATTATATTACGAGAACCTTTTCCCTCTACTTATTAATGATCAAATTTTGTTCATGAAGACTCTCATCCACATATATTCAAAGGGCCTTAAGAACAAAGATAACTTATCCTATAACATTACGGAATTCAATCCCTTCTGGAAGTTTTTCATGAAGCATTTCCCCTACCTTGTTGAAATAGATTCTGACTTACAGTTACAGCTGGGAGAAGTTTATGAATCGGAGAAAATACGCATTGAAAAATTGACAAAATCAAGCGTAGATGTTATTACTCTCTATTGTAATATTAACCAAGTAAACGAGGAAAGCTTCAAGTTTGGAACTCATAACTTCCCAGGTATTTTCCAACAAAATTTGAAAATCTTGTTGAAAACTGAGAGTGCTGATGCCTGCGAAAGGGCGAGAAAAGGTTTATCCTTACTAATGCTTGCCAATTTGGGTGACTATACAAAGTTCATGTCCATTTTTTTGAAAAGGAAGGATTACACAATTGAGCAGCTGGTCAAACTCATATCAGTGAAACTATTGACTTTGGACCAAATTCAAAAGATCATTGGTGATGACATTTTGCGGGAGATATTAAGCAGAAACAATTATGGAGAGGGACTATGGTATGAATTACACAAGCGTAACTTTATTAAGAAAAATTTCAAAATTGTACTTTCGATGTACCGCAATTCTACCTCCCTCGATGATCGAAAATTGTTCTTAGATTTGTTAGTTTTCTACGGCCCTAATTCCCGGCTACAGGAACAAGTTACCACTATCATCTGCAATTGTCTTAGGGAGTCTAACGAGGATTATTCATTAATATTATCCCTCCTGAGGTATGGGACTAAAAACATAGACCAGGGGACCCAAGAAACTATAAACATTGCTAAACTATATGAGAACCTGAACTTCACGAATCTCTGGATTTTCCAAGCCTTTACGAATTATTATACGGAGGCCCTATTTAATGGCGCGACGAGTGACGGACAGACGATAACGAACTTTGTCTTCGAGCTGATTGACCTGACCCGGTACAATGTATTATGCTCCCACTTATTTGATAGGGTAGCGAATTTCGATGTATTGGAGAAGTTATTGGAAGTGTTCGAAGCCGATTTCTTTAAGAAATGTCTATCTGAGGATCCAGACGATGTTCACTTCTTAGCAGTAATGATTGAGACTATTATGAATCTCTCTCGTAAAATGAACCAGAGCAGTGCGGTGATATCGATGAATAATGAATCCTTCCGGCTCCTCCAGGCAACAATGTTGAAATTCACAAGCATGAACAAAACCGCGCTCTGCAATTCAGAGATGAAGTTGAGCATTTATCTGAAAATATTTATTGTGCATCAGAAATTCATCTTTCAAAAGGTATGCGACTCGCTTCGGCAGGATAGATATGATGCCGAAGCAGATCTGGTGAAATCTTTGCGACTACTTTTTGAAAATACGGGGTTCAAACTGAAACTTCGTCTGCTACTTTATGATATTCTGTCCTCACTAAAGTCCTTTGTTATCTATGAATGCACCAAGAAAAGTGAATCGAAGCGGGAAACTCGGAAACTACAGATCTCGGAAGCATTACAGAATCTTCCTCCCTTCCATATTTCGTCTTTTCTGGATGATATGTCTATCTCTGCACATGGTGACTTTGATTTTCTAGGCCTGACCGAGCAACCCACTCCCGCGGAACCAGAGGAAGGTAGCCAGTTTTTCTTATACAATAAGAGAACTAGAGAATACGAATGTGGGTTGAATATCGAACCCTTCCAACTGCTTCCGAATCATCAGAGCAGGGAGCCCGGGTCGAGCTGTCATTTTTTCAACGATACCGCGCTCAGCCTCAGTTTGTTTGATGCCCGGTTTGACAAGAAAAATCCCACGTAAAGGCGCTCCGTAGGATATATATTGCACATACACCTATTGAAAACCAAACCCCGTGCTGATGCACCCATAACCACAAATATAATCATACTCGTTCGATTTCAATTGTTGTTTCAACGTTAGGCAGCACGGACTTAACGCATCTATCAATAGCCAAGCGCAGATCCAACTCCTCTTCGTCTGATCCACCTTTCATGTTCAGCTTTAACAGCAGTATGAACATCTCGAAGTGCACCTTGGCTAGCACCAGGTCTGTATACTTAAAACTGCAATTTGAGCGGAACTGCGGGAGCTTCTCGATCATCTCCCCCAAGCGGGACTTCACAATAGTGGGCTCATACAAGTGGTTCACCGATATTAGCGGCTGCTCTTGCGGCGCAGGAGTCTTTGCCTCCGCGCCATTGTCATCTGACAGAAGTGTCAGCCCTGGAAAGTCCAATGCAGAGGTGGAAAAGCCCATCAGCAGGACTGTTCCTGTCCATCGCGCAACACGCAGCCCGTACATCATCACGAACAGGGCTATCGAGACTGTCGCCACATAGTCACCGACTTCGGTGTACCGCGAGAGCACAGGAAACACAAGCAGGTAGACAGTGTATGCAAGCGTGATGATCGGAGTTTTCGTCTTATAGCGCCGCTCCACGCCCTCGCGGCTGGCGAACGCCGTGCGAAGCACAGCCGCCGAAAGGATCCCACACAGAGCCACTACAGTGTACCACTCGGCCAGCGCGTCGGCATCCACCTGCGTATGGTGGGAGTGTGGGATACTCCCGACAATGTCGGTATGCTGCCCGCTATCAGCGCTCTCTACAAATAGCACCACCAGCTCCTCCAGCACATGAAACACCAAGTCCAGCCCCACGAAACACAGCGATACCGCAAACCCAAAGGACAGTAGGACGTCCAGCCGCTTCAGGCCGAACGGATACGTCAAGGTGCCGGTGCCCCACACTTCGAAGCGGGGCAGGACCTCCACCAAAACCACCGTCAGCGTTCCCAGCATGTCGTACAGCACAAAGTGGGCAAGCGTCCCGAAGTTGGTCCACTCCCGCCGCTCTGCGCGATGCAGAAGCAGCACGCAGGCCACGGCCTGCGCCGCCACCAGCGCGAGTGTCACGTGGTGCCGCGGCCGCGTCAGGTTGTGCCAGATGTCCCGGACGTCCGGCACCGGCAGCGCGCGCGCCAGCCGCAGCGCAGGCCGTGCTTCCGGCTCCGGAAAGAAGTTCATCGACACCGACGAATGCTTGTAGCGGTGGCCCTTGCGGAACGCCGTGCGGCTGCCCGCGGGCGGCTGCAGCGTCGCGCTCGCAAAGTTGAACGGACTGTCGCCCACGACCGACGTCCGTGCAGACCGCCCGCCAGGCGACGGCGTCCGCGCCGGCGCGTTCCCGCGGCTCGGCGACCGGCTGCGTGCCGGCGGTTTGGGCTGCGGAACGTACTTCCACGCCTGCGGCCCCACGCCCGAGTGCCGCTTCTGTTCCGCGCACGTGACCCCGTCTCCGAACGTAAACCCGGGCACCGCCACCAGTGAGCTGGACGACGTGCTGGCGTCCACGGCTGAGTACAGCGATGCCGGCTCCTCCTCGATCCGCTTCATAGCGCGACCGTGGTCCCCGCCGTCTGCGCGCTCGCGACCAGGCCTCATCTCTGCAGTCCCTCGCTGCGCTGTAGCGGTGCAAGACGTCCAGCTGGCCACCCGCGGCCGCACAGCCTTACACTGTTACCCGCACAACAAGTTACCCGGCGGTGGCAACGGAGCCGCCGGCCGGAGCAGGTACGCGGCTTTTCTTTTTCGCGTACTGTAGTAGGGTTGGTTAGCACGAGCACTAGTCTCTCCGGTGGCGCCCAGGCAGCACAAGACGGCATGCACACGCTGAGTTCGGTCAGGGATTCGGTCACCAAGTTCCAAGCAGAGCCCCTGCACGACAACCCGGATTACGTGGTTCTGCAGCAGGCGCGGCGTCATGCCGACCGGCGGCTGGCAGAGGTGCGGTACGTGGCAAAGCAGATGCAGCAGCTGTACCAGCAGCTAGACAAGACCCGCAATTACCAGGAGTTTGTGGACGTGCTCATGAACAACCGCGCACTGCTGCGCGAGGTGTTCACGCTGGAGAAGAATACGGCGCGCCGCGTGGCCACGCCGCGCGTGCAGTGGAGCAAGTACGGCGTGGACGTTGAGGCGTATGTAATAGAGCGCGGGCGGTCCGCGGTCGGCGCGGCGTGCGGCTGGGGGTTCGAAGATGAGTAGGTGTATATAGCGCCCCGCGGGGCAAGGACATTTGAGCGAAAAAAGCGCGCCCGGGGTGTCTGCTGCAACACCCAAGGATGCTGAGACTACTGGGAGGCGCAAAGCGCATGCAGTCCAGCGTGAGCGTGCTACGCACAGCCGCAGAGCTGCAGGCGGCCACGGCGCGCCCGCGCGCCGTGGTGAACCTCAGCGCGGCCTGGTGCGGACCGTGCCGCGGCATGGCGCCCGTGTACAAGCGTCTGAGCGAGGAGCATCGCGACATCAGCTTCTACAAGGTCGACATCGACGAGCTGCCGGACGCCGCGCGCCACTTCGGCGTCACGGGTGTGCCCACCTACGTGGTGCTGCGCGATGGGCGTGAGCACGCGCGTGTCGTGGGCGCGGACCCGCGCGCGCTGGAGCAAGCCCTGACGCTGGACGGGTGACCTGTATAGCTGTGTAGCGAAAAAGCGTACGAAATTTCCCGCCACCGTGGCTACAGGCCAATGTCGGTGCTCTTCTCGTCCAGGATAGCTGCGCTTGTGGCGCGCGCGCAGCCCACGACGCTGTACTCATACCGGCCCGGCCGCATGCTGCGGTTCGGGCCCTGGGGGCTGTGTGCTGTGTTCTCGGCGTACGGCGCCTCGTTCGCGCTGTCGTCCAGCGAGGCGACGCGCGTGCTCTACGCAGAGGAGGAGGAGCGCGAGCGCGCGGCCGCAGGGCCGTGGTACATGGCGCCGACGCTGCTGCTGTTCGGGCGTGGTTCGCTTTCGATCGTGCTCTCGGCGCTGCCGTTCGCGGTCGCTGCAGGCGCGCTGTACGTGCCCACGCGGGTCGTGCTCCGGCTGGAGTATTTGCCGGGCAAGGTGCCGCAGTGCCGCGTGACGCGCTGGGGGCTGTTCGGGCGCGGACGCACGGACGTCGTTCCACTGCAGCAGCTGCGGCTGCGCACGCGCCGGCCCGTGTACACGGGCGTCGGCCGCCAGGGCGTTGAGGATACGGCGACGAGCTCGTTCGCGCTCTCGAACAGCGGCGCCGGCGCGCTGCGTCGGCACTACCTGTGCAACCGCAACGGCGACTTCTGGGGTGGCGACGGCCGCGTCATAGACGCGCTGTTCGGCGGCGTGGCGCCCCGCGAGCTGGACGGCGCCGAGGCGCCAGCCGCGGGCAGCGCTTCCTCCGGCGAGCTGCAGGAGCTGCTGGGCCGCGCGGACCAGCGCGCCAAGGTCGGCAGCCGTGCGGCCAAGAACATTGTACGTCAGAAGTAGGTACGTAGTCTACATAACGCCAAAGATCGTGAGCAGGTAGTCGCAGAACAGAGCCGCGGAGAAGTACAGCCCCGTACGGATGTTGCTCTGGAACCAGCGCCAGCAGTCGGCGGGGCTGTCCAGATCCACGTTGCGGATCATCGCGTACAGGCGGTACGCGAAGATGCCGAGCCCCGCGGCAAAGCCCGGGCCCAGCAGGAGGCCGCTGTTGGCGCCCGCGAGCGCGAGCAGCCCGATCTGCGCGGTGGCCATGCCCGCGCAGATGCCGCGCGTGCGGTCGCCCCAGCGCAGCGCCGTGGATTTGATACCCGCCTTGATGTCGAACGCCTTGTCCTGGTGCGCGTAGATTGTGTCGTAGGTCATGCACCACAGGAAGCTGCTGAGGTACAGCGGCACCATGGTCCCCCAGTCCAGCACGCCCATCGCGGGAAAGCCGAGCAGCGCGCCCCACGTGAAGCACGCCGACAGTGCCACCTGCGGGTAGTACGTGAACCGCTTGAACAGTGGATACGTCGCCACCAGCGGCAGCGACGCCAACCCCAGCCACCAGCAACCCGCCGGCAGGCAGGCCAGGATCCCGATGCCCGCGGCTGTCTGCGCCCCCAGAAAGGCCACCGCGCGCCCTGCACTCACGCGCCCGCTTGTGATCGGCCGCTCCACCGTGCGCAGCACCTTGTTGTCCAGGTCGCGGTCCAGCAGGTCGTTGATGGTGCACCCTGCGCCCCGCATGATGAGCGCCCCGGCCCCGAACAGCCCCAGCATCGCCGCCGTGGATGCCAGCGGCGCCGCCGTCTGCGTCGCCGCCATCGTAATCGCCCAGCTGCACGGCATGTACAGCAGCCACGTCCCCACCGGCTTCTCCAACCGCATCAGCTCCGCATACGGCACCACGCGCGCCGGCAGCCGCGAGAGGTACGGTCCGAGCGCGCGCTGCCGGTCCTCCCGCGCCTTGGCCAGCTGCTCCGCGCTGAACACCGCCTGCCGCGTCGCCGCGCCCGAGCTCAGCGCCGCGGTGCCCCACCGGAGCCCGGCCCCTGATCCTGTACTACGCAACCCGCACAGCCCACTACTCAGAAGCATGCTTTTATTCGCGACACACGCTTAGCTCGCAGATTCAAAGAGTGCTTCGTCTGGCAGATCCCACTACACCGCAGGGTGCACCTATAGTGGCAAAAAATTTCCAGCGTTACGCACCTATACCACGCCAACGTCTTAAGCTCGGTCAATCTCGGGTGATCTCAATCGCATACGCCGCTCATGTCGATCTACGTTGCGTCTACAACGGCGCCTGTGAACATCGCAGTATGTCCCTGTGCGTGTGCGGGCCTCTGGCCTGTGGCCAGAACGAGGTACTAACAAACGCAGACGCTCAAGTACTGGGGCAAGCGCGACAGCATGCTCAACCTGCCCACGAACTCATCGATCTCCGTGACGCTGTCGCAGGAGGACCTGCGGACGCTGACGTCGGCGGCCACGGGGCCGGAGCTCGCTGAGGACCGGCTGTGGCTGAACGGCAAGCCGGAGTCGCTGGGGAACGCGCGGACGCAGCAGTGTCTGGCGGACCTGCGCGCGCTGCGGCGCGCGCTGGAGACCGAGGAGCCGGATCTACCGCGGATGTCGGAGTGGAAGCTACACATTGTGTCGGAGAACAACTTCCCGACGGCGGCCGGGCTGGCGTCGTCTGCGGCGGGGTTTGCCGCGCTGGTGGTGGCGGTGGCGAAGCTGTACGGGCTGCCGCAGGACTACTCTGAGATCTCGAAGATCGCTCGCAAGGGCTCCGGGTCGGCGTGCCGCTCGCTGTACGGCGGGTACGTGGCGTGGGAGATGGGCGCGGAGGCGGACGGCTCGGACAGCCGCGCAGTGCAGATCGCGGACGTGGAGCACTGGCCGGAGATGCGCGCGGCCATCCTGGTGGTTTCTGCGGACCGCAAGGACACGCCATCGACGAGCGGTATGCAGCAGACGGTGCACACGTCGGACCTCTTCAAGGAGCGCGTCGCGACGGTGGTGCCGCGGCGGTACGGAGAGATGGCGGCGGCGATCCGCGCGCGCGACTTCGCGACGTTTGCGCGCCTGACGATGCAGGACTCGAACTCGTTTCACGCCACCTGCCTGGACTCATTTCCGCCGATCTTCTACATGAACGACACTTCGCGCCGGATTGTCAAGCTGTGTCATCTGATCAACGAGTTCTACAACGAGACCATCGTGGCGTACACGTTTGACGCGGGTCCGAACGCGGTGCTCTATTACTTGGCGGAGAACGAGGCGCGGCTCTGCGGCTTCCTCTCTGCCGTCTTTGGCGCCAACGACGGCTGGGAGACCACGTTCTCGACGGAGCAGCGCGCCACCTTCGCCGCGCAGTTCGACGAGTGCGTGCGCGGCAAGCTTGCGACGGACCTGGACGACGAGTTGCACAGAGGAGTTGCCCGCCTCATCTTCACGAAGGTCGGGCCAGGGCCCCAGGACACTAAATCCTCGCTCATCGACCCCGAGACGGGCCTGCCCCGCTGACGCTATTCTCCTGCTATTTTCTGCTCTGTATACCCTGCCAGACCGCGCTATATATATAGAATATGCATTGCGACGCTTACGCTTTGGATGTCTCCCGTACGCCCGCTGGGACGAGCGGACCAGCGTCGGGGTTTCTGCTTTCGACACGGAAGTGTGCGACTGCGTCCGCAGCAGGGTTCTGCACGAGTGGCTTGGACCGCAGGAATTTACCAGCTGCGCTTGACTATAGAGCGGCGGGCCGTTTACTAGAAGTCGGTGCTGGCGCAGGCACGGGCTGAACTTCGATCCTGGCCCGACGCAGGTCGCGGTACGACGCCTGCCCAAGAATCCGTGTGCGCACCACAGACGCCAGCGCTCGCCCGCGGTGATCAGCGGGCTAATCCCGACTCCTGCGGCTCCATATATTTTACACGGCGATACAGCCAAGGATGGGGCTGAACGGTGAAACCTTTTATGTTCTCACCGTCGCTTTGCTACGCACGTGGCGGTGGCAAAAGGCAAGAAGTGCGCTGCGCACATGGCAGTGGAAGCTTGAACAACCGGCCTGGAAGTGGGCAGAGACCTAATCCTGAGGTACACGCTGTTGCGAAATATGTGTAGTTGGTCCTGTCTCGGCCAAGCTATTTTCAAACCAAATGGCGATGGCTAAAAGGTGCCACACCGAGCGGACATGGTCGCAGCGCGCCATGCGGGGGGGACGATAGCCGTCCTGGCGACGACCTATCGCAACATTAGACAGAAGAGTGCCCGCCCGCCGAACCCGGCGACACGCTGCTCAGAGGGCCGTTCTTGGGAATCCCGCAGCGTGAATTAGTTGCCAAACAACGTCCACACGGCCGACGAGCGATGGCGCGCCGGTTAGCTTGGCATCTCTATGACGTACTCTGAGGCACACGCGATTTTGAGGTACTGAAAAGCGAAGAACACGCATTCAGCTTTGCAGCGCTCTCTCACACCATCTCGCCATATCAGCTGCGGAAAGGATCTGCACCCAGTGACTTGATAATGCATTGTATTCGATATCTTACATGTGTGGCTGTTCGCACAGAGGCGAGGATCGCAAACTGCGGGGGCTCTCACCATCAACATTATCATCGGTACCCTGGTCCCTCAGTCTTTAGCACAATGCATACTCCGCATCAAGACGCGGCGGGCTGGCCCCATCGGGCCGTTCTGCTCGAGGTGGCCCCGTTCACAGAGCGCCTCGTCGAGCACAACACTCGGAGATAGCCAGTTTCGGCCCCCGCCCCGGCCGCCTTTACGGGAGCCTGGCGATTAGCGTGCCCTTTTGGCCCCGGATAAAACAATACCCACGGCGGGTCTTCCGGCGTTTGCCGGCGTCTGCCTAAGGCAACGGGCCGGTACATCGGTGTAGATTGCTGCACCACGCGGTCCGCCGCCCACTCGCAGTGGGCACGTTTCGCAGCTCAGCCTGCGGCTGCTGCCGTGCAGACTGGCCAGTCGCGGCACCAAGTCCCGCTACATGTTGGCAGCTGTGCAATCAAGGCGCGCGCTCGACGAGTTCGGCCCTGTGCAGCCTTGGCAGTAAACGATGGCTCCGAAACAGCCAGCTGGCAATGACTTCATGATTACGTCCGACCACTGCGTCCAGTATGACAGCATTCGGCGCATCAACCGCATTCTTGTCGCATTGGAAGGCCGTCCCCGCCGCTTGCTGCCCTCGCACAATACGGAGCACCACACAATAGCTCACCCGCACACGGCCCTGCCATGCCTACAGCCCGCCGCAGATGCTGCCCGGCCTTACCCCGAGCCACTGTACCTCAGCAGCCCAGCAGACCACCACCCCAGACGTGTGCCCAGCTATTCCGTTCACCGGCTTATTCGTCCCGGCTGCGTGCACGGCCCTCCGTCCTCCGCGGAATCTGCTTACCATCTGCACTATCCATCTTCCGCAGGGTGCCAGCAATAGGTACTAGCCGCAGTCCCACTGGTCACGCCCGTGCTCGGCACAGCCACCACTGGCCTCATTTTTCTGGCGTATTGTCCGCTCTCGTCTTTATCAGGCCCACGCAACTGTGTGTGCGTCAGGCCACCGAGCTTGCGGCCTTTCTTTGAACTCATGCACCTCTATTGTCTCTTCGAGCCTTAGTCCGCGTCCTCGATCTAATGTTACCCGGCTCAGAATACCCAGATCTCATAAGTTACTAGTCCGCATTGTGGGACCTAGTGCAGCAAATTCTCCAAACTATTAACGGTAGCAGCAATTGCCTAAAACAAAATCATAACAAAAAACAATGGTTGACCTCTTGAACGCAGCCTTCCTTACTTACTGGTTGACTTCTATATCTATCCCCGTTGTGGATTGAAAATAGTACACACGCGGCTTGAAGGGCCCGTTGGGTGTACGGTAGAAGCTGAACTAGGCTTTACAAGGGCATTTGCAAAGCGTGACAGTGAGCATTATTCAAGATTACCAGCAGGTAAATAATATAGCCTACTCATTTTGCTTGAAGCTGGCGGGATGGCAGAGTCCGATGGCAAGATTGTGAAAACCAGGCGGAAGGTCAGCAAGTCGTGCGTGTTCTGCCGCAAGCGGCGCGTCAAGTGCAACAAGGCGCGGCCGAAGTGCTCTACATGTATTGGGAAGGGCCTGCCCGAGTGTGTGTACCTGTCTGAGTTTACGCACGACGTGAACTCACGGGAGCTGTTCAGCTCGACGCCCAATGTGGAGCTGCTGCGACGGATCGACGAGCTTGAGACTGAGCTCGCGCGGATGAAGAGCGAGATGGTACCGCAGCTGTTCATGCAGAAGCACGTTATGGGCACGGTGTCCCCCGTGAACAGACTTTCGCAGTTCCATCTTGTGATAGAGAAGCAGGGCCGCACGATCTTCTACGGGCCGACTTCATTTCGAGCGGTCGTCGCTTCTGTGAGTCCGCGGTTCTACCATTATTTTACTGTAATCCTGACGAAGTTGCGGCATGTGCGTCTGTCTTGGAAGAAAGATAATAACTACTCTGCGATGATGGAGCTAGATTTGATAGAGACACCTTTCATGAGCGAACATGAACAGACACTACTGGGGGGGCTTCTGCTGCGTCTTCCGAGCTATGAAACGACGCTCAAAATATTGGAAAAGGGGCTTAATTCCCCGTTGTCTAAGAACTTCCCATTTCTGGATAGCAGCAAGATCATGCAAGATTTCCTGGAAAGCTTTCAGAAGGGCGAGGAAGACCCAACAACCAGACAGTCGCCTATCGTGCGCTTAATACCGGCCGGAAAAAAAAACTACTATGGGATTGGTGTTATCGTGATGTTACTGTGTATTCTTCACTATGGCCACTCTCCATCGAAGGAAGTCGAGGTATTCCTGAAGTATCTGTCAACCTCATTTAATGGCAAGGTATTCTATGTCGAAAGGATAGAATTTTTTGTGCTACGTTTCATATACCGGAGTATGTTTGGTAAGGATGGTGGGGACTGTATCCATACTGTTTTATTTGCTGAGGAGGCAGTTAGCACGGCCATTCACATGGGCTTCCATAAAGACATCAAGGATCTATACAAGAATCATCCCGTATACAAGGACAGGATCGTCTATCTAGAAAACTTGTGGCACTTGGTGCTCTTTATAGACATTGAAGTTTCACTTTCGCTGGGGGTCCCATTACACGTCTCCGAGTCCTATGTTTCTCAAGAATCTATATTGGATCGTGACACAGGTAGCTTATATTTCCTGAAGAAAGTGGTCGCCAAATTTCGATCTATTCTTCTCGCAATCCATTCGCCGCTGTGTACGCCAGATATCAAAGCTCTCATTGAAGATATACGTCAATTTATCAGGCATAATTATAAGCCGCTGGACTTTTACTTGAACCACCAAAATCTAAATGGCCAAGAGTATGTGGAAATTGAATCCCTTATGTTTTTCATGTCCACAATGTATCATATGGGAATGGTTAATCTCATACTGAATAATGATTCCTCGCCTGCAAACATTGCGAGTATAGTACAGTATGTTCTTTTCACGCTAAAACTGACGACGGTAGTGATACAACGCTATTATGACCTTGATTCTGTGTACTATCCGGAGAGAGTTGCAAATCATGAGACACAGCCGCTATGGTATTTACAGCTTGGCATAGCCCTCATGAGCAAAATGTCTACGAGATCCATTGCGGAATATTATACCTTGTTATTCGATCGTGCTATATCCGCAGATGGGCTTACTAAAGGAAAGTACTATAATAACCTCCCCGTTTCGGATGTATTTGATCTAGATATACATACAATTGAGGTTCCCACCGATCATTACATCAGCCTATCATCTGCATCCATGGAACTCCACAATATATTTGGCGACTTCTTAAAGAGTCTCGGTCCGAAGCTATTGTCCGTGCTTAACAAGATATACCCTTTCACTGTAATAACATCGTTACAAAATATTTGCCATGTCGTACTCCAAAGTGCGTTTGATAGTAATGAAGAAACGGTAGTCAATACGAGGAACTCGCCTCTGGTATATGAAACAGTACCAAACTTTCAGGCTATGCCCCCAAGACAAAGGTTGCCTTACCAGTCCTTTACATTGGGCACCTCACTACAGCCAAATTATTACCCACATCATATGCCTTTTCACCCGCTACAGCAATCACTTCAATATAAGTTTCCGCACGCAATACAACGGATACCGCCCCATATAAGGCAGCACTTTGCTCAACGCTTAGCTCAGCCGCCGGTTACTGAGATACTGCCACAAGGGCCCGTGCATACAAGCCAGAAGGCTTCATACGCTCCGAACTCCAACATTATCAGATCATACAATCCGGGTGACGGTTATGTTAATCCATCTCTAATTAAAGATAGCCCATCAGTTTCAACAGCATCCCAAGGGAACTCATCACAAGCACAGAATACTCCTCATTCGTCATCTGTTTGTTCACATGTTCCAGTAAGCAGTACTTTCACTCCCTGTCTGTATCCAATGCCCAATGGCGATTTGCAGGCCTCAAGATCAATTGCAGATGAATTTTGGAATAATATAGAGAATGGCCTCGAGGATTGGATAACCACAACGAATAGCTCCCTAAATCAACTTACAAATGTTTTTAAAGCTGCTGATTCACCAGAGGAAAGTTAATACATGGAACTATGTAATTTAAACGTCGACCTTCTGGCGGGCCAGTCCATATCCAACGAATTATCAATATATATTCCTTTTAATCCTAGCTGTTAGGCAGGAATAGATAGACACAGAATTTTGATCAGCAGGAGACTATCTTCTAATCTCAACACTTTAACACATCAAAGGTCAGATATCATTATAGTGTCATAGATGCCGGCACATAGAGTAGTATAAACGTTTACAGGACAGTCCTCACTCAAGACAATAACTTGTTTGTTCAGGTATCTTTTATTTTATGGAGATTCTGACATAGTTCCCTACAAGGCAAGTTCAAGTACTTACTTTTAGAGACGTCGCAATAGACAGCCCCGAGCGTAGAAAATAAAGACATCTGTATCAAAAATGTCTTAGTTTACATGGTAAGTGCTAGCGTCCCCATAGAGTAGCTTGTGAAAGATAGTACAATGAGAGGGCCTTACTCTGTGCGTCTCGTCTGTTCTTGTAATATTACAGTTTCTCCAATACTAGTGGGTGAAAGCCTAAAAAATGAAACCAGATATGTGTAATGGATCATTCTTTCAGCTCCTGCAGCTTGGCACCAGTAGCAGTGGGATTAGACTTTTTAGTATACTTCCAGATGCGAGCCTTACAATCACCGCTACCGGTGGCGAACACTCCCACGTCTGGGCCCAATGGGAAACCATTAACCACAGCGACAGAAATAACTGAGTTACGATGACCCTGTAACATTAGCAGTGGGTTGCCAGAGGCAGTGTCCCAGAAAAGCACACCACGATCCTTGGAACCAGAAAGTATATACTCGTCATCCTGGGTCGTTGCAACAGAGAGAACGAAGTCCTTATGACCAGTGTATGTGACCTCGCAGGTAGCATGTGACTTCTGCCCGTTCAGGCCACGCAGATCCCACAGCTTCACAGATCTATCCAGTGATCCACTAATAACACCCTGACCATCCCTTGTGAAAACAACACTGTACACAGAGTCTTTATGGCCGGTACTGAGCTCATTCTCTGAGTCTAAACGTTCTACCAGGAAACCCGTTTCAGAGTCCCAAACTCGAACAGTGCGGTCCAGCGAACCAGCAGCAATATACTTGCCGTCACCAGGTGAAACGGCAACAGTCGTGACACCATCTTCAATGGACAAGGTGAGCGAGCATTGACCAGTTCTCAAATCCCATATTCTGACTGTCCTGTCACCAGAACCTGAAACCAACTTATCACCAGCTGGAAAGTAATCCAAAGAGTAAATATCTTGCTCATGGCCCTGTAACGTCATTAAAATCTTCTTTGTGGTTAAATCCCAGATCCGAATCAACTTGTCCTCTGCACCAGTAGCTAGGTACTTTCCATCAGGAGAAAAGCACACGGAACGGATATAAAGATCTGAAGACGAAGCCGGCTGGATAGTGGCGGAATTTTCCCCACCATTATCCGCAGTCCCGTTATTTGCAGGTCCTGTCGAGGCTTCATTGTTCACTCCAGCAACGGAGTCATCTGACAAGCGTGCAAGAAGTTCACCGGTGGAAACCTTGTATACTTGGGTAGTCTTGTTGCATCCAGTCGCCAAATACTCACCATCGTTACTGAAGCGCACGCAACATACCACACTGGAATGATCAAGAGAGTGATGCAGGTCGACATCCAAGTCGCGTGGGAGAGCAGGGTTGTATAGCACGTAGTACTCCGAGGTCTGCTTCTTGAGGTGTGTTGGCACTAGTTGCGAGTCGAGATCCACCAAGAATGGCGGAATTGGCTTCGCGTGAACAGGGCGCTGGTCGTAGGGAACCAGGTAGTGCTCTGACGCCTGCCCATGCACAGCGCTGTCGACAGGTGCCTGTTCAGGCTGCGCCTGTGCACCCAGCGGGACGACCGGCTGCCCGCCAGACGGCGCGACGGCAGCCAGGGGCTGTGGGAGATGTTGGTGCGAGCCGATGGGCGGCATCGGCGTGGGGCCAAGAGACTGCGGCACCATCGCGCCGCCGCCCACGACCTGGTGGTGCGGTGACGACAACGACTTCGATTTCGCCAGGGCGCCTTCGCTGAGCGAAGGCAGCGTGTTCGACGCCGCTGCACCGCTTGTGCCCACCGCCGGCGCCGGCGACGCCGTCACAACGCTCGCTGCCGGCGCCGCAAGGGGCACCGCGGTCCCTTGTGCGTACTGTGACAGCTGCCGGTCGCGCTGCTCAAGCTCCACCTTCAGCCGCTGGATCTCCTCCTCGTACGCGTCCTTCATCTTGCGATGCGTCAGCTCTAACTCGTACACCGTGTTGCGAATCTGCTGCATCTCCGCCAGCTGCTGGTTAATCTTGAAGTCATAGTCCTTCTGGTTCTGAAGTCGGTAGCTGGTCGCCTCCTGCGATACGCTCTGGAACTCCTGCCGAATTGCCTCCAGCAACTCGTTAACCTTCGCCTGCGACGCGCTCACCGAACTTGACATCTCACTGTTTCTGTCGCAGCGTCTCCCTTACTATGTCAGTGCTTACCCGAAAGCGCAACTATTCCTTTCCCTATTGATTCCTGCCTAGGGGGGGAGGGTTTCAAAACCTTGGCGATTGACTCCAGCACACTCTTGATGCTATAGTTTACTGCTGCAGCAACTTATCGCCTTCTGAAGGTGTTGTTTGCAGTGGGTTGTGTCCCGAAGTGAAGCAAATCTTCGCGGACGACAAGATCTGGGCCGGGTAACACAATGCGGATCTGTATCACGTGATGTGATCAGCGTCCTACGTCAAGAGTCAGCCAGGCCAGGAGGACACCATACCTGCGCGCTGCAGCGCGTAGGGCACCGTGGCAAGGATGGATCCGCTTAGCAGGTACAAGCAAGCCGTGCAACAGCGGCTGGACAGCGCGGAGCGGGCGGTGAGCAAGGTGGTGCACGAGAACACGGTGCTGGCGCAGCAGCTGGCGACGCGCGAGAAGGAAGTGGCGGCACTGCAGGCGCAGGTGGCAGAGGCAGAGGAGGCGCGCGCGCGCGCGCAGACAAGGCAGGCGACGCTGGAGGAGGAGGTGGAGATTCTTAAGGATCTGTTTGAGCACTTGTGCGGGGTGCGCGTGCACAAGTCGTACGAGGATGACACGGGCCTGTGGTTTGACGCGTCGCAGGGGAGCCGACACGGCGTGATGGACTACAAGCTGGGGTTTGTCAAGAATGGCGATAGCGGGGAGACAGAGGTAGTGTACGTGCCGCTGCTGAAGCGGCGGCGCGCGGGGGAGCTGCGGCAGCTGCAGGCGCAGCTGCCGGCGTACCTGTTCGACACGCTGAGCTTCCCGCTCAAGTCGCTGCACCAGTTTTACGGGAAGCTGGCACGGTGCCTGTCGCGCAGCGATGTGAAGACGGGCACGACAGTGCCGTAGTTAAGCGCTGGGCGCAGCTATAGTACGTGTATGTAGCTATTCTAGATGGACAGTGCCGTCAGACGCGACACGCAGCCGCTTCAGCAGCGCCTTGCGGTCTGAGCGCGAGGGGAGCGCCTTGAGCGCGCTGTGCAGTGTCTGGCCGGGGACGAGCGCTGGCTTTGTGACCTTTCCGGGCGCGGGCGCCTTCTCGCCCTTGGTCTTGGCGGGCTTCGCGAGCTTTTCCGCGGGCTTCTCCGCGGGCTTCTCTGCGGGCTTCTCTGCGGGCTTCTTGCCGGTCTTGCCGGCGCTGCTCTCTGCTGGGCCGCTGCCCTTTCGCTTCTTGCCCTTGTACAGCGCCTTCTGGTACTTCTCATCCTCAGTTATGCACTGGGTGTGCTTCTGGTAGCCCACACCGTCGTGGAAGGTGGTGCTGCAATCTATGCACGTGTAGTAGGCATCTGGGCACCGATAGTAGTGCTTCTCCGTATTCTTCTTGGGAACTGTGTCATTGCAGACCTCGCAGTTGAAGGTGACCATCGTCGTCGCGGCTGTCAGTGTACTGTTCAGCGCATCGCAGGAGAATAAAAACTTCGAGGTCTATGAGACAGCTTTTAGATTTCATCTGAATCCTGTCCATCGAAACTCACTTTTTACGAGCGACCAGGGCCTAGGATTAAAAGGGGTATTGGCATCGTAATGCACCCTGTCGCACCACTGGAAAGGACAGTGGCACACAGTCAATATACACGAAAATCTCTAGCAATGGCTCTGGAACCGATTGATGTCACGACTCACTCATCTGATATTGAAGCTGCGTACCAGAAGGTGGTGCGGGGGAAGGACTCAGATACCACGTGGTTAATTCTGTCACCTGGCGACAAGCGGGCGTACTCAGCTGCAAAGACGGGTTCTGGGTTCGGGGAGTTCCTCGGATCGTTCGACGAGAGCAAGGTTGAGTTTGGCCTAGCGCGGGTGTCGCCGCCGGGGTCCGATGTTGAAAAGCTGCTGCTCGTGGGGTGGTGCCCGGACTCGGCGCCTCTGAAGACCCGGGCCTCGTTCACGTCGAACTTCGCGGCGGTCGCGGACCGCATTCTGAAGGCCTACCACGTACAGGTGACTGCCCGGGATGAGGACGACCTGAACGAGCGGGAGCTGTTGATGAAGATCAGCAACGCTGCGGGTGCGCGCTACTCAATCCAGCAGGACTCTCACTCTCCGAAGCCGACGAAAACAACAACTGCGCCGCGGCCACGCCCTGGCGATGTGCCCAAGCCCCGTCCGGGGAGCATGCCTGTGGCCTCTTCTGCGCAGAGCACGCCGGCGGCAGCGCCAGCGAAGCCAGCGAAGCCCTCGAAGCCAGCTGCGCCTGCCCGGAAGGTGGAACCTGCAGCGAAAGCCAGCGAAGATGGCTGGGGAGATGAGCCGGAGGTGAAAGAGCGTGACCTAATGAAGGAGCCAGTAAAGCCTACGAAGTCTTCGTGGAAGCCAATCGGGAAGGTAGACCTCCAATCCGTTATCTCTGAAGAAAAGGCCAAGGCCGACCCGCGCCTGGTCAATGCGCTTCCATCGGAAAAGACCGGAAAGAAGCTCAATCCTTCGGACGATATTGCCAAGCTAAAAGCGGAATCCAAGCAAAAACGCGAGTACGAATATGAGCAGGTGCTCAAAGCTAAGGGTTCTGCCTCTCCTTCCCGCGGCTCTCCCGACAAGAAAACGGTCGACGAACACGAGGAGAGTAGCGACTCTGACCAAGACCAGACCTTCCAGGTGGAAGACGCCAAAGCCAAGTTTGAGAAAATGGAGATCTCTGGGGGTCCAACAATTATTAAGCCCAAACCCGCATCCAGACCCGCGCCTGCCGCATCAGAGGAGAAGACTCATATACCGGTTAGCAGCCATAAAAAGTTCGGCATGCCACTTCCGGGCATGCACACTGAAGAGAAGTCTATCGAAAACGACACAGAAGATGACTCTTGGGAGGAAGAAGAAGAAAAGGCTCCAGCCGCTGCGCCATTGCCTCCTCCGCGCAGAGCTGCCGCCCCAGCGCAGCCCAGTCGGGAATCACCTGAGCAATCCAGTCGGGAAACCTCAGAGCAACCTAGCCGGGAAACCCCAGAACTACCTCGCCGGGACACCCCCGAGCCAACTGAGAAGGCGGACGACAAGGCTCCCTCCGGTACCCCGAGCCGCACTGCGTCGCAGCCTCCACCACCGCCAGCACGCAGAGCCGTGGAGGCCAAGAAGGAGCCAGCCGCACCCACTGCCATCGCCGAGTATGACTACGAGGCCGGCGAGGACAATGAACTCACCTTCGAAGAGGGTGACGTAATCGTCAACATTGACTTTGTAGACGACGACTGGTGGCTGGGAGAACTGCAGAAGACCGGCCAGAAAGGCCTCTTCCCAAGCAACTACGTCGAACTACAGCAATAGTATACATAGATGCCATGTTCGCAGTCGCCATTTTACACATCAACAGTCATAACAGGAATATATAGTTCCATTATTGAAATGGTCATGTCCATTATTTCCCCTTGATAATCTGAAAGGACACCTCCTCTATGGACACCTCCTCGCCGGCGTTATCGTCGTAGTCGAACCACTCCCGCTCGCCGTCCTCAAACGTGCACTCCATAGTACTCCCCGAGCTCAACTCCACAACGAATACCGTGTCCGCAGTCTCATACGCCGTCACCTCAAGCCCCCGGCAGTCCATCTTCAGCCATACAGCACTACCTGTGTTAACGTTGCGTAGGCCTAGCTTTTTTCTCTGCATCGCGGCGCGCGCCAACGCCTCAGAACAAGACTCGTCGGCCTCGTTATACAGCTGCTCTTCCGTGCGCTCGAGGATGATAGAGCACTCCTTCCCACAGAATTTGCAAGACATCACAAACGATGCCTCGCTTCTGGCGACGTTCTTGGCATGCTTTTCAAACCGATTAACTCGAATAGGGGCGGGATGGGGCTCTCTGCAGTTGGTGCAGACCACCTGGAAAGTATATTCGGCCGGGGATTCCTCGGAGTCTTTAGGGTATATAGCCTTGATATTATCTGAGAGTCTGGCCGAAACGACGAGATACAGCATATTGTGCAATCTTCCGTTCTTAGTCTTAGCGCCAGCGACAAGAGCTTACAACTTAAATCTAGTGATGAGCTTAATACAGTAGAAAATTTTTCATATCACATCGCCATATAACTGTCAAGACCAAGCTCAGCATCAGATCGCAAAGGCCTAGACTAGTATATCTTGTCGATGTTTACCCTAGGTAGGTATCTACGTCGCCGGCACACTAGCTATGGGTCTTTGCGGATCCAGCGCCTGTCTTACGGGAGGAGCATAGGCCATAAACTGTACCAGTTATCTTCACGACCGAGGCATGTGACGCGCACCCTGTGGAGATACTTCAATGCGCCAGGTAACGTTCTCTTTGTGACCACTAATGTCGTAGCTCTGACAGGCATGTATGCATACTCGAGC
Source organism: Eremothecium gossypii ATCC 10895 (assembly GCF_000091025.4). Lineage (NCBI taxonomy): Eukaryota > Fungi > Ascomycota > Saccharomycetes > Saccharomycetales > Saccharomycetaceae > Eremothecium > Eremothecium gossypii. The sequence continues at coordinate 255,855 of NC_005788.4, read as the reverse complement.
CTATGCGCACAGCCCCGGCACACAGAACTCCAGGTCCTGCAGCGAGACCGAGTAGGACGCGATGAGGTGGTGAGGTTAGAGGGCAGCCCAGGGCAGGAACTTGCAGCTCGAGCTAGTGCGGGCACTTTGCGCGATGGTAAGGATATCATTGGGGAGCAACCTTGGGCCCAATACACGGACGTCGGGGAGTGGGCGCATGTGCCGCCGGTCTCCATGGAGAGCCGCACGATGAAAATGTCGCTATTCTATATGTTCTACGCATACTACCTGTACCGCGATGCGGGGCCTTGGCCTAAGGTCCCTCCCAGCAACCCGCAAGCGAACAACACATACTGGCAGCAGACGGTCGACGCACTGAAACGCCGAGTGGATCGCTTGTGCGAGGGGTCGAGCCTTCCCGAGGAGAAACCTCGAGATAGTCCACATGCCGCACTGTTCTATTCCATGTGGAGAGCAGAGTTTATGGGGGTTTTCAGCAACCTCAACCGCGCACAGCAGTTCCACATTCCGAAGCATCTCCGGGTCCATAGCGATCTCCACGCGCTTAGCTACAAGCTGGAACAGAATGGGCTTGACGATATAACGGAGTTCTTGGACTTTTATCGCACCAGGCAGTCCAAAGAAGAGAAGCACCTCCTCCAGATGTGGTTCTTCGATTTTGGGCATCACCTCAATTCGTCATCCAAGGTGGATACTGAGAGACTCTACCGCTCTCTAATAGGCAATTGGTCCACCGACGAGCGTTCTTTTGAACGCCACATGAGAGCATTTCTCTCCCCCGACGATCCCCGGAGGAAAATATACTTCCGGAATCATATTCCAGAAGGTCTTGAGACTGCATCCGTGGATACTGTTCTGAAGCTTCTCGCCCGGTTAAACAAATGCCAGCATATAGATAAGAATGATTATGTCATTAGGCTCATCTCCATCCTACGGAAGAACATCTATTATTCCGAAAGTACAGATTCCATTAGAGTTTATCTCCCAAGTCCTAAGCTGCAGGAACTGACTGGATCCATGGACCTTACGAAGCGCAAAAAGGCCCTTGAGGTGTTATCACGAGATCCGAACACACTCAAGGTTCTTTCGCAACTCTCGCATTCTCCAACTTCTTAATGAGTCACGTATATAATGTAATCATATATGAACTTATCATGAGAAAGTATATTTGGCATTGACGGCAAATATTTTATAATGATATGTACAAGATGTGCTGCCGAGGTTTAAGCATTCGATAATTATACAATTGAATTAAATGACCCCGATATTTATCAGGATTTTTTGTATGGATTTCTCTTTAGGAACTTCAATTTCTCAAAGATGATGTATTCACAGTGATGCTTCAGCGATTTGACCGATTCAAGATCCACGAAATAGTCAGGGTACCGTATTTGTAGCCACATGTAAAGGGTTAATACATGGTGGAGCTCTTCGTATAAATCGAGTTTGAGATCCTCGTCTGTAACTGCCTTCGCATTCAAAAAGTTCAGAGGGATCTTGAAATCAAATATGGATCTAGTTTCCTTCTTCGCCACAGTCTCACAGAAGTTTATGAATGCCTTCTTCGGTATTGGTAAGTCTCTTAGAGGAGCATTACTCAGGGTCATCATATCTTCCAGGGACAGGCCGTCCATGCCTTCAATGAGGTTCATTACCTCGATCCTACTTTCAATATTCGGAAGTATAAACAAGCTGTCGGGATTGGACTTTATATCACGGTCAAAATGTTCCAGAAGGGTGGTGATCTTCATGCCGGGAGGGTATTTTGTCAGTATTTGGGCAAGTATACGGTCAGGTGGCCACAGGACTGCGGAAGGGATGTATTTTACAGGAGCCTTCATACTATTTTGTATCATCTCTAGGGTCTCCATATCTAACGCAGTTACCTTACCCACCGAGCCACCAGCGGCATCGTCTGATTCTCCCGCCACCTTGTATCTCCCTGCCCGTCCGGCAATCTGTTTGGTCTGGGAGTCGGTTAGCGGTATTAGCTCTGCGCCGTTCCATTTCATAGCTGATGTGAATATGACACGTTTTATGGACAGGTTCAGCCCCATGCCAATGGCATCTGATGCAACTAGGATGTCAGCCTCGCCCCTGTTAAACATGGTGGCCTGGTGCACGCGTGTTTCTGGTGGTAGTGAACCATAGATAACGGCCACTTTACATTTCTTAGCCCGTTCAATTTGAAGTTTTAGATCTAATGTTTTACGTTTGGAGAAGGAAACAAGACAGTCGCCCTTCTTCAGTCCGTGAAAGCGCTCAGGCAAGGGTTTGGATTCCACTTCCAGCTTGCCCAGCCTTTGGTATTCATTGATCACTAGCTTGTCGCCGGTCATGGCAACAAGCCGCTGGATGAACGGCAAAACGCTAGGCTCTCCACAGAGATGGAGCTCAGAAGCCTGCACGCCAAGCAGTGCGTTTGTCCATGCCCAGCCTCTCTGTTCGTCTGCAAGCATCTGTATTTCATCCAGGACAACCATATCGAAATACTGATTCAGCGGCACCATCTCCACAGTGCCCGAAGTCAAGCCTGCTCTATTACCCAGAGTGTCTAGGTCATTTATAACCTCCTCTCCCGTCAGCAGGTTGCAGCGGATGTTGTCTTTCTGGAATCGGTCGTATATTTCCCTCGCCAACAATCTTAGTGGGCCAGCGTAGTATCCTCTATCACACTTCTTTAGCTTTTCAAGAGCGTGGTAGGTCTTGCCGGAGTTCGTCGGGCCCAGGTGTACCACGATCGTCCGCCGCAGCTTGCGAGCCTCTGGAAACCACTCTGCAGGGTTCGAGATATCCAACGTACGCTTGCTGAACGACAGAGAGCCCACTCGTTTTGGTAGCACTTCTTCGTGGTACAGAAGTTTAAAATGAGTGTCCAGGATATGCCTCAACTTCATGACCTTCTGCGCTTCTGGCACTTCCAGAATGCCCTCCCACTGCTGCTGCGTCAACCCGTCCACATGCAGCAGCTGCGGCAGCAAGGTAGAAATATGTTTGGGCTGCAGAACATCTGCAACGGTCATCCTGTAGCTCTCCTGGGGGCGGTAGGACTGCAGCTGCTGGACCAGCTCATCCTGCAGTCTAGCCCAGGCCTCTTTCCTCATCGGCTGTTCGGCGGGAGTCTCGCTGCGCAGCGCCTGCCCCTGGAGCCCTCGAATTGCCCGCTCCAATGTGGACTGGAACTTGGCGTCAATGTTATTCTTGGCCAGTTCAGCCAATTTCAGATGCACAGAACGCCTGTCGCACTGGCCGCCGGCCTGTGGAGGATGTTTTATGCTTTTGGCATCAACCAGCCAGTCTTCTCGCCGAAATGGGAGGAGCGGACAGACCCGGGTGCTGGATTTATAGCGGACTATTTGCAGCCTAGATATAGGATATCGCAGCCACCGGCTATGCATGGTCCCTCTATGTCTGATCAGTGGATATCTGGTGATGAGATGAGTACTTGAGTATCAATTTTTTTCATCATGTAGCCAGACAATTCATATAACCTAATCGCCATTTTACTATGTATGTACTCTCAAATATCCATATATACACTGCTTGAGATAGATAGCGTACTTTTAACTCGCTGCAACGGCCTTGGGACGCTGTGTTTCGGTAAGCGTATACCCAACTAGTGTGACTTAGGTGTGCCTTTCAGCAACGCCGTTGCACTTTGAATCCAACCTTCTGCTCCACCATTCTTTAGCACTTCATCATAGACCTGTTGCGTCGGAAACTGGCCCAGCGCGGGATTCTTGTAGCCTATTATTGCCGCATTCCTGGTGCTAGGTATGCGCAGCATCTCCTTCTCGGTCTCCCAGCCAACAGCCTTCGCCAGGTACTCCACGTAGTCGACGAGGCCGGCGTAGGTGCTGTTACCTAGCCTGGTGGCGGACTCGCGGGACGGGCGGTAGCGCACGCGGGCTCCATGGAAGTTGTGTGAACAGCACGGGATGACCATGAACGGCTGGCCCAACAGCGGAATCCAACAGGTCAGCTCATCCGAGTGATTGCCTATGAGAAACGTATTGGGAGGGAATTCTGCAATATTGACCTGCGGTGAGGTGATCAGGTCCGCCGCGGAATATACGATGGTGGCGGGCGCCATCAGTTGAGAGGAGCTGACGTGGACGGGAAAAAAGCCGCCGTTGTGCTCCATGTGCGAGGCCATCTTGCGTATCTCGGGGTGCGGACGCAGCAGCAGGGATGGAATTACCAGCTGCTCTTTGAGGCAGCTGCGCACGTTCTCGGGAAACATGCCCCACGACTTGCGCCGGCGGGCGTCGATGCCTTCGCCCGCGTAGCCCTCCATGAGCAGGATGTAGCACAGCACGCCGTTGCCGCACCCCATGTCGCAGAACCGAAACTTGTCTTCCGCGTGCTGGCCGTAGATCTTGCTCCACAACTCGATTAGAAACGCCGCGATCGCGATGTCCTCGAACACATGCTTGCGGGGGTCCGTGCTCTCTGCCCAGTTGTCGACCAGCCACTGCGAGTACTTTTTCTTGAGTTGTATGTAGCGCTCCTGGAATAGAACCTTGTCCACCACTACGTCGTGCTCCACCCGCTTCGTATACCCATTCATGCAACCTTTCGAGTGCTTCTCCGCCGTCTGGAGGAGGCGCCGCGCCGTGCGCACCGCCCGCTGTCCCTCGTCCGCGAGCGCCGCGCCCTCGCCTGCAAACGGGATGTAGTGCACGGACAGCCGCCCGCCATGCAGAAGGATGCCCACTGCCGCCACCGGCGGAATGTAGAACGGGCAGTCCTCGCGCTCGCTGAAGTGCGGCAAGTACACCACCAGCGCAGTCTCGGACGGCTCGCGCGTGTTCAGCACCAGACACGTCTGGTTGATCAGTGCGTCCTTGTACGGGTTGCGCGGAACCAGGCGCCGCACAAACTCCAGCTTCACCGCCAAGTCAAGCTCCGTGTGCACGCTGCGCGCTGCCACGTCCTCAAGCCCCACCGACAGCATGCCTTCTGCCACGTCCGCCGCGGCGCCGCAATTGCCGTCCCGCACCGCCTCCCCTGTCCGGCAGTCGTACTCCCTTTCCGCCACGATGTCCGCTCTGAGCAGCACCGTTGAGTTTATGTTCGGATGACGTATCACGTTGTCCATCGCCTGTTCAAAGTGCTCCCGCTGGAAGCCCACATCTTCCGCTGTCTGGTAGATACAGACCCATGCTCCTCCCAGGATGCTGCTTTCGCCACCGCAGAACTCGAACGTCATCCTCGCCGCTAGTCTTTAGGTAAGTCATCAAGGCTCATCGCGCGCTGCTGAAATTTTTCACCAGTTTCAATGCATAGTGAAGCCCAGTCCGAGATCTTGCCGGCCGTACACCTGGCCAAAGCGCCGTCCGCTGCAACTGCCGCGACCCGTATAGGCTCCTCTGCTGCTGCGTCGCACATAGCGCGAGTCTTTGCGTGCGCTGGCGGACAGATGTCGCTCCCGTAGCCGTAGCTTATAATGTATTCACCGAGACCCCTGCGGCCCGGCGAACTGCCGCATGCGCAGATGCGGCATCGTGAGCCTCCAGATAGTCTGGCGAATGCGTCCAAGCGATTAGTTGGCCGCAACCTCTACTACGGCTGGGTCTATCACCTGGAACGGATGGGTCCGCGACTGCACCGAAATAAATTGAGCCACTTCGCTGACCGGAAGTTCCTAACGCTGTTGAGGGTGAGGCAAGACACAGGATTCCAGGAGGGCACACACCAACAAGGAGACGCAGCACGAGAGCCACATAGGACCAAATGACTAGCACATCTCAGTATGTATTGCACAGGGCGTGGCCGCGCACGGATGACTAACACGCAGCATCAGATTCAAGCAGCTGGAGCGGCTGGGCAATGGGACATACGCGACTGTGTACAAGGGCCTGAACAAGACGACCGGGCTGTATGTTGCGCTGAAGGAGGTGAAGCTCGACTCAGAAGAGGGCACGCCGTCGACAGCCATACGTGAGATCTCGCTGATGAAGGAGCTGAAGCACGAGAACATCGTGAGGCTGTACGACGTAATACACACGGAGAACAAGCTGACGCTGGTGTTCGAGTTCATGGACAACGACCTGAAGAAGTTCATGGACTCGCGGCTCGACCGGGAGATGCCGCGCGGGCTGGAGCTGTCGCTGGTGAAGTACTTCCAGTGGCAACTGCTGCAGGGCGTGGCGTTCTGCCACGAGAACCGGATCCTGCACCGCGACCTGAAGCCACAGAACTTACTGATCAACAACAAGGGTCAGTTGAAGCTGGGTGACTTCGGGCTGGCGCGCGCGTTCGGCATCCCGGTGAACACATTCAGCAGCGAGGTCGTGACGCTCTGGTACCGTGCGCCGGACGTCCTGATGGGGTCGCGCACATACTGCACGTCTATCGACATCTGGTCGTGTGGCTGCATTCTAGCTGAGATGATCATGGGGAAGGCGCTCTTCCCCGGGACCAACGACGACGAGCAGCTAAAGCTGATCTTCGAGACCATGGGCACGCCGACAGAACAGACGTGGGTCGGCGTCAGCCAGCTGCCCAAGTACAACCCTCAGATACCGCTCTACCCCAACAAGGACATTAAGCAGCTATTGCAGGCTACCACCAAGGAGCAGATCAGCGACGTGCTCGTGAACCTCATCCAGGGCCTCCTCCAGTTGAATCCAAGCATGCGCTTGAGCGCACAACAGGCGCTGAGTCACCCTCTATTCGAGGAGTACCACTGACTCCCTGTCCGCTCTCATAGAGTGTGTAGCGCATCTACTAAACACACAAATATATCTATATTGCATCCAGTGCCATTACGTAGTTCATTCCAGTATGTGAAAGCTCGGTCGCGCGCCCTGGTCGACCAACAGCTGCTTGAGCCGGTCGTCCCTCAGCTCGATCAGGAGCCGCCAAAGCGAATCTTCCGACAGCAGCGCGACGTTGTTCCTATAGAAGCTGTCGATGAACGTTCCTACGAGCGCACGTTTAAGATCATCTAAGCGAGTTCCGGACGCCTTCAGTAGGCGGTCGAGACCAGGAACGCTGTCGATGAAAAGACAATGTAGAAGCTCTAGGAGCGGGTCGACGCTGGCAAACCGTGCCTGTGGCAGACGCGACAGTTTAAGCACGAGATTCACGGCGTGCATAAAGTGATCTGCGTCGTGCCGCCCGCCGCTCTCATAGAAAAACCACTGCATGATGCGTTCTGCTAGGCACTCCGGCTGCAGCACCGAAAAGAAGCGATGCAGCTTCTCCAGGAACTCGGACGCCGCAGGCAGCCGCCCGGCCGTGCGGCCGCCGAAGAACAGCTCTGGCCGCGCGTAGAACACCGCCGGATAGTCTTCGACGGGCCTCCCATCCGCGTCCAGCTCCACCGCGGCGGTAGCACGCCCGGCCTCGCACGCGCGCTGCCACGCGCGCAGCGCGGCAGGCCCCATCACGCCGGCCACGGCATCCAGCTCCTCCGGGTGCGCGGCCAGATGCGCGAGCCGCGCGCGGCTCTTGAACACCTCCGCGGCGAGCACCCGCACTCGCCGCCCGCTGCCCGTGTGCGCGCTGTGCACGTAGTGCGCGCCGATGTACACCCTGACTAGCCCCGCCGTCGGCCGCAGGACTGCCCACAGTGTCCTGCTGCACTCAGCCAGTGCGGCATTCCCGCTAAGCACGAAAATGTACTGCAACAATTCTGCAGGAAGATCCTCTAACCGCGCCGCCCGGGCCACTTGTGCGCGCTTGCGAGGCGGATAATATACCACCGTGTTCTCATACCGTCGCAGCCGTTTCGTCGCATATCCTGCCAGCACATAGCCCATCGTCCCCCCTGTGCTCCTTACACTGTCCTAGAACACACAACCGACCTCTGACACTAGACAGCGATCCCCAGCACACTCTTCGCCCGGCGTCTGGCTCGGCACTCCTCTCTGCAATGCACCTCTTCCTCGAGCAGGCCTATAATTGCCTACTTTCAAAAATGGATTATGGTACCTCTCGACCAGCTCCGGGTAACTCTCTCGACCAGCATAACTCAGACATCTAAGAAAGGGAAACAGATCTGTTCGGATTCTCGACTTTTTCCATTCTGGCAGACGGTTTGGGACGATTAATTGATATTTCAAGTTGCGCTATAAAGTAGGCTTTTTCTAGCTGTAAAGGAGACGTAAAAGAATTCTTCACTGCTCATTTCAAACAGCTGTAAAAATATACCACTGGTGGCGGTTGCGAGGTTTATTAGCTCCAAGGACAGTATAGGACTGCCTGTATTTAAGATTTTTATTTTAGGTTTGCTCTAATCTACACTCGCTTAGCAGGCCACACTAGAGCACGAGCATCCGGCGGCACAAGCGGAATATACCAAGGCAGGGATGTCTCAGCTAAAGGTACTGACAGTCGGGGAGAATCCCAACGTGCTTCTGTACACATGGAGGCTGCAGGAGGCGAAGGCAGTGGAGCTGTGGCACGTGAGCGGGCACCGCGTGGGCGGGAAGTTCGGGATCAGCACGCAGCTGTACGGCGAGGCGTCGTTCAGTGTGCAGCGGCACTACGAGACACTGGACGCGCTGAAGCAGGCGGTGGGGCAGGGCGCGTTCGACATGGTGATACTGAGCGCGCCGTCGCTGCAGGAGATGTCGTCGCTGGCGTACCAGCTGAACACGCTCGTGGACGCGACGACCAAGATCTTTGTGGAGAGCTCGGGCTTCGTGCTGCTGGAACCGTTCGTCAAGATGTCGGTGGAGTTTGCAGACCTGCAGGTGCTTTCGATCGTAAGCGATTACGACATCCGGCAGACGGGGGAGACGACGTTCGAGCAGTTCAACGCGCGCGAGCGGCAGACGATATACATCGGCAAGTCTGGGGTGAAAGGCAAAAACACAGCGACGCGATACAGTAAGGACGTGGCGTCGTTGCTGGAGACGTTCCAGTCGTTCTTCCGGAAGTTGTTCTCGCGGGACGCGATAGACATATGCAACTGCTCGTATGTGGAGTTTCTCTCGCAGCAATGGCGGCTTGCGATCCCCCAGATATGCTTCGACCCGTTGCTCATTCTGATGGAGGAACTCCGGCCCCAGCAGCTCCAGGAACATATACTGGCCAAGCCACTGATTTCCGGATTTGTCACCGAAATCATCACGGTGTCCCGCAGCATGGGCGCCAAGTTGCTCTATCCATTTGACAGTGAGAACGATCTCTTCAACCACTGGGTCACTATTAACAATCAAGATCTCCCGAAAATGGTATACCATTTCATGCAGAGGACGGCTTCGCTGGACATTGACATGCTATTGCTGCAGCCGATCCTGCTTGCGGACGACCACGGTATTAAGACGCCGTACCTAGAATTTCTATATTCGATGATGTGCCAGTTCCAGAAGATAAACAACGGTCACTCTCGCTGGTTCACAAGGGTGAGCGCAGCCAGTCAGATGCAGATCAACATTCAAAACGTTACCGCGGAACGCGATGCCCTGAACACGGAATTGGAATTACTAAAGCAGTATATGGTTGAGAAAGAAAACACCATGAATGAGGCGCAAAGGAGCCAAGAGCAATTGTTTTTAGCACAGGTGGGCGAGTTGAAGTCTGAAGTTGCGCGGCTCAAGGATGATTTAGGCCTGGAGAAAAGAAAGAACACAGAGCTTCTGATGGACTTACAGCGTTCAAAAGTAAATAAAACACCAGCAGCTAACCCGCCACCTATGGCTCCTCCTCCGCGTGCCCAATCCCCTGTTATTCCTCCGCCGAAATCTGTGTACGAGCAGCATGATAGCGACGGTGGGACCCCAGATATGGCCGATATTCAGGAATTTGCCATGTACGGAATAACCTATGATGACGAACCTGAAAAGAAAGACACTCCACCAAGCGGGGCGAATAATGAAGCTCAGCCAGATGAAGCGAATAATGAAGCTCATCCAGATGGTCAAGGTTCTCCCAGCATGTCGGCATTCTCGCAACGGGACCGCGACCCACGGAGCCGCGATCTGGATCAGCAGCGGAGAGGGTATCCGCCCGGCGTGCCTTACCAAGGCCATCCAGGCATGCCGCCGCAAATGATGTACAATGGATCTTCCAAGCCACACATGTACCCTCCAGCTGCCATGAAAGCGGCAAGGGCTGCGGCTATGGTCAACTATAGGCCCGTGGCCAACAACTCCCGGGCAAATAGCCTTGTTGACCCCTACCCTCCTCCGCAGTTGGGACAAGCAGCTTCCGCTTATCCACAGACATTCAAAAAGACTGATAGAAAGAACAGGCAGAGCCACATGCCTAGTTTACGCAATGCATCGAGTACGGGTTTTGACGACTTCTCCGTGCCTCAAGGCGTCCCTCATGGTATGCCAAGGATCCATCAGCGCGGCTACGGAAATCCTGCCCATAGAATGACTCTCCAAACCCCTCTGAACTATCAGCAAAAGCTCAACAGCATGCACGGGTCGCATGCCCAGCAAAAACAGATCCAGCGTCAGATAAGCGCTGCCAGCGCACTCGATGACGGGAATACCATCACCGCAATGGTCCAGCATTTGATGCCCAAGAAGAAAGACCAGCCACCGCAGCAACAGGGACCCTATGGCTCTCCGCCAAACTCTGGCAACAGCTCCACGTACGGCGGCAGCCCTGCTGCCACCGCGCCGTCTGCATCCGTAAATGCTCCCGCCGCCGATGACGGCCAAAACGCTGTGCCACAGCCGCACAGCGCCCCTGCGCTATCCGCTAACGGTAACACAGCCCCTATGTCGGGAAACTCGGTTAGCCTTAGTAATGGCTCATCAGCAGGGCCCGGTTTGTCACAACAGTCAAACTCTCTGGACTGGAAGCAGACACCGCCAAGCAGTGGCGGAAGCGTAACCGAAAGAAAGCCAAAGCTCGCTCTATTCGCTAAGAAAAAATAATATCATGCGACCTATCATTTACACATATTCTAACGTTCCACCTGTGTAGTGTACTCATTTAATTAATTCATTAGTGCTGCCACTGCTGCAGACATGTGGCAAGAGGCAAAAATGGTTCCTAGCGGGATCGAACCGCTGATCCCCGCGTTATTAGCACGGTGCCTTAACCAACTGGGCCAAGGAACCAATCTTTGTGGGCTTCTTATTAGGTTCCCCTACATAGCGATATTGGATCACGTGGCTATCCTAAATACACGGATACCCAAGCATTGCCGTGCAGCTAAGTGACTAAAGGCTATAGAGGCTAATATGCAAGCAAGACGTGCACATACTTTCAGGCGTGAGTATTCGCTATGTACACGCAAGATTTTTATGGAAAATTTTTCGCTCCTGTCTTCTCGAGAACTTATTGTCGAACAGATTCATCATCTGCTCGAGAAAATCGGCATTGGAAAAATCCACGCTCCATTCTATCTTTTAATTAAAGCAAGGTAAGCTTCTAATTGGCCGTTTTTAATCCCCTAGAAGTATAAACATCAATAGTCGCTATGCCAATCGATCAGGAGAAGCTAGCTAAGTTGCAGAAGCTTTCGGCAAACAACAAGGTCGGTGGTACCCGTAGAAAGCTAGCTAAGAAGTCGGGGACGGCTTCCGCCAACAAGGATGACAGCAAGTTGCAGGCGCAATTGGCTAAGTTGAAGGCGGTGACCATGGACCAAGTTGAGGAGGCCAACTTCTTCAAGGACGACGGCAGCGTGCTACACTTCAACAAGGTTGGTGTGCAGGTTGCGCCCCAGCACAACACGTCCGTGTTCTACGGTATCCCACAGGAGAAGTCCCTACAAGATCTCTTCCCTTCGATCATCCCTCAGTTGGGTTCTGAGTCCATCGATGCGTTGACGCAGTTGGCCACACAGTTGCAGAACGCACAGGCTGCAGCTCCAGCAACCGAGGGCCATGAGGCAGGCGAGAAGAAGGACAACGACATCCCAGAGTTGATTGAGGGCCAGTCTTTCGACGCGGATGTTGAATAAGTGCGCTGTGCGAGGACTGTGTTCTCGCCGCCCATCTCAGAATTTGTCTATTTCTGCAGTTTATATACATATATTGAGTGCACATGTGGATATTATGTATATATATGTACATACACTATTCCCGTCCGTTTTAGTCGTACCACATGAACCTTCGGGTCGCCGCCCCTATATCGTGTTACACTTTCGCGCCGTTCTGGCGCGCTTTCTCGAGAATCTCGTTGATGTCCCCACCAATGCTGAGCAGTTTCTGCCGGTTGCGTTTGCAAGTCAGTGTGCCGAAGTGTCGCTTGAGAGCGTCCTTGCGGGCAAATCCCTTCCCGCAGAGGGAGCATATGTTCGGTAAGATCGGAAGATGCACCTTCTCGTGCCTCCGCAGATCGCCGCTGCGACGAAACACAAGCTCGCACTTGGTGCAGTGAAAACGCTTGCCATCGTTGACCGTCTCCTCCGGGCCTCCAGAGACCTCCAGCGCAGCGCCTGGGGATGTTTTGCGCTTCTTTGTCAACAGCTCGTCCTCGGAGAGGTACGCGAGGCTTGCCTCCCGCGCACGCTCCGGACGCGCGACGCCGGGGGCAGATGGCGGACGGCCCGCCGTCAGCAGCTTATCAAAATAGTTGAGCACTGAACTTTTCTCCGAGCCCACCAGAGTCGGCAGCCCCGCCCCACAGTCCCGAGTATCAGCATATCCAGTCGCGCTGTCGCTTTGCCTCGTGAACCCGTCCGTCCCTATTTTGTCTGGGTTTGTGTACTTGATGCGGTTTAGCAACTCGCGGATTGTCGGGTCCACCTTGTCTCTGTTGATACTCGTCTGCATTATGGCCTCTGCTGCACGTTCGAAGAAGAGCCTATCTTCGCTCATGTTCAATTACAGACTAACACGCTTCGCAGAATGGACTATTCTCATGTACCGTCCGCAGCTATCCAGGTTGTTTTGCACACTGCACTTCCGATCCACTCCCAGGCCAAAAACATAAAACTTTAATCTGACAGCCGCGTACCTCCGGGAGCCCCGATTTACTTCTTGCTGTTAATCTCCAAGCCTGCGCTACTTGTGTCGTACTGCTGCCTGTTGTGACCGTCCTGGCGGAGAGCTGATGGCAGGGTTCATCTGTGGGCCAAAAGGACGCCACAGTGTGGTCACGTGCCACGCCAGTAACACCATGCGATAACTACTGAGACTATGACTCAACGTAGCAATCAGGACTTGCCGGGAGCCCAATTCAGCCGGTGCAGCAGCGCGGGCGAAGTAGCGCGTCAGACTGACGTCCTGTTTGCGCGCGCTGCGCCTCCCACGCGCTGCTTCTACGCCGTAGCAACATCTTGTGCAGATGCAGGTGAAACCCACGCAAGCTCCGGTCGCCCGCTATCGCCGGGGCAGGATCACCGCGCCCGCGATCCATCTGGTGGGCACTTTGTCAGTGGAAACCAGACTGGCCAAGAGTTTAATCAAGTAAATAAAAAGAATGCCGGCGGTCTTGTTCTTCTCTGTACGCACCGGGGCGCGTGGAGCATCTCCTACGCTCTACGCTCGGTTCGAGAGCCCGACTACAGGGCGTTATGTTGGCTAGATGACTGTAGGTCTTGTCTTCCAGTTTCATCAGGCCGGACGGCGAGTGAAAAATTCCGAACATCATATCTTCGAGCACCAATAACGCAGGCCCAAAGCTGTAAGGTGGTGTGTCCAGGAACTGTAGTCAGCGTAAGATGTTGCGCTGTATCCGGCAGTACTCTGCGCATGCGTACCAAAAGACGGTACGGCTGCCTCGATCGCAGTTTTCACCGAGGTCCGACCTTCGGAAGACGTACGAGCAAATTCTTCCCCAGGCGTGCGACCAGCTGTACAGAGATCAGTACCAAGAACTCTTGCAGAAGGTTCAAGAGCTTCCAGATGATACAGACAAGGCTAATTTTGTGCGGGATCGAGTATTTGTGCTTCATGATGGCCCCCCTTATGCCAATGGCGACTTGCATGTAGGGCATGCGATGAACAAAATCTTGAAGGACATTATGTCCAGGTATCAGTTGACGAAAGGCCGCTATGTGTTTTACCGGCCCGGCTGGGACTGCCATGGGCTGCCCATCGAACTCAAGGCGCTGCGGTCGCTGGACTACGATACGGCGGCAATTTCGCCGCAGCAGGTGCGTGCGATGGCTGCGCAGCACGCAGAAGGGGCTATTGCCGCGCAGCGCAAGCAATTCCAGCAGTTTGGGATCCTCACGGATTGGCAAGACACCTACCGCACAATGGATCCGGGCTACGAGATTCAGCAGCTCCGTTTGCTGCAGGGCATCTTTGCGCGCGGACTGATCCGGCGTCAGCGCAAGCCAGTCTACTGGGGGACGGAGACGCGCACAGCATTGGCGGAGGGAGAGCTGGAATATCGCGATGACCACATTTCGAAGGCAGCTTACGTTTACTTTCCGCTAACGGAGGGCGCGAGCGCCACGCTACGCGAGCGCCTGGGCACGTCCCTCCCAGAACAGCCCATCGTGTGTCTCATCTGGACGAGTACACCGTGGACTCTGCTGTCAAACAGAGCCATCTGTTTCCACGATGACCACGCGTACCTGCTTCTGCAATGGAAGGGTATGCTGGTGGTAGCCGAGAGAACTGAACTAGCTGACTTTAAATGGAGTGGTGACACGCCGGTGGTGGTCACCTCATTCCGCGGTTCTGACCTCCGCGGGCTCTATTATACCAATCCACTTCTTGGGGACGCCGTTAGTAGGCCGCTGCTGCATGGAGACCATGTCACCGCCGACACAGGTACTGGTCTGGTACATACTGCGCCAGGGCACGGCCAGGAAGACTACCTAGTAGGTCAGGCGCACGGCATTGAAGTCTACTCGCCAGTCGACCATGAGGGGAGGTATATTCTGGATGATATTCCTCCACACCTCCGTGATATGCTAAGAGAAGAGAGCGGTAAGCCGCTGAAGGTTACAGACCAGAAGACTGCAGGCGTCATCATCAAGTTGCTAGAAGAGCACAAGATGCTCCTGCATTCGCATGAATACACACACTCATATCCGTACGACTGGAGGTCGAAGAAGCCTGTTATTCTAAGAGCTACACCTCAGTGGTTTGCAGACCTGAGTGACATGAAGCATCACGCAGTGGAGAGCCTGGAGAACGTTGAGTTTTTCCCTGCCAGGGGGAAGAAACGGCTCGAGGCGTTCATCAAAAGCAGAAACGAGTGGTGCATCTCTCGCCAGAGGTCCTGGGGTGTGCCTATTCCTGCCCTTCATCTGAGAAGCAACCCGGATGAGGTTCTATTGAACAATGAAACACTGGCTCATATCATCGAGACGATCAGCAAAGTGGGTATTAACTCGTGGTTTGAGGAGTCCAACGCTGAAAATATGAAGCAATGGCTGCCCGAGAAGTACCACGACGTTGCACATCTCTACTACAGGGGCAGGGACACCATTGACGTGTGGTTTGATAGTGGAAGCAGCTGGAACCTCTTGGAAAAATGGTACACGGAGACCCTGGGGCTGAAAAAGCCCCTGCAACCCCTTGCGGATGTGTATCTGGAGGGTTCCGACCAGCACCGGGGCTGGTTCCAGAGCTCACTGTTGACCAAGGTCGCGGCCTCTGGCACCGTAGGCGCTCCTTTCGGAAAAATTGTAACTCACGGGTTTACACTAGATGAAGCTGGGCTCAAGATGTCAAAATCCCTCGGTAATACAATTGCGCCGTCTTCGATAATTGAGGGCGATCAGAAGCTTCAGCTGCCGCGCCTCGGTGTGGACGGCCTCCGTCTGCTCGTTGCCCAGGCAGACTTCACGAAGGATGTGGCGTTCGGGCCGCTCATCGCGCGACATGTTGCCGACTCACTGAAGAAGGTCAGGCTTACTTTCCGCTTCATTCTTGGCAACCTGCAGGATTGCCCATCGGTTGCATCTGCTGGCGAACAGGCCTCGTTGGCCCCGGGAGACTGCGCGCAACTGCGCCGGATTGACTGGTATATCCTCGACAAGACACAGAAACTGACCGCCAAGTGTCAGGGGCTGTACGAATCCCAGAACTACTCCAATGTCATCAGTCTTGTTCTGTACCACATGAGCAACGACCTGTCCCTCTACTTTGATGCTTCGAAGGACACGCTTTACATGGAACCCCCACATAATAAGAGGCGTCTGGCCATACAGACGACCCTGTTCCACATTCTGGATGCCTATCGCAGCATTCTGGGCCCCATCATGCCCGCGCTCGTTCAGGAGGCGTGGAACTGCCTGCCCAGAGAGTGGCTCCGCGGTGACACAACGCCTGCCTTGCGCAGACCCTGGCCCGCGCTGCCTGCTCTGGCGGACCGCATCAGGGACTGCGAAACTACAGATCTGGCACTCGTAACCGCCTTCCGCCAAGCTCTAGCCAGGCTGCCGCATGTCAGAAAGCCAGAGCAATGCAGAGTAATCATTTACATGCCAGACAGCGCACTCTACACCGTGGAAGACGTCATGGAACTCACCCAGGCAGGAGAGGTGATCATCGATGGATCCAAAGACCGCGTGCTCGCACTTCCACATGTCTCCAAGCTGGACGCGAACAACGATATCTTACTGGCGGTGAAAGAAAGCCCGAATCACAAATGCCCACGATGCTGGAAGCACGCATCTCCCGAGGCCGACGCTCTATGTAATCGCTGCGCCAGAGTCCTCCAGTAAGCCAAACCTGAATTTTTCAAAAATTGAAAACTTCACCATGGCTCACATGCTGACTGCTTTAATATCCTGTAAATACAACCGGACTCTGCAGGTCGATGCTCCCTCACCTGGGCCCCCAACTCTCCCTTGTACCGGGTCGCGGCGTCGCTGCCTCATTCCGCCTGCATCTCGCTTCCAGAGGCGGCGCTTCTGGGGTGCGCGCGCGCCTGCCGGCATTCATCGCGCGCGCCTACGGCAGCCCACCGGGCGACGCGAGGCAGACCCGCGCGTGGACGTACCTCGCGCGCTCGCGGCTCTTCCAGCGCCTTTACGCGCGCCCTTCGTTCGCCGCGTACATCGACCGTCTGCTGGCCAACGGCCCGGTGCCAACACTCGCCGCCTTCCTGCTGCTCCATGAGGCCACCGCCATCGCTCCTCTGGCGCTGCTGTGGTGGGGGCTCTACAGCTGCGACGTGGTGGCGCTGTTGCCGCAGGGCCTGCTTGACTACCTGGCCGACGCAGCGCATCCTGCCGTCGAGAGGTTCGTTGGCGACCGGGCGCCGGCCTGCGACAGGGGCAAGCTGCTCGTCTCCGGTGCCCTCGCCTACGGCCTGGTCAAGCTTCTCTATCCGGTGCGCATCCTGGCCAGCCTCTGGGCTGCCCCGTATCTCGCCCGAGGTCTGCTACTGCCTTTCAGAAGACTAAAGCAGTGGTGGAAGGGGCCATCGTGCTGAGGCCCTGCAGCCGCGCAGCGCAGCCGTGGCACGCCTGTATATACTACATAGGGCTCGGAACTATCCACCCCCAGCTCCACCGCTCCGGTCGCAAGAGGGTTGTCGGTAGAACCGGATGAGCTGTGTGCATATGGATTTGCAATGTTTTACACTTAAAAACGAGCTTAGAACATAGCCGATATCCATTTAACACTACAAATAACACAAGTCGTCAGGTGGTAGCTCGAGCTCTCTATTTTATGGGGATACGTTTACAGTCCTCCGATAGTATGAATAATCAGCATCAAACACAACAGAATAAGTATTTCAACGTATCCAACCAGGCATCCACCCGGAGCCTGTGGTCGCAGCAACAGCAACAGCAGCTTCTCGATACCAAAGGCAGCGCCAGCACGTCCAAATCGCCGATGCTAATGGCGAATAACAATGTGTTCTCGATAGGGCCATATCGGCAGCGGAAAGACGCCGGTAGGGTGTCAGTGCTGGAGAAGTACGAAATCATCGGCTATATTGCAGCAGGAACATACGGCAAAGTGTACAAGGCCAAGGCTAAGGAGACTCAGGAGGAGCAGGAGAACAGCATTCACACACATAATCAGACGTTGGGATCTGTGTCCGTTGCGGGAATTGACGGAGGCATGGCGTCCAGAGAGGTCGAAAACGGCGGCGACGACCCTCTGCGACTGGACGGGCACGGCGGGATTGCGGTGGCTCCGGCGGCCGGCGGCGGGTTATCGAGTGCGGCGGCGCATCGGGCGCGAAGCAACGGGGCGGTTAAGGCTCTGCCCAAGAAGAGCGCCTTCACGCCATTCTACGCCATCAAGAAGTTCAAGACGGAGCGGGAAGGCGTGGAGCAGCTGCATTACACCGGCATCTCGCAGAGCGCCTGCCGAGAGATGTCGCTCTGTCGGGAGCTGGACAACAAGCATCTCACGAAACTGGTGGAGATCTTTTTGGAGCGAAAGAGCATTTACATGGTCTCGGAGTTTGCAGAGCATGATCTTCTGCAGATTATCCATTTCCACTCGCATCCGGAGAAGAGACTGATCGCGCCCAGAATGCTCAAATCGATTATGTGGCAAATATTAGACGGCGTTTCGTACCTGCATCAGAACTGGATACTGCATCGCGACCTAAAGCCTGCCAACATCATGGTTACAGTTGATGGGTGTGTAAAAATAGGCGATTTGGGCTTGGCGCGCAAGTTCTACAACCTGGTGCAGACATTGTACACTGGGGACAAGGTGGTCGTTACAATATGGTACAGGGCACCAGAGCTCCTCCTGGGTGCACGGCACTACTCGCCCGCAATTGATCTCTGGGCAGTGGGCTGTATATTTGCAGAACTAATAGGTCTGCGCCCAATCTTCAAGGGTGAGGAGGCGAAGATGGATTCAAAGAAAAGCGTTCCGTTCCAAGGCAATCAATTGCAAAGGATACTCGAAGTTCTGGGCACCCCTACACATCACACCTGGCCGAATATCCATAAGTATCCGGAATATGAACAGTTGTCTAAATTCTCGAAATACAGAGATAATCTTTCAGTTTGGTATCACTCCTCTGGTGGCCGGGACAAGGCCGCGCTCAGTCTGCTCTATAGTCTACTAAAGTACGATCCTATTACCAGGATCGACGCCATTGATGCATTAGAACACGAATATTTCACCAATAATGATCCTCCCGTGTCTTCCGACGTATTCGAAGGATTGAGTTACAAGTATCCTCCACGAAGGATACATACAAGCGATAATGATATTATGAACGTAGGTGCTAATAAAAATAAAAGTGGATTTAATCACCATCCTCCACAACAACAGACAGTTAATAACAATGGGGTTACAAACAGTTCGATTGGCGGACTAGGTGTTAATAGACGTATTTTGGCTGCTGCCGCTGCTGCCGCTGCTGCTGTCCAAGTGAATGGGACGAACATAGTGTCAGGGAGCTCATCTTCTAATGGTCCAATAAGGAAAAAAAAGCGTTAACTATTGAATATGTAATGTATTTAAAAGGAACTAAGGCATTTAACGTATATGCATTCCACTAATATACAAGCGCACATTCAGCTCCTTTTGCCATGCTTTCTCCTGCGCTTTATGCCGATCAGCCTTTTCACATCGTCAGATAGGCCGCTTTTGTTTGCCTTCTCGTTGTTATCTTGAGGCTTGTGTTTCTTGTTAGCCGGCGCGTCCCTCTTACGATCATCAGCATAACCGCCTTTTGAACCCCTAGAGGTGAATTCTCTGGAGCGTTTTACCCTCTTCCGATCCTCAAAATGACCGCCTTGTGAGCCCCTCGAGTTGAAGTCTCTAGGGCGTTTTTCCCTCTTATGTTCCTCAGCATCGCCGCCTTCTGAGCCCCTAGGAGCAAAATCTCTGGAGCGTTGAACCCTCTCCTTCCGTGTCTTGAGCACGTTGGCATTTTCTAATGCGAACTCCACAAGGAGTCTTCTCTTGGTCTGGCCATCGTCATCGGCGGCTTTTCTTTCCTCCTCTGTCATTCCTTCTAAAATTTCCTCTTGTGTAACTTGGTGGGCATTGAGCCATCTTAGACCCATAAGGGCCGCCTTATGATCTCTATACTCAATGAAACCGTACCCTTTACTTCTGCCGACGACAGACCCTTTCACTTCCTTAATGATTTTAGCTTGCTTGACTAAACCGCGTTTCTTGTCTTTCTTCTTCTGCGCCTCGATCTCTTCCTCCGTCATTGACCTGTATTTGTCCCAGGTGGATCTTGAGATCTCTTCCTTGGATAGAGAGTGTCTCTTGCCCTCCTTGACCTCTTTAGCAAACTCAACAACCGCTTTACGCGCTAATATTTTCAAGGCAGCCTCGCCCATGGCTCTAGGAATATTCCTTACGGCAAGTCTGCGCATAGAAAGATGTAGTTCAGGGTTTTTCTTCAACTGCTCCGTCCTCTGGGCATAAGATTTTTCCCTTACTTCCAGGTCGGTCTTGGACATCAATTGAGCCAGTTTGGAGTTTGTAGATATCCTACCTTCGTTCAGCAGGTACAGGTTGCGCTTATCCCTCTCCGAGGGTGCGATCCCCAATGCTTCCTTCCGCTTCACCGCATTCTTTTCGGAAATTCTGTTTGCCGTCTCTCTATCCAGGGTAGGCGTAATTGCTAGAATTCTGCCCTCGTAAACGTACTCTGGCGCAACGTCATCGCTAATCAGCAGCGACTTCGAATCCACAACAGGCGCGTTCGCCACGCATGTGTCGAATGTGGATTCGTCCTTGAATGCGACAAAGGCTGTGCCCTTTGGAAGACCGGTCTCCTTGTCCTGTACTGGCAGAGCATATTTTACCGGACCAAACTTACTGAAGTGAGCTTCCAATGTCTCCTGCGTAGCATCGTAGGGCACGTTCCGCACAAATACAGAGAAGTTCTCTCTTCTATTTCTAGGGGCCTCCTGTGGCCTGCTGACGGAGTCTGTTTCTGCAGCTGAAGTGTCACCTGATTCGCTTTCCTCCCCGCTTTCCTCATCGCTTGCCTCAGCCACGTCTCCCTCGGCATCGGAGCCGTCCTCATCCCCCTCAGCTTCAGATTCTTCTCCTTCGTCGACCTGTTCTTCCTCGTCAGACTCAGGATGCGTCTTCTTGTAGTCTTCCCACTTGCTCTTCTGCACCGCAAAGTCCACTGCCACCTCACGGCCGTCGATCTTGAGGCCCTTGCATTCCTCGATGGCCTTCCGGCAGTTGGAGAGTTTCTTCATCGTGACAAATGCAAACCCACACAGCTTTCCATCCGCTTTGCGCGGGATGGAGGCCTCCGCAACCACTCCGAACCTACCGAAGATCTTTTTCAGCTTGGTCGGGTCGCGGCAGGACCACGGCATGTTCCTAATGATCAGCTTGGGCTTGCCCCGCATGAGCGCCTCGTCACCCTCGGGAGCAGTAGTCGGCTTCTCCGCGTCCTCCGCGGAGGTCTGTGCCTCGGCCTCATCGCCTTTTTTCGAACGTTCTCTTCTTTTGGCAACATCCACCCTCAGAAGACGGCCCTTGAACTGTGTTTTCCGTCCCTTGTCCAATGCAGCCTGTGTATCACTTTCCACAGCAAACGACACAAACCCAAACCCTCTGCTCGAGCCCGCATTATCTTTTACGATCACAGCATGCTTAATAGGTGCAAACTGCGAGAAGAAGTCTGTCAGCTCTGCATCCGTAGCATCAAACGGAATATTCCGGACAAACAGCGTCTTTAGGTCAAGACCATTCTTGCTAGTATCATTTACCTGCTTACTCATATTGAATAGAGCGGTTACGCAAGCTTTGCTGGCGTGCTAGACATACTATTGTAGATGAGATGAGCTGAGAACCAAAAATTTTCCAAAGCTCACCTGTTAAAAAAAGAAACGAGATATCGAGAGCCTGCCTTTAAGTTGAGGTCATCTTACGAAAGACACGGCTTCAGCAACCCATTGAGCCGATCTGGTTCGCACGACTGATGTTCATTGATGACAACCTAATACACCCTAGCGGTACAAGCGAGGCGGCACTAAAGCTGAACAAGTTGGAAGGTCCAGAGGTGAAGAAACTGGTGAGAAGCTGGTTGGTGAAATTCCCGCCTGCAAATGGAACCATCGAGTTGGGAAATATAGACTGCGACGCGAAGAAGCTGATAGATATTGCGACAGGGCATTTATGGCCCGGGGGGTTGAATTGTTACCAGATCGCACAGCTGGATGTAGCATGTCTGGTCGCAGACAAGACGCAGATGTCGTGGGCGGTGTCTGCAGTGCACGATAAGGACGGCGAAGAGGCAGTCCTCGCGCTTGACTTCAAGCGGTTTGGCGCAGACTTGCGGACGCAGGTGGGGCATGTGCATATGTGCCATGTATACAGCGAGATGCATGCGAAGCTGCCGCTGGTGCTCTACCGGGTGCAGCTATTCGACTCCTACGGGTCTCAGATGGTTACACACAAGGCGTTCTTTGCGGTACTCCCGTTACGCTACAAAGTAGTTCTGCATTCCGCGCAGAAGGACGTGCATTCACGCTACATTTTCCAGTGTGTAACGCAGGCGTTGCAGGCATCCCGCCCTGGTGTTCAGCTGCAGCTGATGGCGGGCCCCGTCAAGGACATCTTGACAAACGTAGATAGAGCATATGGCACCTCAATACTGCCTGATGTGCAGGGTGTGTGGTCCTCTTATCTCTATGACGATATTGAGCCGTCGCCGCTGCATAGCCCCACAAAGCACCCGGTAGTGGTTGGGAAGAGGAAAAGAGAAGACGATGACAAACTAAGAGATATACAAAGATGTGCGATGATGCGCTTCAAGGGGACTACTAGTGGAGTCAAATCGCTGGTACGATACCTGGACAAAAGGCATCGGCAGCGCGTGTACAGCGTATCGGATGGTCAAGTGGATGACCCTAGTACGGACGAAGAGGAGATCAACAAGTACCAATCCTTGGTGCCAGTTCGGAAAGTCGAATATACTGTTAAAAACACTACTAGTCTGGGCTTTAAGCTGAAATTGCGTGGGAAAGATGTATTTGCAGGCCTGCATGAACTATGCGACAAACAGATTCTAGATATTAACAGACTTCCTGGGTGGCTGACCGGCGAGAACGGAGCAGATTCTGGCATCGTGGAAGATGGTAACTTTAAAAGGATAAAAAGGGGCGGATTAATCTGAATATGCTATAATTTTGCTATTGATTCTTTCAGAACCACCATCAACTGTGGCTGGTTATCTGGCAATTGTTCCTTTATGCGCTGCAGCAATGCAATGTCCTTCTCACGCGATGCCAACTGGATTGCGTCGTAAAAAGATCCGCATTTCAGATAGAGTTCAATCTTCTCGTAGTTTGATATCCCCGTTATCATTGACACGTAAACGGCTGCTTCACGAGGATTCCCGTGGTTGAAGACCGCTTCGTAGAAGGGTTTATATCCAATTGGTGATTTTCTCTCCTTCGCGAATTTGTTTAACTCGTCAAACCGGCCTGCTTTTACCAGTGTTCTGCACTTAATTCTATAGTACTTTCTCTCGCTGATTTTAAACGTCTTTACCAATGTCGAGGTATGTCTTTCTTGACCCATTTCTATCAACTGTGTCAAGGTGGCATCCAATGTTAAATCTGTAAAGTCGTAGTTTAAAAGGCTAGTCAAGTTCTGCTGGTGCTTCACTAATGAGATATGACGGGATATTAGCTCCTTGTTCTCTTTCGCCAAGGGGGTGTCGATGATCCCATATAAGTTCTGAACTTGAGGTAAGAAAGACAGCAATGCGTTCCGTTTCTTTCCATCATTGAAGATTAGCATGGCAAGCTCTTGGTACCTATCAGTCTGGCGGTAAAAGTCGTAAAGGAACACCATGTTATTACGTTCGTAAAACTGTAACAAAGTGTTATCCTTCAGGACAAGCACTAAGACCTTAGTAAACTGCGCGTTTGTGAGGCGAGAGCGTAGCAACAGAAGGAGAGTAAGGGTTAGTTCAGGATCAAGTAACTTGACGGCCTCAGATAACGCAAGTTCATTTTCGTCCATGTCCAGTAATAATTGCAGTTTAGACCTTGGGAGGGGACTTTCAACGGCCAGCTTCTTCGCAAGGTGAAACCTCCCTTCTAAAAAGGCCGCACGGGCAATCTGGATAAGTGAAGTGCCTGGCACCAAGCCTTGATTCGTCATTTGGGTGATTATGGATTGATACAAGGCGCTATCATCCACATCCGGCGATAACTTAATCTTTGCGACAGCCCATTCTTTAAATACGTTCCCAAGCTTCTTCTCGTAATTTAAGAAAGAGCATATCTGTATGCACTTGTGGAACTTGTGAAGTCGCATAAGGATCTCCAAAACACCATCTATGGTAATATCATCAAACTGTTTTGCTGTCAATGGTAGCCCCATCTGGCTTAACATATTAAGGACGCGGAGCAAATCACATGTTTGTACAAAAGCTTGCGAATTGAATTCTGCATTGGAAAGAGAATCTTTACCAAAAGAAGCTGCGGACAACAGACGTTTTTGCCAGTAAGGTGCAAACTCATCGCGTGCTGCTTGCGTACACTCAAGTACTGCTTGTTCCAGATTAATTACTTTCAAATTCTCAATAGCCCGTGGTGCATGGTTAGAAAGTAGTTCCAATGAGTCAAGCAGAATAGCACTCGATTCTGTTGAGCCAATGGAAAAAATCCGGGCAGTATAGTTCTCCACTTTCGAAATGAAATTGATGGAGGCAGAAGTTAGGACCTTCACCCCATCCACTTCGGTCCTTAGAGCTATGATTGGATTTGGGAACCAAAATGCGACGTACGAGCCATTGGGTCCGATCAACTTCACCTCTTCGTTCTTGTAATTGCAGTAGGCAATCGTGTCACTGCCGCACCATTCCAGTGCGTCCGGAATCACATCGAGAGAATGCTCTAGCAGAAATCGCGAAGGATCCTTATAGATGGCAATACTGTTCTCCCTCATGCTATACAGGCAGACGAAGCCCTTCGGCGATATCCTCACCTCTTGCCACGACCCTGCCACAGCATGTGACAATTTGCGAGTTGGTATATCCAAGTGTAGAACCACCCTTGTATCCAACAGGACCACTAGACCGCCGTTCGTATGCCAATGATGCTTCGTGGACAGAGTGAACCGGTCATCATTCTGATATATCAACTCCAGCCTGCTGTCGTGATAATAGTAGATGTCCTGGCTGGATTGCAACAGAGCCACACCGGATTTGTAGTCCCAGATCAGGTCGGAAACAGAATCCGGAAGCATTGTATCCTCCCATTGTAAGGGATACCACCCTGTGTATCTTCTGATGCGGTCTTCCAGGACAAGAATAAACGTCTCATTCTTGGCAAACTCAAAATTCACAATCTCGGACGGCAAGCCACTGCAATCTATACTCCATTGTAGTTCTCCTACGTAGTTATAACAGTGGATCTTCTGATCATGATGCAGCGCGCAAAACGTTAAGGAAAAGCTGTAATTTAAATCACTAGCATGGCTCCAATCCCACGTGCACAGAGGCCGATTGCGGTAGTATACGTCAGAAAGCTTCTCCCAGCCCAGACTAGGGTTCATTTCAATGCTAAGGCCCAGTAAAAGTATTGTCTATGTATGCTATCTTAGCAGTGGGTGTGTAAAAAGGAGAAAATATCACCGAGCGAACTGCGCTCATCGTACTCTACCAGACTACCAAACACAAACAGCAGCAGATGACCCCCACCAGCCACGTTACGCTAGTATCCAGCGATGGCAAGAGTTTTGAAGTACCGCGCGAGCGAGCGATGCTATCGCCCACGCTAGCCAAGATGCTGGACTCGTCTTTCGCAGAGGCCAAAGAAGCAAAGGTCACTTTGCCCACCATCGAGTCCAGCATGCTGGCCAAAGTTGTGGAATACCTCGAATACCTCGAGGAGTACAAACACAAAGACGATGGAGAGGACATTCCACAGTTTGAAGTGCCTCCAGAGATATCCCTGGAGTTATTACTAGCAGCGGACTACCTACAGATATAAAAAGATACACATGAAAAGCCCGTCACAATTTGGCAAAGTTGACCTTGTGGGTTTTTGACTTCGAGGCCATGATGGGGCAGTATGGGCATTTGAAGTTGCAGGTGCCGTTGGTGCTTAGCTTGTCCAAGCTCTTCTTTGAGATGATGTGGTGGCAGGGCAACGAATATGGCGGGTTTTCCCGTGTGGTTTCCTCCTTGAGAACCGGGCAGATAAAGATCGGATGAAAGTCCGACAAGAAGTCCGGTAGTTTGACGCTGAATGGAAGCTCATCCTCGGTAGTCCAATCGACATGGCTCGCGGCCCGGATGGTCTGATACTTGATGAAAAACTGGAACGAGATGATGCCGCTGAGCAGGATCAAAAAGAGGGAAGAGTTGTACAGCAAGTTGTTCTTCCGGCAATAATCTCGCGTGAACAAGGCAACGCACTTGTCGAGCTGGACGCGGATCTCGCTCTCCAACGACTCGAACTTCGCGGCGTCACCAACCGCGATGTTCGCAAGGAGGGTCCCGATGTCGCGCCGGATCCCGTATTTGCGTGTCTGCAACATGAGCCCGGGTATGTTGTTCATCACATAGTTGTACGTCAGTAGCCTGTCGCCCTCCAGGAGCAATTGCTTGGCCTTGAGCAAATACAACTCGAACTGCAGGTTCGAGCCCGGCTCGCACCATGCCATGCAGCCTGAGATGTCGCCCTTGCGCATATCCTGTATGATCTGGCTCATCTCCACATAGTCCTCCGTGACCTCCTCGTCCACACCGTATATCGCGCGCATGTACCGCAAGATGTCGTCGTGCTCGCGCACCGGGATGTTGCTGATGTTGTAGCGCGACAGGTGCTTGCCGATCGCTCGCGCCACCTGCTCACGCGCGTGCGCCGGAAGCCGATGCGTGTACACCTTGTCCAGCTCGAACTCGAACAACCGCTGCACCGCGTGCTTCTCGAACCGGCCCTGCGCAGCCACCGCTCCGCGGCACGTACGCCGCACCGCACCGCTCCACGACGTGTGCGTTCGCCGGAGCTTCTCGACGATCAGCTCCCGTTTGCGTTCGAAGCCCGCTTCGTCCACCACCTCGCCGGCCTGCCGCTCCTGCGCCTGCTTGGCCAAGTGCGCCTTGAGCTTCTTCAACTGTACGCGGAACTCGTGCGTCTCGTCCGCGCACTTCTTCAACCCGTGATCCGCCTCCCCATTGCCCGTGCGCAACCGTCCGAACTCGGTCTCCAAATTCCGTAGCAGCTGTGACATCGCTCCGTTCGCGCACTGCCAGCCAGCCCTGCTGGGCCCGTGAGTAGTAGTCGTCAACATACCCTTCCCCATGCACACGCTATAGAAACTATCTCTTCGTCGACAGTGACTTCACGCACTGAGATCACGTGCCAGTGGTTACGTAACGGCTAGCCCCGGCGAGCTCCTCTGCTCATGCAGCGCTCCAAGTGCGCAGCAAAGCGGTTGGCCGAGAGATCCCTGCTGCAATTGGGGCAGCGGAAGTAGACCGAGGCCTCCTGCGGCTTGGGCCTCCCGTAGACGTCCAGCGCGCCGCGCTGGTCGTGGTGCAGCGGCGCGAGCCCGGGGTAGCGGGCGTCCTGCAGCTGCTGCCGACTGGTGGTGCGCGACACGATGTCCTGCACCATGGACGTAAGCAGGTTGTGGTAGATGGTCTCGGAGACCGACAGTATGGTGAGCGGTGTCATGGCGTCGCGGCCAAGGGTCATGTGTGGGTCCTGGCGGTGGCGAGAAGCAGTGAGGAGAGCCGTGGCGAAAAAAGCGGCGGCAGCCGCCGATGGAGTATAAGAAGAGTTAATAAATAGTTAATAATCGTATATAAAGCGTCGGCGCGAGCGTAGGGCGCGCGCCGGGCGCGGTCATATCGCGCAGCTTACAACTTGGGCTTCTTCTGGCTGAGGGCGGTGGCCTCAGAGCGGATGGCCTCACCGAGGCCCTTGTCGACACGGGAGAACATCTGGAAGACGCGCTCCTGGATCGGCGGGTCCGCGCTGGCGACGTGGATGGCCACGTTGTGGGCCAGGTTGCGCTGCTGGCCGGGGGTGCGGCCAAGCACGTGGTAGAGCGCGGTGGCCTGAGCGAAGTCGATGTCGCCGGTGGTGGCCCAGTGCACGGGCTGGGCGGGGCCCTGCCACGTCTCCTGGTGCTGCTGGATCGGGCGGTCGGCGCCGAGGAAGCGGTAATTGTTGTTGGTGGCCAGGTAGTTGGGCTCGCTGCCGAGGTTGCCGTCGACGTTCATGGGCCCGTCGCGGATCGCGGGGTTGAAGAACTTCGAGGCGTAGGGGCAGTTCACCGGCACCTGGTGGTAGTTGGGCCCGATGCGGTAGCGGTGCGCGTCCGCGTAGGAGAAGAGCCGCGCCTGCAGCACGGGGTCCGCGCTGGGCTCCTGGTACGGCACGGTCGTCGCCGGCGAGAACGCGGCCTGCTCGATCTGCGCGAAGAAGTTGGTGGGCACCTCGTTGAGCACGAGACGGCCCACGCGGCGCAGCGGAAAGTCCTTGTGCGGCCACACCTTCGTCAGGTCGAACACCGAGAAGGGCAGCTTCTGCGCCTGCTCCTCCGTCATCGTCTGGATGTACACCGTCCACGAAGGGTACTCGCCGCGCTCCAGCGCCTGGACCAGGTCCTGCTGGCAGAAGTCCGGGTCCTCGCCCGCGAGCTTCGCGCCCTCCTCCGCGGTCAGGTTCTTGATGCCCTGGTCCGTCTTAATGTGCACCTGCACGTAGCGCCAGTCGCCCTGCTTGTTCGACCACTTGTACGTGTGCCCCGAGTACCCGTTCATGTGCCGGTACGACGCAGGGATGCCCCGGTCCGAGAACAGGATCATCACCTGGTGGATCGCCACCTGGTTCTCCGGCGTCGTCAGGAAGTCCCAGAACATGTTCGCGTCCTTCAGGTTCGTCCGCGGGTTGCGCTTCTGCGTGTGGATGAAGTGCGGGAACTTCGACGGGTCCCGGATGAAGAACACCGGCGTGTTGTTGTACACCCAGTCCAGGTTCCCCTCCTCCGTGTAGAACTTCACCGCAAACCCCCGCGGGTCCCGCACCGTGTCCGCAGAGCCCTTCTCCCCGCCAACCGTCGAGAACCGCACCAGCGCCCGCGTCCGCTTGCCCACCTCTCCGAACATCGCCGACCCGCACACGTCCGTGATGTCGTCCGTCACCTCAAAGTACCCGAACGCCCCGGACCCGTGCGCGTGCGGGTTGCGCTCCGGCACCCGCTCCCGGTTGAAGTGCGCCAGCAGGTCCAGCAGGTTGTAGTCCTGCAGCAGCAGCGGCCCGTGCTGCCCCACCCGCTGCGTCGCGAACGGCTCGTTGATCGGGTTACCCACCGAGTTCGTCACCACCCGGTCCTCCCGCACCTCCGCAGAGTTAGTCTTGTCGTTATTGCCAGCCATTGCTCCTGGCCTCTGAACCTACGTACTGGCGGCCTGTGGCCTGGTTATATACGCCCCCGCCCCGCACGCGCATTAAGCCCGCGTGCAGCAACGTGCAACGGCTGGAGCTATCGGGCCTCCGGCGGCCCCGAGGGGGTAACCTCCGCGGGCACGTAATCCGCAAAGTGCTCGCGGAGAATGGGCGAGCCCGTGACCTCCTCGAACCAGCGTGTGATGGCTGGGTGCGCGGCCCGCCAGTCCGCGCCGTAGAACGCCTCAAAGCACCGGCGCATGATCGCGGCCGTGAACAGGTCGGCCAGCGAGAGCGTGTCCGTGGCCAAATAGGGGTGGCGCTCCAGGCGGGCCTCGTACAGCGCGGTTAGGCCGGCGAGCGCGGCCGCGGCCGCGCGCCAGGTTGCGTCGCACGGCGGCGCAAGGCCGCGCACCTGGTGCAGCAGCACGGCCATGTTGTCGCACAGCGGGGAGTTGGCGAGCTCCAGGAAGGCGAGCACGCGCGCGCGGTGGAAGGTGTCGTGGCCGAGCAGGGCGGCGCGCACGGCGGGGTCCGGGGCCTGGCCGACGAGGTAGACCATGATGGCAATGACCTCAGTCAGGCGCTCGCCGCGCGGGCCGACGAAGCACGGGACTTTTTTGAGCGGGAAGAGGCGGGCCCAGCGCGGGTCGGCGTCGGGGTCGCGGAGCGCGACGTCCAGGCCGAGGTGGCGGACGAGCGCGCGCGGGACGAGCGTGCGGATGCGGTGGTTGGCGTAGAGCGTGGCCTGCATGGTGGGGAGGAGCAGCCAGAGGGCACCGCGGCGAAAAATTTCCGCGTTTCAGGTTGCGCAGAATCCTGGGCCGTACGACCAGGCCGGATTTCGGTATATATAGTGGCGCGGGGGCGCGGGCGGCGGCGGGCGGCACAGCGATGACGAGCTCTCCGACGAGCGCGGAGGCGGCGGCCTCGGAGTCGAAGCTGCAGCGGCTGGGGATCGAGTGCATCTCGCCCGGGCTGTCGAGCGAGAACATGGACAACAAGATGCTGAGCACGATCCGGCGGTCGAAGACGATCGCGCGCGAGCAGCGGCAGCACATCGAGAAGCTGGGCGAGGCGCAGCACACGCTGGCGCGGCCGCGCGGCAAGAGCCTGCGGCGCACCCGCGTGCCATCGCCGCTGAACATCGGCGCGGGCGGCGGCGGGCCGGCGGGCGTGGCGTCGGCGCCGGCGAACATCACGCACTTCCGGCAGGCGGCGCGGCCGCGCGTGCAGTACGTGGGGCGGCGGCGGCGGCCGGGCGCGTCGCCGCTGGTGCCGTGCTACGACCCGTACGTGGCGTACGCGCAGCCGCCATACATGGTGGTGCCGGTGCCGCCGGTGTACCCCCGGATGGCGCTGCGCCCAGCGCGCGACGAGCGCGCGGACGACGACGACGACGACGACGCGGACGACGACGCGGCGCACGCGCCGGGCGAGCGCGTGCGCGGCGAGATCACCCTGCTGGACGACACGTTTGCGTTCGAGTTCGCGCCGACGCGGGACCAGATAGACAAGAAGATGTTCATGAGCATTTGTGATAAAGTATGGGACGAGGCCAAGAAGATCAAGAGCTAGCCAGTCGCCCGCCAGTGTATACAAGGACTGTTTAATATGTGCTAACTAGTCGTCGCGGCCGGCCTGCGGGCGGGCGTCGTCACGTGGCCCGGTGTCCGGGTAACGGATGACTTTTCGTTGTCTTTCTTAAATACAGGTTGTTCCCATATAGATGCGAAAACACAGAGCAAGCAGCTAACCAACTGACAAGTGTCACGGTGAGTAGCGGCTGAGTGGCAGAACGGAAAGGCGTCGCTAACAAACGGAGTCATGTATCTGTCGTTGTTCCTTGCTCGGTTGAAGCGGACGCCCCTGGCCGTCGTGTTTCCGATCCTCTCGCTAATCATGGTGTACTTCCTGTTCTTCCCGCGGCATGGCTCGATGCTGGGCACGGACGGGTCGGTAACGAACCACAAGTGGGCACACGAGCTGGAGAAAACATACTACTTTACCCACTCGAGCAAGTACAAGAAGCCGAAGTACACGTACAATAGCAAGTACAACCGCCTGTATAGCGACAAGGCGGACGAGAAGGTGCCGGACGACCGGCTGCGCGAGTACGACCTGAACACGCTGCAGTCGACGGCGATGGCCGCCGCGAACGGCGAGCAGGTGCTGATTCTGACGCCGATGCAGATCTTCCACCAGCAGTACTGGGACAACCTGCTGTTGCTGACATACCCCCGCAAGTACATCCACCTCGGGTTCCTGTTGCCCCGGACGTCCAGCGGCAACACCGCGCTGCGGAAGCTCGAGAAGGCGGTGCGGAAGGTGCAGACCGGCCCGAAGGACCAGCGCTTTGGGAAGATCACCATTCTGCGCCAGGACTCGCCCTCCTTCAATAAGCTGAGCCAGAGCGCCAGGCACAGGTTCCACGTGCAGAAGGAACGGCGCAGCGCCATGGCGCTGGCCCGGAACGAGCTGCTTTTCTCAACGATCGGGCCGTACACGTCCTGGGTCCTGTGGCTGGACTCAGACATTGTGGAAACTCCGAACACGCTGATCGAGGACATGACGTCCCACAACAAGCCCATCCTTGCCGCCAACGTGTACCAGCGCTACGTGGAGAACGGCGAGCCCGCCATCAGGGCCTACGACCTCAACAACTGGGCAGAGAGCGAGCTCGGCCTCAAGATTGCCTCCGAGCTTCCCGAGGACCAGATTATCGTGGAGGGGTACGGTGACGAGTTCGCCACCTACAGGCCGCTAATGGCCCATATGTACAGCGATAAGAGGCCCAAGGACGAGCTCATGGCTTTGGACGGTGTTGGGGGCGGCTGTACGCTGGTCAAGGCAGAGGTCCACAGGGACGGTGCAATGTTCCCGAACTTCCCGTTCTACCATCTAATCGAGACCGAGGGCTTTGCTAAGATGGCGAAGAGGTTGAACTACGAAATTTATGGGTTGCCAAATTATCTAGTATACCATAATGACAAATAAAAATCTCTCAGCATACTGATTACTGTCTACACAGCCAGTACGGCACAGTTTAGCGAGGCCTATCCCGCTGCCGACAGATAGGATATGCATCTCTAGTCAAATACCTATCTAGATTTAGTATCAAAAGCAAACATTGGCTGATTGGCCAGAACCTTTAGTCTACGAGGTGGCGAAGCCGCCTACTAGACTAATCCTCAGGAACGGCTTGAGCCAAAAGCACTTTAGTAATTCAAGGGGAATGTTTGGTATCCTTAATCAGATCGGTTACCTTTTCCAAGTCCAAGTCGAGGTACAATGCCAGGAAGGAACCTATGTCTACATTGGCATGGTTTCCGTATAAAGCATCTTGGACGGATTTCCACGAAGGGCCTGTGTTTGCGAAAGCATAGACGTTAACATCCACACCAGTGTGTCCGTGCGTGCTCCACCCAATTTCCGCCCGCAGAGAAACCATGCGCGTCAATTTGTCCAAAATCTGATCCGTGGTCCGCGACACTACGAGCTCCTGGAGGTCCTCCTCCGAATAGTAATCGATTCCGAGCCCTTTTTCCAGGACTTTTTCCCGGATGTAATCCTCTCTCTCATTAGCTGGCACATTGACCAGTTTGTGCGCTAAATATTCAGCGGAATGTGTGGCATTACGCAACACGTCTGGGTACCATACATAATCTGGGTATGCCGTTCCAACCTGCCGACCAACTGTTAGGCCGCCAGTTTCATGATCAGACGTAGATATTAAGACCGTCTCTACGTCCGATTTGGCGGCAAACTCCACCGCGCTCATGAAGGCCCTGTCAAAGGCTAGGACCTCCTTTGCCTGTGCTGCAGGATCGTTCTGGTGGGCGGCGTGGTCAATACGCGAACCCTCGACTAACAGGAAAAACCCCCTGTCGGAGTCCTTTGTGGCATCCGTCAAGGCATTGATTGCAGTCATCATCTCCTGTTCCAAAGATGGATGCACAGCGTCGTCCCTGTCCATATCAAATGGTATATCGTAGTCGGCCAGCAGAGCCAATAACGGCAAGCTGGCATTGTGGCCACCCTGCAGCCGCTTGAAGCCTTCCATATCTCCGACATACTGCCACCCGTCCTCGACCGCCTTGTCGATCAAGTTGCGTCCGTCTTTCCTGCTTCCGCCGTCGCCGTACTTCGTGTCTTGCGAACCGTAGAAGTGCGTGCGCCCGCCCCCGATCATCAAGTCAACCACACGGCCCAGAGGGTACGTGCCGAGCTGGTGCTCCGCAATCAGGTCCTCGTACCAGCGGTGATCCACGTGCGACGAGAAGGCAGCCGGCGTCGCGTCCGTGAGACGCGTCGTAACCACCAGCCCGGTCATGTACCCCTGCAGCTTGGCGGCCTCCAGAATTGTCCCGCACGGCCTTCCGTCCGGCCCCACGCCGACTGCACTATTGTACGTCCGCATCGCGCACGAGAACGCCGTCGCGCCTGCCGCCGAGTCCGTGATCAGCGACGACGAGGACCTTGTCTGCATGGAGCCCATCTGGAAGGTCGGCAGCCGCAGCTGCGTGTCCGTCTCCTGCGCCTGCGCGTAAGCGCGCGTCATCGCCAGCGACGCAGGCCCCATGCCATCTGTCACGAAGAAGATCACGTTTCTCTTTCCGCCCGCCACCGCCCGCCTGGGCACTATATCGAACCGCAGCACAACCGTCGCCAGCACAAGAAGCGCCACCAGCGACCCCCAGACCGCCCGCTGTTTCGAACTCCGTCCGCCCACTCTGGGCAGCAACCCTGTATGCTCGTCTGTCGCCATTGGCCTGTCGTAATGGCGTCGGGACCGCAACTCAGGCGGCCGCGCTTCAAATACTCATCGGCGACTACCCGGCCACCTGCAGCCAGGCTGCGCTTACCCGGACGCGGTGGCGGGTATCCAGCTGCCCGGCGTTTGCGATTGTGGCAGGCCGATCGCGCGCGAACAGCGCCTGGACACCACGGCCGATCCGGCCTGGCCGCCAGCACATGGGGGCGCCGCGACACGCCGACTACGACGCTGGGCGGGGCCAGATCCAGCAAGGCAAGGGCACCGAACAGGCGCATGCACGCAAGACGGCGTGGCCCAGTTGCACGTGACCACAGCCGCCCGGCCACCGCGGCGTAACCTGCGCCCTGCGTCCTGCAGCGGCGCTCCAGGCATTGTCTCGGCTGCGGTCATAACGGCCGCTGGGGAAGTGTAAACATTACGGCATACTGGGCGTGTTTTAGTACTCGATCGGTTCTGTTTGCCGGTGTCCCAAATTGCTGGTGCCCGGCCAAACGCGCCCAGCACCGGCGGATCGACCGTAGTGGGGGATTAGTCCTCGCACGTGCGGCGCGCGGAATGTGCAGGGATCCGTCGACCATCGTGACTTCGAATCGCTACGTCGGAGGAAACTGAGCTATGCGGGTCCAGACGACCGGCACGCAAGCACGTCGGAAACTCGGCGGAAATAGGCCTTAAGCTGGAATAGCATGCAAGGGACAGCGTTCAGATAGCAGCGCCCGACGCAGTAATAATACCGCTTGGAGAGAACACAGGCGAGGCCAGGCCGGTGGGGCCACAGCGGAGGCTGTGAGGCGGCATGCGAATAATGTACTGATGGGTATGTAAACACGCGCGCGGGCAGCTACGTAAGCGCGCGCCTACTTGTAGATTGGGGGCCGCGTCTGCTTGTTGCGCTTGAGGCGGACCAGCAGCCACTCGGCGGCGCTCTGGATGCCCTCGCCAGTCAGGGCGCTGATGGGTAGGACGCGGCTGTCGCGGGCCTCGAGGTGCAGGGCGAGCTTGTTGAAGACCTGCTTGATGTCGTGCAGCTCCATCTTGTCCTCGCGGTCCTGCTTGTTGGCCAGCATGAGGATGGGAACGCCCTCGACGCCGTCGTCGGTGACGATGGAGCGCAGCGAGTCGCAGCACTCCTGGAGGCGCTCGCGGTCCGTGCTGTCGATGATGAAGATGATGCCGTGCGTCTGGACATAATATTCCGACCACATGGCGCGCAGCGCCTCCTGGCCGCCGACGTCCCAGAACTTCAGGAGCGTCGTCTTGTCCAGCGGCACGGTCGCGACGTTCTGGCCGACAGTCGGCACGATCTTCTCTAGCGGCTTCGCGTACAAGTGGTACACTGCCTTGAGCTGCTCCAGGAAGGTGGTCTTACCGGCATTGTCCAGCCCGAGGATGAGCACCGAGTAATGTTCCTTTTTATTCCAGTTGCGGTACAACCCCTGTGCCAGATGGAACATCCGTGCTGTTCGGTGGCGACGCGTGTTGGCTGCTGGGACGTGGCACCTCTTGTAGTGTTGTGCTCCAGCTCGCCTCGCTCGCCAGGGCTCGGACCTAAAGCCACCGTTTGACCGGGACCGCGCGCGGCCGGGTAACCGCTGGCGATCTGCGACGTCGACGTCACCAACGGTTACTGAGCGCGCGCGGCCGTGCCGCCACAGCAGCCATGATTTTCAAATAGATTGGAATAAAGGGGGAAGCTCCGTATTCCACATTCCTCGCCATATCCTACCGTCTGCGTCCCCACTGCGTCCGGCACGCGGCGGATCCGGCGTCGCGCCACTGCCTGGGTGCGGCTGCGCGTGTGGCTTCCTGCTGGCCATATTACGTCTCGTGCGGCCGCGCGCCCGGGCGCTCCCCTAAAGGCGAGACACAAAATATGACAGATCTCTGCGTGCCCACACGCCGCCGCAGCCCCGAAGGAACACCCCACAGCCAGCAGAAAACAACCTTCCGGGCGTAGTCCCCGCCCTCGCCGCGGGACCATACCGGGCTGGTTCGGGAAACACGCGCCCCAGAGCAGGCGCAGGCCGTTGGCTGCGCCCGTCGTCGCCCGGAAAGCACCGCAAACCTAAACTAACATGCGCCGCGCCTGTACCGTGCAGCTGCAACGGTTTCAGCTGCGCGCCCGGCCCTAAAAATACCGCAGTGCCTCTCCTCCACCGTCCCTTGCGCACCCAATGTCGCGAAGCATGCTCCAGCCACAAAAAGCAACGCGTGTCTGCACCTTGTCCGTGCCGCTATTTGGACATAAAGATTTGCCACTGGCAAAGGGGGCGCGCCGTCGCGCAGGCGCAGACCGGCTGCACGCTTTCAGGCACCTGCGCAGACGCAAACATACCGCGGAAGCCGGCCAAGGCGAGGACGAATACCCTACGCCCACCGTCAGATCCGTGTACGTCAGCCCGCCAGTGCATGTGGCTGCACGTCCGCACCTCCGGACGGCCCGGGCGACATAAAGGAGACCGCCGCCTAATGCCGCCGCCGCCGCGGATGCGGAACCGTATCTCTGCGCTGCGTTTCTTTTCGTGGCGTCATCGGTCGATATTCCGTCTGCCTGTTTTTATGGCATCTTGTTTTTAGGAATTCGATTACCGTTTTGGTAATGAATCACCCACCGGATCACAGCTCAGACGCGCCTGCAAGAATGTGGTTACTCTATCGGTCGCAGCAATTTGCCCAGTGCTGGCTGCGGCGGTTCTGCCAGTTGTCCTTGTCCTTGTCCTCGCTGATTCAGGGTTATCTGGGCCGCCGCTGTTCTCCTGCGCGATTTGGGCCTAATAATAAAAAAGCCAGGCTGTAGGCTGCGTCTGGATCGTGAAGTTTTACGTCTGTTTCGTGGGTCGTTTTCTCCCGCCCGGCTGCATCTGAATTGCGATATGTGCACATCCCGGTTCCATCTGTGCGCCCAGGTTTTGTCTAGCGCAGGCCGGCCTGCAGGAACCTGACCTCACGCTTCCTATTCCCTACCGCCAAAACGCTCTGCAAGTGGCCATTCAACTGCAGCTATTGTCGCGAGGCGGAAACGCAGCGCGCCCGTCTGTCCCTAGATGTCTGAGTTCTCCGTCAGTGCCACATACAGACAAAAGGCGATCTAGCGAAATTAGTTCTGCGAATCGGATGGGGCAAGGCGTCCGCTGACAATACCTTACTAAAGGAAATGCCTAATAATGGCTACGTGGGCCGCACAGGCCCCTTTCCTCGCTGACTGAGTCGTTTTTGCCCGTCGTCGCCTGCCTCAGGCGAAGATACTTTGGCCTGTCTGCTGAGAAAAGTTAGACACAATTCTTACGTAGCACATCGTCAGCTTCCGTTTCATCTGCTGCGAGCAATCACTAGCTTTTCGGCGCGCTAACGGCGGTGACGGGGCAGCAGCACCGGCCTGGGGCGTACCCTTAGAGTTACATGTTTACCTGTCTATTTTGGTGGCTTTGTAAATACCATTTCTTTCTCCCATAAAGATGTCATCATTTAGCTCATCCGACAAATATATAAGGAAGGGAATTTTTCCCGTGCAGCAGCAGGCCGGTGCCAGCTCTGCGCGTACATTGTGTCAGTCTTCGTGTAGCCATCACAGCGCTGCGAACGTTGCCGCTCCTTGCCTGACCACCTCTGCTGCCGTTGAATATATGTCTGTCGTCGCTGTTCCTGCTGCCACGCCTGCCGCTGTTCCCCGTATCCACGCAAAGAGCCATCAGCGCGCCGCCTCGACCCCTGACGGGATGTATGTGCAGTACAGGAGAATCTCGATATCCGAGTTGTTGAACAGCGAGGCGTCTGGAGGGCGCACCCGCAACAAGGAGGCTGCCGCGCACCCGACGGCGATCCTGACGACGGGGCTGTCGACGCCGGTGACGACACTGTCCTCGCCGTCGTCGCTGGCGCCCACCGGGACGCCGAATTTCTACGTTCCGCCGCGCACAGCCACGCCGAGCCCGAACTCGATCATGAAGCGCCCACAGGGCCGTCCTATCACGCAGAAGCTGATCGGCAAGTTCACCATCTACGACTGCAAGGAAGATCTCATCCTCGATCTGATACGCACGGAATGCCTGCAGCTGCTGCAGGGGCCCTCGGTACCTATTGTCAAGAGGCCGAACATGTCCTGTCTGCAGAAGGTCGTTGACCTGAAAGAACCGAGCATATACGACCAGCTGAAGGTGCAGTTCCAGACGGGCGACACACTCCAGTTCATCAAACTCATTCGCGACCACAAGGGCAAGCTCCTGCGCCTGGAGACCGTCCCGTGCAACGAGTCGCAGATAAACATCGACTTCATCAAGCGCAACGTCTGCTACCCCAGATACAAATCTAACATGAAGTTCTACTTGATACGGAGCGACTCGCTCCAGAAGAAATTTATCTACTACCACGACAGAATTACCTTCGAGAGAGAAAGGCATCTCATAGATTCGAATATCGAGGTCTGGGTGAGATAACTCGCTATGGCAGAATGCGATTGAAAAAAGTAACGGATAGAAAGGACAGAACAATGACTTTAGTAAAATACATACCACGCTTAGTATAATGGATTAGGTATAAACGGAAAAGTGCTTGTAATTGCAGATCCGCTCATGTAGCCCCCGCACTGCGCGCGTTGCGCGGCGTGTAGGCCTGTGCAACGCGCGCGCGCTCCGCGGCCTCTGACTGCAGCTGGCGCCGAAGCTGCTCGCACCGCCGCTCGATCTCCTCGGCGTCAATGTCCGCATCCTCGAGCTCGTCGCGCAACTCGCTCACTCGTACTTCGATTTCGCGCCGGTCTGCGTGCGCTGCCATGCTCCCGTCTAGTTTCCTTTCTCTGCTTGCTCTGGCCACCCGACCTTGGCTTTCCTCCTTTCTGCTGGAAAAATTCTTGACATTCCCTGCCTGATTATCGGCCAATGACCTCTGAATATGGCCGGACGTGGAAGATCCTTTTGCGGTCTTTAAGCCGATCCCATTGTATGACATATCGCTCTATGGACTTGTTGCCACCTGTAACTGTTGCAACTTTAACGTGATATAATATGTATTATCGAATCCAGCAACTCGCTACGCTGCCAAAAAAATGACCCTCCTTAACGTACGATCGTGAAATTCTCGACAGTGCTCCAACAGCTGCTCACCGTAGAACAGTCTCGCTCGGCATGGAACATTTTTGTATCTCCCCGCGCCCAACCCATTTGTAGCGCAAATGTCGCGTGCCACGGGCTCTGCAAACGGCTGGCTGGCACACTTAACGAATGGCCGGACTTGCCTACGCAACGTAATTAACCCCTTTTGCAGAGCGCACGCACGTTGAGTTGCTTACGTGCGTGCGTTGTGCCCGGTTCCGGAGCAACCCAATCTACGAGATGATCTGCCCCGCAGCAAATAAAAATTAGGGTCTGGTACATGTCGCCATACGTGGCAGGAACCACAAATGCTGGTTCGAGCACGGGCGGTGAGACGGTAATTAATAGTAGTACTGTTTGGGGTAGAGAAGCTGCAGCGCCTGGCAGCGCTGG
Source organism: Eremothecium gossypii ATCC 10895 (assembly GCF_000091025.4). Classification (NCBI taxonomy): domain Eukaryota; kingdom Fungi; phylum Ascomycota; class Saccharomycetes; order Saccharomycetales; family Saccharomycetaceae; genus Eremothecium; species Eremothecium gossypii. Next base: position 216,443 of record NC_005788.4, on the reverse strand, counting down.
AAAAGCGCAGAGCTAGCTCAAGGCGGCGGTTAGACGCCAGCCGTGACGCTGATCCCAGTGAGTGGCGGTGCATGGGAGTGGTAGCCACCGGGCCAGCACATTATGCCAAGGCGCGGGCTTCAAGCTGCGCTCTCGTGCCTGCCAGGAAGGTCGCGTGAGACAGAAGGCAGCGGTTTCTTGCACTACGTGATGTGGGCGCTTTGCCGGGCGGCAGGCCAAGAAATGATTTTTGCCGGGATTTGTTGATATCTTATGTGGTCTATGCAATACACACCTATCGATACATATATTTATATATCGATATATGTGCCTATCTCCCCAGTCCGAAAACCGGCGAGATTCTTAAGGGCAGCATGGCCCCCGACTGTCAGCGAAGCCGCCAACAGTCATTGCGGCAAAGAAAAAAAAATGGAGCCACTGCCTGTTCAAATGTAACAAAGCGCGCGTCCTATGACGATGGTGAAAAACAGGCAGGGTCTCGGGCATCGCCTCATGATGTTCACGACCTCTGCTAAGCAGCTGGCGGGGACCCGAGGACCAACTTCGAAAAGAAGCCAGGCTCGAGGTCTAAAGGAAGATATGAAAGTGCAAACAACAGAGCGATGGCGTCTGTATTTATACATTTGACGGACGAACCGTTCTCAGAAGAGATGGCTGCATAACTTAGTATGCCAGATCAGTGATTAATTAGATTGCCAGCATTTCCCGAAAAGGTAAAAACAAAATTAACTCATGAAACATCGATTCATTGCAGCATACACAGGAAGCACTACATATAGCATACTAATCTATCTCGCCAAGGTACTTCAAAAGGATATTTTTGGCCGCATTGTGGTCTCTATCGAAAGTCGCGTCACAATTATCGCACTTAAACACTTTGGACGCACCGATATTACTGCGGACACCACACAAGGAGCACGTCTTTGTCGTAAATTCCTCATCCACTTCGATTACTGTGGTATTTTCAAAGTGAGAAGCTTTGTTCTTCAGGCGCTGCACGAAGAGACAGTGCTTCATATTTGCGAGATTCGCCTTAACTCTGCGGTTTGTTTTTTTGAAGTTATGGAAATTGAGTACCGGAATCAGAATGTAATTGTATTTGCTCGCTAATAAATGGGATGCCTTTCTGTGAACATCGTTAGCCAGGTTTTTCTTCCGCTGATAAAGCCTGCTGATTACAGTCCTGCGGTTACGTATTTTCCTTTTTCGGTCTTCCTTGGATAGCACAATTCCCTTGCTACGAAGCTTGTGGATCTCTGACTGAAGGGATCGCAATCTGCGGTCCAGGTGCTGAAGCTTCAGATACCCATCCTCACCGATCTCTAGCACCCTTTGGCTGCTGTCGTAGGTAGTTAGGAATGTTCTGACGCCAGGATCCACGGCAACTGCATTGATAGCCTCTTTCTTCGGCATGAGGCCGCTTGTCTCATATGGGATGACTAAAAACCATTTTCCATGCTCGCGTATTAGTCTTGAATCGTGTGGGAGTTGTTCTGGCAGTGGCTCGGTACTCCTAAATGCACCTTTCCGGAATACGTCGTGGTATATGCCACGGCTGAGGCCCCATACTTTTTTCTCCACTGTCATGCTCTGCTTATCCTTTATTTTCTTAAAGTGGATCTTGAAGGGTCTCAGCGTGTTTTTAGATTTGGCCAGGTTGGTCCGATAGTCCTTGTCGAAATCACGTAGGCCATTGTCCTTGATTAGAAACGGTACGTTCTTCAAATAGGTGAGCTTCGGGTCGCGCTCGTAATCAAAGTTCTTCTTTAAGGGCATAACTTCGCGTAGGTGCTTGAGCTTCATCTTGACTTTTGTCCCGTTTTCCTTGGCCTCCTTTCCCAAACGAATTCTCTCGGCCACAGCAAGGTTGTACATATGTCTTGTAGCCGTAAGCCATAAGTGTAGTATCTCTTTCTGTTTGCTAGTGGGATATATCCTTACGGTCTTTGGAGTCCAATGATCCTTAAGCGCGTCACCCGGAACCTCCGGCTTCTGAGGAATAAGCACCTGGTCATTCGCGGCCTGTCCGTGATCAATCAGCTTAAATGGCGCCCAGCTCGGGATGTTGAGACTCTCCTTCTTCAATTCATCACCCTGCTGGAGAACAAGCTTCTTCTTCAGTGTAGCTTGTCTTTTCTTGGCGGCAAAAATTGGCATATTCTTCTATGATAACCAGACACTATGAGTCAGAGAAAAGAATAGAGACAACAAGCATCCTGCCAATATCCTCGAGTATTCCCGCCTGCTCTTATACCTTTCTTTAATGAGCCAAGATCGCTATTCATTGAGGTATCTTTTAACATAATGCGATGCGCATCGTAGCTGGGGTACAAGGTGATGTAAGCGCCGAACGGTCACTTACTATCACTGAGGTGGCAGTAATTTTACTTCCCGAAAAGGATACGCAGAAAATGCCAGAGGGTAGTTCGTGTAGAAAATCACATCAATCCTGTTAAAAATTACATTACGCAGACAACGCCCTATCGACGCGACGCGAACGCGCTTTCTCCCTGCAGCAGATAGTTATTTGGCGTTTCGTGGAGCCGATCATTATCCTATCCAAGCTGAATTGTAAATGGACGTGCCCCCTCGCGTCCATTTACTCTCTAAAGTGAAGGCGAGCGGCCTGGGCTATGAAGCGCAAGGTGAAGCGCATCGGAAAGCTTGGCCAGTGCTAGGCTCCGGCCCGACTCTGTGCTACACACCCCAATGGTCCATGTGATTGGACGCTGGCCTCGTACTGTCTGTTTCTTGCAGCGCGGCTTTGTACGTAGGCTGGGTTTGAAGAGGTGCGGCTGGGTTGCGTCAATGCAGTTCGCGTTCTCGACGATCAAGCCAAAAAAAAATACAATGGCTGCCGATCATTGCATACCCAGCGTCCACCAATTAGTAACCCATATACAGAAAGGTAATAAGCCACCAGGGAAAGGGCAGCCGCCGCGTTCGCGCAGATGCCTGCTGTCGTCTGGCCGGCTTCGTACCAGGCTGCATTCCCCATTGTTGCGTGACGAGCCCGCTTGCCGTGGTACCCGCGACAGGATTTACGGCGTAATACGAGCACCACTGTGCAGGATACGCCCACGCGTTCCACATAAGGCAATTAATTATACTATATCTAGTCTTGACTAGCCGCCCTCGGCGACTTACGAACAAGAGTACTACATAAGTGCGCGGCCGGGCCGCATTCATCCCGACGCGCACGCGGGGCGCGCATGCGCGCCCGCATGCATACACAAACTCACCCGCGCGCGGCCGCGCGCCGTGCCGCTAGCAGTCGAAGCGGATCACAACATAGCGCTCGTCGCTCCACACCATCGCCTCGTCGTCCGACCACCGATCGCCCACGTTCTGCACCAGCTCGCCGCCGATCCAGTTCAAGTTCTTGAGGAGGTCCTTCACGTTCACCAGATCCTCGCGGCTCACGTACACCTGCAACGCCTGGCACCCCCGCAACATCCGCGCGCCGTCCACAAGCTCCATCATCATCACCAACCACCGCTTCAAGTCCACCCGCCCCGCCGCGCGCTCGTCCATCAACACCAACAACCGCCGGCTGCTCTGCACCCACTTGTACAAGTGCACTCCCTGCTCGTCCCCGACCGCGCCGTACATGTCCCCGATCTGCTGGAAGTCCGGGTACTTGTCCTCCGCGCATGCGCGCCCCCGCGCCGTGCACGTGATCCGCCTCCCCACCCGCCGCACCACGTGCGCCTGGAACCGCCGGTAGAACCGCTCCTCCTCCACCTCGCTCGGCACCACCGCGAACCGGGCCTCCACCACCGCAATCAAGTCCCAGTAGAGCTCCAACAGCTCCGCCATCCGGACCGACTGCGCCCCCGCCCTGTCACGCCAACCATTCCGCGTACCCGGTCCTCGAGGAGCACCGGTACCGCAACATCCACGGCCGGAGCTTCTCCAGGCACGTGCCCTTCGCTAGCTGCACCGTGGAAAACGAAACACTCACCGCCCCCTGCGTAGAACATTCGCCCACCACCTTTGCTATGTGCTGCTCCTTCTTCCGTAACTGCTCCATCATGCTAATCTCGCAATGCTATTGGTGTGCTGTGTTGTGCACCAGTCTGGTCTTGGGCCCATGTAATCCGTTGCGGCCATGCTCGAGGGCGGGTTACCAGCCGGCACGTGTGGCACAAAAAGGCGGTTTACGTAATGTTGCTCGCGCGATACGCACAGCGGCAAGTCCGCAACTGCCAGAGGTGCCTGGGGCGCTGGGGCGACTGCGATACTCCGGCTGGGCAAGAGCAAAGGGAGCCCTACGAGGATACGCGCGGACTGAAAGGGGATTGCGCACGACGCAATGGAACTGTAGAGCACGCAGTAGCAAACTCGCCGCAAGGCGCAAGGATGCGCAGCAAACGCATATATATATGGGTGCGGGGGGCTCTCGGCAGCAGGCGGGCAGGACAAGCAAGATGTCAGAGTTACCTCAGGACGTAGAGCCGCAGGTGCTACACACACAGTACGTTGCGCCGCGCGAGGCGCAGACGCAGTACGTTGCGCAGGAGGCGCATCCACACGTGCAGGACTCGTATTACACGAACAGCGTGACTACCAAGACGCACTCGACGCGCACGCACGACACACACGATGAGTTGGACGGCTCGGAGGACTTCGGGCGCAACCTGCTCACCGCGGCGCTGGGCGAGTTTTTCGGGACCATCTTCTTTTTGTGGCCCGCGTTCGTGATCGCGCAGATCGCGAACCACGACGAGACGACGGCGGGCCCCGGCTCGCACCCCGGGCAGCTGATCATGATTTCGCTGGGCTTCGGGCTGTCGGTGATGGTGGCGGTGTTCATCTTCTACCGGGTGTGCGGCGGGAACCTCAACCCCGCGGTGACGCTGACGCTGATCCTGGCGGGCGCGGTGCCGCTCGTGCGTGGCTTGGTGATGATGGTCGCGCAGGTGCTGGGCGGCATGGTCGCGGCAGGGCTGGTCAAGGCCATGACGCCGGGCCCGGTGCTGTTCTCGAACGCGCTGGGCGGCGGCTGCTCGCGCTCGCGCGGCGTGTTCCTCGAGGCCTTCGGCACGGCCATCCTGTGTACCACCGTGCTCTTCCTCGCCGTGGAAAAGCACCGCGCCACCTACATGGCGCCGTTCGGTATCGGGATGGCGCTGCTGGTCGCACACCTGGTGTGTGTGTTCTACACGGGCGCGGGCCTGAACCCCGCGCGCTCGTTCGGACCGGCCATCGCCCACCTCAGCTTCCCCAACTACCACTGGATCTACTGGATCGGCCCCTTCCTGGGCTCACTCATCGCCTGGGGTGTTTGGAAGCTGTTCAAGGTGCTCCACTACGAGACCTGCAACCCCGGCCAGGACAGCGACCGCGAGTAAACGCGCCTGCCTGCCTGTCTTTAATAACTAATCTCCGGGCTTCCCCGTGACTTTTATACTCTACTAAACTTTTATGTATATGCCCAATAAACTGGTCTATGCAAGGAACAGAAGAATGCGCCGTTACATACATGTACGGTAGTTTCCGCAACGTCCGCTCGACTATGACGTAAATTTATAGGCGCAGCGCGGGGCACATGCTATTTTCGTATCAACCCACACACCAACGAAACGTCGGCCAGGCCACCTGGGCATTGTGGAATTTATACCAGAGATTTAGTGGTATTCAAGAGCTGAAGAGAGGATAAGTCGAGACCGCTGCATACCAGTTTGTCTTGGCCAGCCGGAAATTAGCGACATTGAGCCAAAGCCCAAGCGAAGGCGCGACTTTACACAAAGATGGCCGTTCTACTGTCGAAGAAGGTGATTCGAGTGGCACTGCTATCCTCTGTGGTGCTCCTGTTCTTGGGGCTCCTCTCGGGGCACCAGGATGTGCAGGAATACATGCCCGATAGCGTGAGGGACATGCACTCGAGCGTTAAGGGCTCGTTGACGGGGGTCTGGGGCGGCAGGACCGAGGCCGTTGTTGAGGAGACGAAGAGCGATGCGGGCGTGGCGCATGCAGACAGTGGCGCGGAGCGCTCGAAGGCGCCAGCGAAGGCCAAGGAGCCTGCAGAGGAGTGGATGCGGAAGCCGGCGCCGGTGCAGGCGGACGGTAAGGTGCGCGCGTCGTTTGTCTCGCTTGTGCGAAACTCGCAGCTGGAGGGCATCATTCCGGCGATCAAGCTGGTCGAGCAGCGCTTCAACCACAAGTACCACTACCCCTGGCTCTTCCTCAACGACGAGCCCTTCAACGAGGAGTTCAAGACCGAGATTAGGAAGGTTGTGAGCTCTGAGGCACGCTTCGAGACCATCCCCAAGGAGCACTGGAGCTTCCCCGAGTGGATCGACCAGGATAAGGCGGCCGAGACCCGCGAGAAGATGAAGGGCATCATCTATGGTGACTCCGTGTCCTACAGGCACATGTGCCGCTTCGAGTCCGGCTTCTTCTGGCGCCATCCCGCGTTGGAGGACTACGACTGGTATTGGCGTGTCGAGCCCGACACCAAGCTCTTCTGTGACATCGACTACGACGTCTTCCGCTGGATGCAGGACAACGACAAGGTCTACGGCTTCACCATCTCCATCCACGAGTTCCAGGCCACCATCCCGACCCTCTGGGAGACCACCACCAACTTCATCAAGAAGCACCCCGAGTATGTCGCCAAGGACAACATGCAGGGCTTTATTTCGGACGACAACGGCAAGACCTACAACCTGTGCCACTTCTGGTCCAACTTCGAGATAGCCTCATTGAACTTCTGGCGCTCCAAGCCTTACCGTGAGTACTTTGACTACCTCGACCAGGCCGGTGGCTTTTTCTACGAAAGATGGGGTGATGCCCCTGTGCACAGTATCGCTGCGTCCTTGTTCTTGCCGAAAGATAAGATCCACTTTTTCAACGACATTGCATACTACCATGGGCCCTTCACCCACTGCCCGATTGAAAAGGACGTGTTCCAGAAAGGGAACTGCGACTGTAACCCGGATGATGACTTTACGTTCCAGGGCTACGCATGCGGACATAAGTATTATGAGGTCAACAGCATGAAGAAGCCTCCTGGATATGAGCGCTTCCAGTGATCGAACATTTCCGTTAATAATGACATTGTGTTTGATCATTTCAACGTAGAACGATGAGCTCAGTTCTAAAGCTTGTATCTAGTTGTCTGTAAGTTTAACATACAGATTCAGCCTTCAGTAAGTGCTGGGACCGCGTGATGTCGTCTTATAAGAAGCCACAGAGATACAAGGCGGGCCCGGGGGACCCGGTTCTGCCGCCGCAGCTAAGCGAGTTCCAGGGCAAGACGACCGACGAAGTGCTGGGCGAGCTCAACCGGATGCCCTTCTTTATGACGAAGTTGGAACCCGGGGACGCGGCGTCCGGGGAGAATGTGGAGCTGGAGGCGCTGAAGGCGCTGGCGTACGACGGGGAGCCGCACGAGGTGGCAGAGAATTTCAAGAACCAGGGCAACGACCTGTACAAGGTCAAGCGCTTCCGCGATGCGCGCGTGATGTACAACAAGGGCATCGAGGTAAAGTGCGATGACGCGGGGATCAGCGAGCTTCTGCTGCTGAACAGGGCGGCGTGCGAACTGGAGCTGAAGAACTACCGCAGGTGCATCAACGACTGCCGGGAAGCGCTCAAGCTGAACCCGAAGAACCCCAAGGCCTTCTTCCGCATCGGAAAGGCATTCCTGCAGCTTGACAAGCTGGAGGAAGCTGCTGAGGCAGTTGATTTTGGTCTGCGTGTGGACACCGAAAACGAGGCGCTGCTATCGCTTCTGTCTGCCATCAGCAAGAAACAAAAAGCCCGCCATGAACACGAGCAGAAGCTCGAGTCGCGCCGGAAGGAGATGGAGAGATTGGCGTCAATTCTGGAGGCTGCCATGGCTATCCGAAACATACACATGATAGCGTCGAAACAGCGGCCGGACCTGCTAGAGGCTGCGAAGATTAAGCTTGACAATCCTGAAGACATAGAGTCGCAGCTAATCTTCCCCGCAATGATCATGTATCCTACGACGGGAGAATTTGACTTCATTGCCAGTGTTTCGGAACTCAGCACGCCGTCGGAACTCCTGGAGTTGGTTCTCCAGCGGCCGCGTGAATGGTTCGAGCAGCCAGGGCACGAAGCATTCTCCACAACGTCTTTAGTGGCATATATGGAGACTGAATCAGGCGGCCTCATCAAAGTGGGCAAGAAAGCCAAATTTCACGACGTTTTGAAAATGGAAACCCCCGTTGTGCCATTGTTTGACGACGCATTGAGGGTTTATTTTGTCCCCAAGGTAGAGAGCGAAGCTTGGCTGAAGAAGTGGGATAAAGTGAAAGCCTTAGAGAATAGAAAGACATGCTGAGCAAAGCTGTTAGCATATCTTATTCAGTCAGGTTAGTAGTGTCCGCTAACAATGCCCTCTATTAGTTATTATATAGTCATTATATGCGCCGATAATTAGCTGACTGGTGCACCATAATCATCTCATCTCAACTCCATGTTATTTCCTACGCTCACCCGTGGGAGCGACTGTCTAGACTTTAATTTTGATAGCCGAGAACTATGGAAGATCTCGTCTATGTGCAGGGGCGGAATCGGTCCAAATATTTGTTCCACATCCCATGACCCCTGACGCAACAACTGTTCTTCTAAAAATGGAGATTGAGCCCATGCTGCCAATACTTTGTGGGAGCCAGATTCGTTTTCTGAGTCAGAGCCTATATCTGGCAAGGTTGTGTCGCCCCCGTAGTTACCGTTTATTAAGTGAAGGCCAGGAACTGGCTCGGCATTCGCCCTATGGTCAGCGGTATGCAAGTCGTATAGAACAGATTGGTTAGGCAATTTGGATAAATACGGGTTCGCAGGAGTCTTTTGTCTAGCAGCGCTCGTATTGTCCGATATTTCTGAAAATATTCTGGGCCTATGCTTTTTACCATCTTCCAGCTGCGATTTCCGCTTCTGTTGTTCCTGCCGACGCCGAAGCAACTGCTGTTCCTGTTGATTTCTCATAACCTCAGACAGTCTCTTATCCAGCTTTTTCTTCAAGTCTTGTTTCTCAGAGCCAGCCTGAGGTAGCAACTGGAACTTGGTCAGTCTATCACGAGCTCCCTTGAAGTGAATGCTAGGGTCTTTATTCTGAGGCGACGATTCACTCGGCTTGACAAAGTGGATAGTAGGTCGGATTCCGGCCGGCGACTCCAAGGCTGTCTGCTGCAATTGATCATCTACTAAAGAGGTAACCGAAGTGCCCATCTTTACAGGGGTTTTCTTCACAGGTGCCAGCTTTGCAGAGAATAATCCAGGGGTCCGTGTCAACGGCGTCTTAGCGGTGGACTTTGTAGTTTTAGCAGAGGGCGTCATTTGAGTCTCAGATATGGATCCGTGGGCCACGGATGTACGATGCAGTTGTTGTCTGAATTCTGACTTTGGTGGAGTCTGTTGTGAAGCATTTTGCGAGGTGCCGAGGGCCTTTTGGTTCCGAGGTTTCATCACCCGATGCGGAGAAGGATTCAGGTTCATCTTCTTGGCCTTCAGCGAGACCTCTGCCTTTTTAATGGGTGTCATGCTTCTGCCCCTCTTGTCAAGGGACGGATTGTTACTTGATATGATAGCCGCCCGGTCTATACGCGGGATTAATGATCTTCTTTGTAAATGAATAGACGAAGCGTGTGAAGTTTTCCGTTTAGCAGCAAGAGAGCTCCTCCCAGCAGGCTGATCATTAGATAGCTCCGGAACCTGTGTATCAAAAATGCTCTTCAGCGTGGCCTGGATATGATCATCAGACCTGTCGGAGGGTTCCGTAGTGGAACCTCTTCGTAGGGGGGAGCCGCTGTTGTGAGCCTTGAGCCGCTCTGGAGACGGCGGCCTCGAGTGAAACGGAGCTCGTATCGGGGATCGCGAGATGTACTGGGGCGACCTTAATGCAATTTTCTTCTCGAAGGACTTTGTGGGGACGGAGGAAAGTCTTTCAAATATTGACGCAGAGCGGCCCTTTGAGATTTGGCTCTGGAAAGACGGTCTTTCCAAGGCCGCCGGCAGCTTTTCTCCCGTGCTTGCAGCGCTTGCCGCAGGTGCAAGCACGGCCGCCTTCGCAAGAACGGGACTCTGCTTCAGTAGGCTTGTCTTGGTCATCATCGGCTGCACCACCAGCGGATCTTTGTTCGGCAGCGGCACAAACATGTTGGACCGCCGGAGGGTGCGGTCACGGCTCGGCGGAATCACGGCTGCCGTCCGAAACGTGAACGTGTTCTCGGGGCTCTTCGACATCGAAACCTTCGTCTCGTTGATCGACTTCTCCGAGTCCACCTCCTGTACCGTCGTCTGCTCCCGCTCCTGCGTGCGCTCGGCCTCCGGCGCCGCCGCGTTCGTGCTCTCCTTGAGCGTCTTCGCCACCTTGTAGGGCGACCACGGCGACGACACGAGCTCGCCCTTCGCTAGCACCGGCCCGCTTGGCTTCGGGGTCGCCGCCAGCAGCTCCACCGTCCCCGCCTCCCACGCGTCCGCTTCCCCCGCCGCCGCCTCGCCCTCCCCGGCCTTCTCCCCCGGGCCGCCGCCCCCCCCTTCCGCGCTGGGCCCCAGCCCGCTTGTCTCGCCACGCTCAACCGCCGACTCGGGTCTCGTCTCTGCCGCCAGGGGCGCCGCCTCGCGCACAGTTGCCAACACCGCCTCCTCTGCCTCCTCCGCTGTGCCCCCACGCTGCAGCGGCTCCAGCCTACCCTCGTGGAACCCTGCTCGCCGCATTTCAGCGTTTAGCCAATCGTTCGTCTCGTGCAGCAGTCCATTGACTTCATCATGGCCCTCTATAATCGCGTCGTTGAACCTATTCAGAGATTCAATCACCGACCTTGAATCCCCAGGTCGGGAGTTCATCCGCTTCTTGACCGCTTTGATAGCCCAATCCATGCACTCGACTTCTGTGCCCGCTGACGTTGTTGTTTTCGATTCCATAGGGCTCAGTTTTATTACCATCCTTTTTTCGCACTTGTACTTGGGCATCGCCGAGCACACAAAGAAACGGCCGACCAGCCCGGCTGCGTTGGCCAACGTGCTCACGCGTGGCGGCGCAGCGGCTTCCTGGGCATGATGTAGGCCACGCCAGTGGCAGCCTCGAGGGCGGACCGACGTAGGCAGCCAGTGCATTGTTCGCAGGCCGGCGGAGGCCCTGCCGCCCGCCGGATAAGAGCTTTACTAAAGACAGTCGGTTATATAGTGGCTTATGTATGGTATGCCTTCAGTTTCTTGTATGGTACATGGGTTGTTGTTGGCTGTGAAATCAGCTGTTTTTACATTTGAAGGCCGAAAACAGGCTTTCAGTACTTGTCCAGGAACGACCGGAAGGAGGTGGTGCTCCTGGTCTTGTGGAGCTCGGGCACCCCGTAGCACTCGTCGCCTACCACTAGCGTTTCGTCCTCGCCAGACGAGCGCGACAAAGACTTGCGCAGACTGGAAGAGTGGGCAGGCGCTGCCAGAAGCGGGACCTTCGGGGACTCTTGCACGTGACTGTAGGCAAGGGGTTCTGGCGACTGCGCCGAGTCCGGCACGGCTGTGGGCGAGGAGGTGCGGGGCGGTGTGGTCGTATCGGACGCCGGCTCGAGGTCGATGACGGGGGTGCTGGCGTCGCCGGTCTCCGGGCAATGGGCGAAAACACGGCCTTTGGTCGGGGCGCCGGTTTTGGCGGCAAAGTCGCGCAGGCTGGCGAAGACGCCTGTCGAGTTGCGACGAATCTGCTCGGAGGTGTCGCGTGCAATAGCGTTTGCGAGGGCGCTGGAGCCACGTCGGGCACTCGGGTCGTCCTTGCCGACGACGGGTCGAACATCCACTATAGACAGCCTCTCTAGCTGTTGCAGAGGGATGTACTCGCGGGAGCGCCGGTGGTTAGTGCGCCTGAACGATGAGGATGACGAGACGGAGCCGGTGCTGGACTGTTCCTCGGTGTTGCCTGTGGAGAACAGACTATTTCTGTGCTGTGTGCTCAGCACCGACATCCGCGGCGACTCGTCGCTGCTCTTGCGGCTGTGGAGCCAGAAGGTGGTCTTCAGCCGCGAGTAAGAGTTGTCCTGCTCGCCTGCATCGCCAATTGTGTACGCCTTGAGATGGTTGAACAGCGCCTCGGACTGCGACTCCTCCATGTTGATGCTCTTCTCGATGAGCGAGTTTACCCTGCTATGCTTGCCCGAAAATGACTGGCGCCCGCCGCCGGGCGCTGTGCGAGGCATCTGTGCTGCGGCTGTGCCATCACCGGTGTTCGGGAAGCTGAAGTTGCGCAGCCGGGTGGCAGCCTCGCGCGTGTGCTTGTCCAGCGCCGGAGCTGCCGGATCCTGGGCTGCCTTCTCCTGGCCCGCTTGCGTTCTGAGGATGACAACAGGTACCTCTTGTATGGCAGATGCTCTTGGTGATGTAGACATCCTGCGATTTGCACTGACTGATGGAGATGAGAACTAGATAGGTCTCGCAGAGATTACTCTTATTATATACCTTATATATAGATCAGCCATCAGAACATAGGGGCAGATAGACAGAAATTTGGGCATCTGCTCCAGCCAATTGTGGCGCGGCCATAATACCTTCTCGACTTCGAAGAAGACTCTTTGACGGATGGCCGGTCATGCCCGATTAAATAACACATTGTTGACAACCAGCCGTGCATAAGGTCCGGTCCACGTTTTTTTGGCAGCTTCTCGTTTACGTAATATGGGGTAGCATTTTCACATCAAACTACTGCACGGTATTCTGTGGGGGAGCCTTATTTGCGGCGTGGGGTGATAAGGGATACAGCAATCCTTATCGTCCCTGAGGACAGGGTGCCGCTTGAAGATAAAACGGCGATGGGCGACGGACGTAAAGGAACGATTATGTGATGACCTAAAAGAAGTTCGATCAAAATCATATTATTATTATTGAGTATAAATCAGTGACTATAAAATACTATTATATAAGTCGTTTTTAGGAGCATCCTTAGTTTTTTGGGGCCACCATAAGCGCGATTTCTTTAATGGTACCACCTTTTTGGTCATCGTCATCGTCGTAGCTGCCCTCTACTGCCACGATAACAAATCTAGTTTTCCGCCAGTTCGTGTCGTCGGCAGACAAATTGACTGCAGTGTAAGTTGGATTGAGTTTTGGCACGGCAGCATAATCTATGCAGAAGTCAGTTTCGTTGCTTGGTAATATGACAATCTGGGATTTACGAACAACCTCTTCGTAGTAAGGTTCAGACGGAGTCACTTGGTAGTTTTCAAGGACCGTCACGAAGCTTTCAGAGATATTGGCTGCCTCGGGGATAATGCTCGATATGGTAGGAAGGTCGAATAAGTTCCAACGGAAAATTTCTCTAATACCCATGTCCACAGTCTCTCCATCAATGGCCGCGAGTCCCTTGGAATCGGTGACATTCGCCAGCCCGCCGAGCAGATGCTGCGAGGAAGAGACGGCGTGGCACTTTGAGCAGGAGACAAGGTCCGTATTCCGGCCGTCCATCATGGCCGTCAGTTTTGTCAATATCTCTGTGATGTGCTTTGAGTTGGGGAGAATAGAGATGGAGAAGTTCTTCGCGGGACGAGCGCCCCACAAAATTTTACCCGTTGTGATCTCGTACTCCTCTTCGGAACCCAAATCAATCAACAAGAGTGCCCTCTCAGACTTGTCGAACGGCTGCCAGTGGGTATAGTTGTTCCCGTCTAGAATAGAAATCGGGACATCGCCTGGTACACCCTGAGTTAAATTGGTAATCTGCCGCCCCTCGACAATGTTGCCTTGGATGTTTAACTCCGGTTCATACACAGGAAGTGTTAGTGTTTCACCAGGATTCACAGTGAAATAGTTCGAGTTTGATAGTTCGTGATACGGGATGACATCGCGCGCCTGGAGCGCTGAGCCTTTGTACACAGGCACGTCACGGTCGCGGAGAATGGAACGGTCAGGGACTTTGATGTGGATAGGCGTATTGCCCTGCTTATGGGCGATAGTCGCATTATGATCATCAATGGAAATGTCGAGCACCTGGCCCAAGTACTTGAAGTTGTTGATGCGTATTCCGCCAGGCAATAGCGGCATTCTAACAGGGCTGAACTTCAAGAGCCGCTCCATCTTCTTGGTCTCGGGATTAACCGTATAGGAGTAGCGTAAGCCTGTCAGGCCGAAAAGTAGGCTCTGTAGGTAACCCCCATTTGCGGTCAAGAAGGGGAAGGCCGGTTGCGTCAAGCCGTTTGTGAGAAAGTTGTCATCTGACTGCTCGCTGAACTGGAAGAAGGGGGCACGTAAATACGGCACAACTGCTTTGTACAAATAGCTCTGGGATGATGAACCGTGGTTCAATAGAGTTGCAGCAGCAGCGGCGAACACAGGATATGTCATGGCAGGGCCCGATGCTGACTGCCTCTCGGAATAGTAATACAAGTTTTGAATAGCATTATTCAGTATGCTCTCATCTGTGATATAACCAAGAGGATACACCATGAGCAAAACATCCGCCTGTTTGATGTCCACCGTGGCGTTCATCCCCGTGTATTCCAAGGTGATGTTGGTCTCGGACGTGGGGATATGGATCTTGTCGGATATCTCCTGCCATTTCGTGTCCACTGGCTCCTCCAAATGGGTACCAACATCTATGGCCCAGCGAAGTAAGATCTTGATCCCGGCGTTTGTGAAGGCACCATTGTCGATGAAGTTGGCAAACTCGTCCGGGTCCGTTAAGTTATGCGTCGTGTATGCGTCAAGGGTCTCGTTATAGCGCACGTACTCGGTGAAGAATAGCGCTGCGTCGCGGAGGAGCGGCCACGTCGTGTACCTGAGGTAGTCCTCCCCGATGCCATCCGCCCCGTTCATGTAGATGGAAAGGGAGCTCATCGCAATGTCTATGTTGATGTGGTACTCGTAGTCCACACAGGGCCCGGTGGACGTGCAGTTCGCATAGCGGCCGGACGTCCACGGATACAAGGCCCCAGAGTAGTTGTAGTGGCGCGCGTTCGCCACGGCCTGCGCGTGCGTCGCGTTGCGGTAGTTCGAGATCTCGCGCGCGATGTCTGGGAAGAACGGGAGGAGGCCGGGCAGCATCCACACGTCCGAGTCCCAGAACACCATCCCGCCGTACGAGTCACTCGAGAGTCCCGTCACCGGCACCGGCAACCCGCGCGTCGCAGACACGTTGTGTGCGCGCGTGTTCGCCAACATGTGGAACATCGAGCTCTTTGCCGCGAGCTCCAACAAGAAGTCCGACGGAATCTCGATCGACGCGTTGCCGTAGAGCGCGCTCCACGCCGCCCGGTGCGACACAAGCGCCCCGTCGAACGCCCCGTAGTGCGCAAGCGCCGCCGCACGCGCCGCCTCGAGGTTCGACCCGCCCGCCGTGTTGTACTCACTCGACACCACCCCCACGTACTTGCGCACCACCACCCGCGGCTGCGCCGCCGTGAGGCGCACCCGCACCCACTGCGCCACCGTCGCGCCCGCCGCCGCCCGCTCGGGCTGCACGCTGCCCTCCCCGCCGCGCACCTCGAACACAGAGTACAACGCCGCCTCCGAGTACGGCACGTTCTCCGGCTCCACGCGCATGTAGATCCCGTCCTCGTCGTGCCCCGCCTCCCGGAGCACCGTCCGGTGCGACGTTGTGAAGTTCAACACGTCCCGCACCTCCACCTCGCGCGGCTCCGTGTCCCCGCAGAGCGCCACCTCCAATTGCACGAGCCCGAGCGGGTACTCGCTGCGGTGCGCCGCTACTGTCGCCCGCACCGAGAGCCCCCGCCACACGTACTCCGTCGTCACCACCCCGTCCGCGAGCGACATGTTCTGCACGTAGCCGCCCATGTCCTCCAGCGCCACCGTCTCGGCCCCGAGCTCTGCGCCGTCTGCGCGCACTCGTAAGTCCGTCCACTCCGGTATCGACGCGATCACCGTCGAGTACCCCTCTTCGTCCAACTCGGGGAAATTCGTGGAGTTGAGCCGTGCCTGTAGGGAATAAAAGTCCGACACAAAAGACCCCGCGTAGCGCGGGTTGCGCAACGGCCAGCCATTGTTTAGCGCGCCAGGCACTGATGCATCCGTCCATATGTTCTCCTCATCGGCTGCATAGCCGAACCCCACATTCGGCACGCGTGACCCGATGTAGCCGTTGGCCACGTAGGGCTGCCGCGAGTACATGTTGCGCGACAGCTCGGTGGTCCCCAACACATCGCGGCCCTCGTCGTAGAAGCTCAGCTCGCTGCCATGCACGAGCTGGTAGAGCTGCTTGGACGCGCTGCGGTGCTGCGCGACCCAAAATTGCTCGTCTGCAGCCGCCAAAGGCGCGGTGGGTCGCGCCGGCTGCGCGGTGCCGAGCACTGTGACCACTGCCACTAGCGCCAGCGCCGTTATACTTGACAATACCATTCTGACACTTACCAGCCGTGGACTCGCGTGGGCCTGCAGCGGACCCTGCGCCACGGGCATATATAAACCACCGTGGGGCCCGTGCATCCCCAGCGCGGAGTCCCGTTGTGGAGGGAGCGACGCCGTGTCTGCCATACCCCTGTTGGGAGCGACGCCGTGCCGCTTACTGTGCAGATATATACTTGCGGCCGAAGTCCGCCCGGATACCCGGGCCGTTGGGGGTGACGTAGGGGGGCCAATCACGGGGGGGGCAAACGGTGGCCGGGTAACGATTACCGTGAAGCGTGATCGGGGTGGCCGGCCAATCAGCGTGCGCCGTTTGCGCACGGTGTGCGCGATCTGGTGCGCTGCGGGGGCGTCTGGGAGCGTGCCGCGCCCGCTTAAAAGTTTTCACAGCGGGCACCCAGCTAGCGCAGCAGGAGCTCACTTCTACCTCAGCCAAGTCGTCTCGAAAGCAGTTGCTGCACCGCGGTGAACCATTATCTGTGAGCTTTCCAGCGCAGCTATTCGCATATCGGACACCGCATCGCCTAGTTAAAGAAATGTTGTCCCGTACTGTCATCCGTTCCGCCAGGTCCCTTGCCGCTGTGCAGCTGGGCAGAACCGTGGCCAGAGTCGCGCGCCCGGCCGTGATGATCGCCGGCCGCAGATTCGCCTCTGCCAAGGCGCAGCCGACCGAGGTGTCGTCGATCCTGGAGGAGAGGATCCGCGGCGTGTCCGAGGAGGCGAACCTGAACGAGACCGGCCGCGTGCTGTCTGTCGGAGACGGTATCGCCCGTGTGTTCGGCCTGAACAACGTGCAGGCGGAGGAGCTGGTGGAGTTCTCGTCGGGCGTGAAAGGTATGGCGCTGAACTTGGAGCCCGGCCAGGTGGGTATTGTGTTGTTCGGCTCTGACCGTCTGGTCAAGGAGGGCGAGGTCGTGAAGCGGACCGGTAAGATTGTGGACGTGCCAGTGGGCCCAGAGATGCTAGGCCGTGTTGTGGACGCGCTAGGTAACCCAATCGACGGCAAGGGCGCCATCAAGGCCTCCGGCACCTCCCGTGCTCAGGTCAAGGCCCCAGGTATCCTGCCAAGACGCTCTGTGCACGAGCCAGTGCAGACCGGTTTGAAGGCCGTGGACGCTCTTGTGCCTATTGGGAGAGGCCAGAGAGAGTTGATTATTGGTGACAGACAGACCGGTAAGACCGCTGTGGCCTTGGACACCATCCTGAACCAGAAGAGATGGAACAGCTCCAACGACGAATCCAAGAAGCTATACTGTGTCTACGTTGCTGTTGGTCAGAAGAGATCCACCGTCGCCCAGTTGGTGCAGACCTTGGAGCAGCACGATGCCATGAAGTACTCCGTCATTGTTGCGGCCACCGCTTCCGAGGCCGCTCCATTGCAGTACATTGCTCCTTTCACTGCTGCTGCCATCGGTGAGTGGTTCAGAGACAACGGCAAGCACGCATTGATTGTCTACGACGACTTGTCCAAGCAGGCCGTTGCCTACCGTCAGTTGTCTTTGCTGTTGAGACGTCCTCCAGGCCGTGAGGCTTACCCAGGTGACGTTTTCTACTTGCACTCTCGTCTATTGGAGAGAGCCGCCAAGATGTCCGAGAAGAACGGCGGTGGTTCCTTGACCGCTTTGCCTGTGATTGAGACCCAGGGTGGTGATGTCTCTGCGTACATTCCAACCAACGTCATTTCCATCACTGACGGTCAGATCTTCTTGGAGGCTGAGTTGTTCTACAAGGGTATCAGACCAGCTATCAACGTCGGTTTGTCTGTCTCCCGTGTCGGTTCCGCCGCCCAGGTCAAGGCCTTGAAGCAGGTCGCAGGTTCTTTGAAGCTGTTCTTGGCTCAGTACAGAGAAGTGGCTGCGTTCGCCCAGTTTGGTTCCGACCTGGACGCCTCCACCAAGCAAACCTTGGCTAGAGGTGAGAGATTGACCCAACTATTGACCCAGAGTCAGTACTCCCCATTGGCCGCCGAGGAGCAAGTTCCTTTGATCTACGCCGGTGTTAACGGTTACTTGGACAACATCGAGCTATCCAGAATTGGCGAGTTCGAGAAGGAGTTCTTGGCCTACTTGAAGGCTAGCCACGAGGAGATCGTTAGCGCTATCAGAGAAAAGGGTGAATTGTCCAAGGACTTGTTGGCTAAGTTGAAGTCTGCTACTGAGTCTTTCGTTGCTACCTTCTAAAGTTGATACACTGGTTTGCACACAACTATTTTTTCACCTTTCGGCTTGGTTTACCTAGTGCAAGATCAATCGAAAGATCCCATCTGTTATCACCGAAGCAAAGAAGAACCAAAGAGCATCGCACGACTTTAACGACTTGGATGAGTAAATAACTACTTTACCTTCACAGGATTATTCCACTTAACTATGAAAACGGTCCCCTAGCTTTTGTCTTGGGATTCCGCCCCAGTACATTAAGATATAAAGTTTGAGCAGAAGATATGTATTGCGATAAGAACAATATATATTTTCGTACATATATATATTCCCCTTTAACAACTACCAGCCATGTCATGTGGCGTTTATCATCTTTCTCTGTAATATCTGTTTGCTGTAGCTACGCAATGTCTTAGGAAAATTTCCCGCTTTTCTGCTATAACATAACGTTGCATCGCTTAGTTAGCGTTGCAGGCTTTGGTCACAAATCAGGTATGGATCACGCTTCAACACCTACTAGCAAGCTGGGCACTCCACGGCAAGACTCGACTAAACCACCTGGCTCTATACCTTCGAAGCAGATTAGCGATGACGACCTCTACCGAGCATCTACACAATATAGGCTGTGGTCATTCCGGCCCGAGCAGTTAAGGCAGATACGGGAAGAACTGAACCTGCGGGTGGCCAAGGTAGTAGAGCAGAGAGTGGATCAGTACAAGGCCTCGCACCCAGAGCTACTGGAGGAGGAACGGACCGCGCTGGAGCAGATGGCGGTGCCACTGACAGCGGACGAAGAGCTGAAACTCGTAAACTTCTATGCCAAGAAGGTGCGACATTTTGGGAACTCATTGGAACTCCCTACAGAAGTCACAGCCACTGCAATATCGTTTTTCCGGAAGTTCTTTCTCACCAACTCTGTAATGGAGCTGCACCCGAAGAATATCTTATGGACGACTATATTCCTTGCATGCAAATCTGAAAATTACTTCCTGGGCATCGACTCCTTCTCGAAAGCCACTACACGTAAGGAGCTCATTCTAAAGTACGAGTATACTCTGCTGGAGTCTCTGAAGTTTACTCTAATGAACCATCATCCGTATAAGGCTTTGCACGGTTTCTTTTTGGATATACAGTCGGTTCTGAAGGGCAAGGTCGACCTGGATTACATGGGGCTTATATACACCAGTGCTAAAAAGAAGATCACAGATGCGCTTCTGACAGATGCAGTTTACATGTATACCCCTCCCCAGATTACCTTGGCAGTCTTGGCCATTGAGGATGAAGCGCTAATTACGAGATATCTGGAACTAAAGTTTCCTGAACAGGCTAACGCAGAACAGGAACAGACGCAAACAGACAGTACAAATGCGCCTGACCCCTCTCCTACCAAGAATGTCCAGGATAAAGGCGAGACATCTGGGACACAGAAGAAACCCGTCCCTGAAAATGCCAAACAAGAGACTGACAAGGAAGCTATGCAGTTTTCGCTTGAAAGACTGAAAAAGCTAATAGAAGATTGCCAAACAATCATTTCACGGAAGGAGCCAGTGACAAGAGATGAGGTTACGAAGATCGATGAGAAGCTGCATTATTGCTTAAATCCTGCGCTAGTTTTGCAGCGTTTAAAGAAAAAGCAGTCTTCCGTCAGCGTGAGTCCGCCCGAGGCGAAAAGACAAAAGCTCAATGAGACATAATATATATAAAATCACAATCTTGCCTCGGAAGCGAGAGTGTTCTATAGTAAACCTATGTTCACATATCATTTAATTATCGGCTCTATATACATGTTAATAATATACTTGAGAATGAAAAGGCTATGTATGCCTAAACGCCTTCAAAACCATGAACACCTGACCACAATTGCCATTTACCGTTGCGATCATCAAAGCCCAAGACGATATGAAGTGTAGAAATTTGTTGACGCTTTGATCCAAGGTCTGAGATAATGGCTAATGGCTCTATTTTTAAGGATACAGTTTGACTGCACTTGTATAATATATTACGTTTAACTTATGGTATGAGAGAAGGCTTATGCATTGATCAAGACGGGGATCTTGGATTTATCGCCGCCTATTTCTTTGCGATCGTCGCTATCTGGACCCTCTACAATCTTATTGGTGGACATCTTTGCCTTGGAAATAGGCTCACCTTTACAAACCTTCTGGATTTCTACGCTGTCCAAAGTTTCGTACTCCATTAGGCCTTGTGCTAGTCTGTTCAATTCTTTTTGCTTCTCGCGTAGAATATTTCTGGCTCTCTCTTCAGAGGCTTTTAATATTTCCACGACTTCGTTGTCTGCAATATCACGGATCTTACCCGACCAGCTTTCCCACTTATCAGCCAAGTTAACTGGACCTACTTGTTCACTCATACCATACTGCGTGACCATTGCCCGCGCTGTGCTGGTAGCATTTTGCAAGTCTGAACCACAGCCGCTGGTGGTGTTATCCTTCCCATAGATCAATTCTTCTGCTATCTTCCCACCCATACACACATCTAGACGCGCCAGACACTCCTTCTTGGTGACATCCACCTTATCCATTTCAGGAAGCTGGAAAGTTATCCCGAGGGCTCTCCCTCTGGGAAGGATGGTTGCCTTGTACAATGGAACCGCACCTGGAGTATATAGAGCCATAATGGCGTGCCCAGCTTCGTGGTACGCAGTGGCTCTCCTGGAAGCCTCCGTCAAGACCATAGTTTTCCGCTCAGCACCCATGAGAATCTTGTCCTTAGCCCATTCAAAATGTGTCATGTCAACGGCAATGGCATTTTGCTGGCATGCGTATACTGCCGCCTGGTTAACCAAATTCATCAATTCTGCACCGGATAGACCAGGCGTACCACGGGCAATAATACTAGGATCCACGTCAGGAGCCAAGGTGACTTTCCTCATATGGTGCTGAAGAATGTCGGCACGGCCACGGACATCCGGGAGGTCGACGTTAACAATCTTGTCAAATCTACCAGGTCTCGTTAGAGCCTTGTCTAAGGATTCAGGGAAATTCGTCGCACCAATAATGATGATACCACTTGTCTGAGAGAACCCATCTAGTTCCACCAACAACTGATTCAAAGTCTGCTTGGCGTAGGCCTGGTCCTTAGGATTCCGCTTTCCTCCGATGGCATCTAGTTCA
Organism: Eremothecium gossypii ATCC 10895; assembly: GCF_000091025.4. NCBI lineage: Eukaryota > Fungi > Ascomycota > Saccharomycetes > Saccharomycetales > Saccharomycetaceae > Eremothecium > Eremothecium gossypii. The sequence continues at coordinate 194,833 of NC_005788.4, read as the reverse complement.
TCAATGAAGATGATAGCGGGTGCACGAGCGCGCGCTTGCGCGAAAAGCTCACGTATACGCTTGGCACCAACACCGACGTATACCTCATCAAACTCCGAACCAGACATAAAAAAGAAATCAACACCAGCCTCGCCTGCAGTGGCTCTTGCAAGCAGAGTCTTACCGGTACCAGGGGGACCAGTCAATAGGACACCCTTGGGCAGGTTTCCACCGAGGGACTCGTACTTCGCGGGGTCCTTCAAAAAGTCCACAATTTCCTCCAATTCTGCGCGAGCTTCGTCACAGCCGCGAACATCCTCGAATTTCACATTGGTCTTGGCAACGTCCACAGACTTGTCCGCAGTCTCCGCGGACTTCAGTAGCGTAGTGTTCTCCGTGATATACCTGAACCCTTCTGAAACACCATAAGTGACAAGCCCGAAAACCAGCAGCCACTTGATCCACCTCGAGATTACCGTGAAGGTAGACTCCGTTACCACCACGTGTAGCGGCTCCTTGCGTGTCCCCTGGCCGGCGCCGTACATCCCGGCCCCGGGGAAAACGGGCCCGCCGTACCCACTGCCTGCCGAAGCACCCGCAGGAGAGACCGCCGCAGCAGCCTCGGCGCCTGCCGGCGCCCCCACAGACCGCCGCACGGCGTCCGCATCCGCCTGGCGCCCCACCTTCTGCAGCGCCTCGCTGTACAGCGACACGCACTCTGCAGAAGACGCAATCCCAGGCGTCTCAAACCGCGATACCACGTACTGCGGGTAGTTCGCCGCGAGCAGCAGCCGGTACAGCGCCGCCTGCGCCCCCGCGTCCAGCAGGTCTCGATTCGCCTCCTGCTCCTTGGCCGCCAGCATCGCGTGCGAGATGCCGCTCGCGCCCTGACCCTGCTCCGCGCTCGCGCCCTCCTCCTGCTTGTTACGCGCCGCGCCTGTTATATGCATCCCCCTTCTCATGCTTGCCAGTCTCGACATGTGATTGTGCCGTAACTGCACCCCGCTCCTCCTCAGGGCAGGGCCCAGTATCCCAAGCTGAGAAGATATCATCTTTGCTGCAAACCTAGCGCTCAAAGTGCCCGATTCTGACACTAGCACACTCGGCAACCCCATGTGTCGACCAAATTTTAGCTTTCTGATACACCAACACGCTGGTGCTGCCCTGCTTTTTGACAGTTCAAGTTCAACGTTTTGGGATTTCTTTTGTCCCTCTGGTGGCAAATTTCTATTCGGCCCTCCAGAGTTCTATCACAGTGAACGAAAGTGACCTGCGATGAGCGGGTCCTTAGTAAAGGGGACGCCAGGGTGCTGGCTGCCAGTCGCAGTGGCAGTGCTTGCCACGCCTTAGCGGGCGGCAGCTTGTGCTGACTCATGGCGCCTTGTTCGGTCCGGTGTCTAGGCAGCGGCATCCAGATCAAAGAGAATGTTCAGATCATCGTAACGGTCGCAGTGTGAAATGGAGAAGCCGTGCTCGTTGGCCAGGTGCAGTAGGCAGATGAAGCAGAAACTGGTGGATAGGTCCTTGCGGGTCTTGTCGGAGTACATGGCGGCGATATCGGCGGCGATGTCGGTGAACTTGATGCAGAGCGGGCGTGGGGCGGGGGCGGCGCTCTCCTCGGCGGCGCTCTCCTCGGCGGCGGCGCTCTCCTCGGCGGCGGCGCTCTTCTCAGCGGCGAGGCGGGCGGAGAGGGCCTTCCACAGGTTGTTCTTGAGGCGGCGGACGTCGACCTTCTTGGCGGTGCGGGAATAGGGGACCTTGGCGTCGGGCTTGGCGAGCGGGGTGAGGGCGACAGCGTCGTGGTCGTCGTCGTCGAGGCCGTCGGCGTCGAAGGCCTGGTTGAAGTCGACGCACTCATCGTCAGAGACGGTGGGGTCTGCGGCGGTGCCCGTATCGGGCGACGCGTCCTGCAGCTGGCTGTCCTGCAGTTCTTGTTCCTTGTACCTGTCTGCCCAGAAGTTTTCGTCTGCGAGCTGCGGGGGCGCCGAGGGCTCTATAGGGCCGACCGGCGGCAGGCGGGGCGCAGCGGCGACAGAGGGGCGTTTTCTCTGGGCGAAGAAGCTCATGTGCTGCTTCGGCTTTATGAACAGCTTGGTGACCTTTGCCGCCGAGAAATGGTAGTCATCTGGCAGCAGGTAGTGCGACGGGTCTTCCCGGTGCTTCTCCGGGAGCTCAATTGAGGTCTTGGACGCGGCAAAGATCGTCTCCTCGGCGCTGCTCTCGAGGTCGAAGAAGTCCACGGTATTGTCCTTCCTGGCCTTCTTCCTAGGCTCCTTGTCGTCGTTGCTGGATGCGGCCGAGTCGGCGCGCTGCTTGGGGTCCAGGCTGAGCTTCTCCTTGTGCTTCAGCAGCTTGTTCTTGTAATTGTGCACCTTCCAGTGCTCTCTTCCCCGCCAGCTCTTGGTAAACACGTCGTCAAAGTATGCCAGAAGATCTTGGTCCATGACGCTTGCCACCATGTTGGACGGCGACTCATCCGGGCCAAGTGAGTCACCGTGCTGCATGTCGTCGTTGCTGGCATTGTACGACTCCTCATCATCCTGGCCTGGTAGCACGTACCCAAAGTCATCGCCATCTGCGCAGTCCCCCGAGGCCGGGATCGCTTCCTGCATGTCTTCCTCCGTCAGGAAGTTGTCGAACTTGTGGTTGGCGTCCATGAATATCTTTGCGTGGTCGCCGTCCTGCACAGCGGCCTTCAACTGGGACATCGACGGGCATAGCTCTGCCGCATTGATGAGATCGAAGTTCAAGAACTGGATCCCCAAAGCAAGAATCTCATCCTCAACCACAATCGAGCTCACTGAGTCTGTCTCAGAGATGACCGAGAGTTCTGCTGCAAGCGGGGCGTCCGAAGGGCAGATTGACGTCTCTGCATCCAGCATTTCCTCGTCGTCAGCACGCAATGAGGGTTCCAATCGGTCTGAGGCCTCGCTTTCCTCGTCCTCTGTGCACGATGGAGTCTCGGTTTCCCCGCCTGCCTCAGCCGTCGCCATACCTGCGGAGGCAGCAGAACGCCCCCCCTCTGCGTCCGCTGATGTAGCGTCGAAGACCACACGCAGATCATTGTCCGCGTTCAGCGTGTTCAGCAGCAGGCTTTTCGCGCCGCCCTCGTCAAAGGCGGCCAAGGTCTTCTTGAAAAGCGGATCAATGTGTAGCTCCTGGTCCAGCTCTTTCGCCCGGATCGTGCTGAACTCCACCAGGGTCGTCTCCAGCACCCGGTTGTAGTTTCGCCGGCGCTTCCCCACGTCCAGCAGGTCCCGCGCAATCGGCATCCCGCTCTCAGGGTCAATCTCCACCTCATCCTCCCGCTCCCCGCCGTCCGCTCCGCCGTCTGCCCCCTCCGCGGCCTCCTTGTTGCGCCGCTCGGCAAGCCCGCTCAGCAGCTTGCCCGTCTCGTTGGCCACGGAGTCCACGCGCGATGAGTAGATCTTCACACAGCCGTCCAGCGTTGCGCTCGCCTTCTGGAAGTTAATGTTGTCCTCCGCATCCTTAAGGACGTTGAGGTCATGGAAGTAGTCGATCAGCGCAAAGTTCCAGCTGTTTCGAGAGTTGATCTTGTTATCAGTGGCCATCTTAATCCATTCCTCGAAGTTCGCCAACATCGTTGACTTGTTCATGAATATGCCCTGGTCATCATCGTCGTATCTCGATTGCGGAGCCATCGTGCACAATGGCGCTCTTTGGCTTATATATATGCCTTGCTCCGCGGATGGTTGTTTACATTCAAAATCTTTTGTAGATATTTAGATGGCGTTTTTCAAAGCCCGATATATCGCAGTATTACGATGCGATGCGCAAGTACATACTTTTTATAAACGTCGATATTGGGAGAGCAGGCAGCCGTAGTCGCTCAATTGAGACCAGCTAAACCCGCCTGACCTGCTTGATCCACCTGTAGAGCAGCAGGAGACCCTTGAAACCACCCAGGGCTGCCAGAGAAAGGAGTGCAGACTGGACCAAAGACAGAATGGCAGCCTGCCGGCGGTCGACCTCCACGGCCTTGTGGTAGGGTATGTCGGCGCGGAAGGAGACCATGGTGTACAGCGGAAGCCAGGTGCCTCTGAAGGTGCGGCCCAGAACGTTGTTCAGCGAGCGTTTGGCGCGGTGCCAGCTCGACACGACGTTGTGGGACATGTCTCTGTAGTTGTTCTTGGCCAGTTGGATGATGGAGACCAGGTCGCGGTGCCTGGACGCGGTATACTTGGCAAACGCAGCGGTGCGGTCGCCAGCGTAGTCGTCCAGCAGGCCCATGAGCACGCGAACGTCCTCGAAGCCGCAGTTCATGCCCTGTCCGTAGAAAGGCACCATTGCGTGGGCGGCGTCACCCAGCAGGATAGCCTTGCCGCCCGGCAGGTGGTACGGGCGGCACTCGACGCACATCAGTGCGCCCTTGGTGTTTTCCTGGAAGGCGCGGATGGCGTTGTCGAGGCCGATGAGTTCCATGGCGTCGGCGAAGTTGGTCGTGAGGAAGGCGGCGAGCTGCTCGCGGGTGTCCAGGCGGTCCAACAGGGACCACGGACCAAAAAAGGTGGACGTGAAGGAGCCATCTTTGTTGGGCAGCGCGATCAGCATGAAGTTGTGGCGCGGCCAGATGTGCAGGTGCTGCGGAGATATGGCAAACGGGCCGCCGAAGCGCTCGCTGAACTCGGGCGTTGGCGGGATGTACAACTCCAGATAGAAGCAGTCCATGTACTCCTGCGAGAAGTCCATGCGGTCAAACCGCTGCATCTGCTGACGCGTGGTAGAATACGCCCCATCGCACCCGACGACGAAGTCGAACTCCAGCTGCACCGTCTTTCCCTCGACGGCGAAGAGCAGCTGCTGCGTCGCGCCGTGGTTGAAGTTGGCCTTGACCAGCTTGTGGCCAAACTGAGCCTGGATGTGCTCCTGTGCAGACACCTCGTCCAGAAGCGCGTTATTCAACACGCCGCGGTCAATCGAGTTGACTGACTCACCGAACAGGCCGTACTCCTGCGGCTCCTGCTTGCCCGCAAGGTTGTGAATCATGCGGCCGTGCATCGGCAGCATATCGCGCAGCACACGCGCTGCGAGCTCGTCGTCCACTGCTTTCAGGCCCTCGATCCCACGAGCGGAGATCGCCAGGTTGATGGACCGCAGGTTTCTGTCCGTCGTGGTAGCCAGACGCGGGTCGGAGCGGTAGTCAAACAAGCTCACCTCATACCCTTTCTTCGCAAACGCCAAGGCTGCCAGGCACCCAACCAGACCGGCACCGATCACTGCGACTGATTCACCTTTTTCTCCCATGACTCCTCAGGCTTGTGCTGTGCTGGCTAACGGTTTCGTGAAATTTCTAGGCGATGCGATGCTGGTGAAAAATTCCGGGGCGAGACCCGTTATATAAGTCCATTTCAGTAGCTTACAGATCAACTGATCCTTCCGAGTCCTGGAGGTAATCCACTATTTTAAAGTCTAGGTAATCATATATAGCGCTCTGACCGTTAATATGCGGGATTATCGCGTACTAGAGCGAAAAGGGCATGGCGGCTGCGTCAGACGTGTTCCACATGGTCGAAGCTGGGCTTCCTTGTGGAGCCTGCGCTGTCCAGAAGCTGCACGCGCTCGTATTCCAGTGGCGGAGGACGGCTGACATTCTTCTTCCTCAACACGGTTTCCTGGAAGTCCGGCCACATTTGAGACAGGTAATAATCTGCACGTTTCATTAGCGGGACAGAAAATACCTCGTCCAACTCTTCGAGCGTCAGCTGCTTGGTCTCCGGTAGGAAGAAGTAGACGAGGAAGTAGCCAATGAAGTTCCATGCAGCGTAGAAGCCGAAGGCGCCCTGCGGCTTCATCGCGCGCAGCATGCTCGGCCAGGTCAGCGCCAGGATGAAGTTGAACCCCCAGAGCACCACCGCGAACAGCGAAGAGCCAATGGCCCGCACATACAGCGGAAATACCTCGCCTGCGTAGACAAAGGGCACGACGCCCATGCCAAATGAGTAGATTGCGGAGAAGATATAGATGCCGAAGGAAATGACGCCGATTGAGGCCTTCGTGTCCTTGATCCAGAAGGCAAAGCCCGTCACCAGGAGGAACACGCCCAGCCACGGCAGCGTGCTGAGGAGCAGAAACCGCCGCCCGAAGCGATCAATCATGAAGTACGCCGGGATCGCAAACACCGTGTTGATGATGCCGAACCCTAGCGACGAGCATAGTGACGCGATCTCGCTGAAGCCTGCCTGCAGGAAAATCACCGACGAGTAGTATGCAATGACGTTGATCGCGCAGAACTGCTGCATGAACGCGCAGATGAACGCCGCGACAAAGGCGTTCCGGTTACGCCGGACTGTGAATATCTCCTTGAGGCGCGTGAAGTAGCTCAGCTGCAACGTGCTCTCCTGTACCAGCAGCACGTGCTGATAGAAGAGGTCCCGGCACGCCAGCAACCGGTGCTTGCGCAGCTGCAGCAGCGCAGCGTACGCCTCCGGGTAGCGCCCCTTGCCCATCAGCCACCGCGGCGACTCCGGGCAGTGCGGCAGTTGGAACAGCACAAACACCGCCGGTAGCGCCGCGCTCGCCAGCATTAGCCGCCAGTTGAGTCCCCCGCCGATCCCCGCGTCGCCCACGCGGTAGAACACCAGCGACGCCACGTACCCCCACATCACGCCGAACGCCGTAAACGCCTGCCAATTCATGCACACAATCCCCCGCAGCTCCTTGGGCGCGCACTCCGCCAGGTACACGTTCACCGTCGCGGACTTGATGCCCAGCCCGAACCCCAGAAGGAAGCGCATCGCGAACAGGTACCGCCAGCCCGCGGGCCCCGCAGGTCCCACCCCTTGCAGCAGACAGAATAGCCCGGACAGAAAGCACGTCACGAAGATCACCCGCTTGCGCCCCAGCACGTTGTTGGCCCAGTCTGTCAACCAGCACGCCGCAACCGCGCAGCACAGGTACGGCGCGCCGTTGACCAGCCCGATCAGCCAGTCCTCGCGCACCGTCCCGCCGCCCAGCCCCAGCGCCTTTGGGTAGAACAGGTTGGCGCCGTTGATCACCGTCTCGTCCATGCCCTGCACCGCCGCGCTCATCGCCGACGCTGCCACCACGTGCACCAGCTTGCGCGGGATCCGCCAGGGGTGCTCCACCTCCTCCGCGCACGCCGCACGGTCCGCCTCCGTCAGCAGCCCGATCGTGCCGAACCGCCGCGGCGCGCGCGCCAGCGCCGCGGCCCGCCCGAAAATGTCCTCGTCGTTGGGCAGCCCGTACTTCGCCGCGAACGCCCGCCCCATGGCGGCTACCTCGTCCTCCGGCCACTGCGCCAGAGCGTTTTCTGTGTCCGACGCGCGTGCGTCGCACTTGTCCGCGTTGTCCGACGCGCCCCTGCTCGAAACTCCGCTGCAGGTAGCGTGCGTTTCTGTCATTGCCCCTGCGTCGCTCGGTGCACTCGCCGCAGCGCAGCCACGGCCCGCGGCGACTTTATAGCAACCCGCGCCGCGCCCCCGCGCGTTCCACTGCTCCGGAGTCCGCAGGTCACCTGCATGGCGGGTCCTTGCCAATGGCGTCATCTGCGCCGGTGATCTTGGCTTTGCACGTTCACTGCGCTGGCGGTTAGCTGCGCGGCAGGGAATGGCGTCATTGGCTTACATCAGCAGATGTTTCATGATCCCGATCGCACCCGTTACCCTCCGACGGGGCACGATTTACCACCGAGACACGCGGCCAGGGAGCCCGGCTTACCACCGAGCCGCGAGGGGAGGCGTCCGGCAGGCGTGACCGGGATCTCCATGTGTTGGGGGGGACGCACTGCATATCAGGCGCAGCAGAGGCAAAGCGCCAGCTGCTCACACCACCCAGCTGCGCGCACCACCCAACAGAAAGATGGTCTACCGGCTAATACATAAGACGTTCGTGCTCCCTCTCGCAGGACTCACGGCAGGGTTCTTGACGTTCGGGCAGACGTGGCCCGCGACGGAGACGCCGGGAGAGCGGACTGCCAAGCGGCCGTTGTCGGGGCAGCGGGTGGAGGTGCTCGAGGAGCTGGAGCAGCTGGAGGAATTTCGGCGGCTGGTGCGGGAGCACGGCGGCGTCAGCCACTCGGAAATTATCCCCGCCGGACACAGGAACAACAACGTGATGCAGGGCCTGCTGTTCGGTGATGCGCACATGGAGATCGACCCAGTGATGTTCTACGACAAGGAGAACATGCAGTTCACGGCGTTCTACCACCTGGGGCACAAGCTGGCGGACGAGAAGGAGTCGGTACACAAGGGCGTGCTGGCGCTGATGATGGACGAGGCGCTGTGCTTCTGCGGGTTTCCGACGCTGCCGCACAAGATGGGTGTGACGGCACGCCTGGCGATTGACTTCGAGCGCGAGGTGCCGGTGAATTCAACCGTGGTGCTGCGCGCGGCGGTGCAGGAGGCCAAGGGCCGCAAGTGCGTGATCCGCGGCACGCTCGAGGCGGTGCCCCGGCGCGGCGAGACGGAGCCGCCGGCGGTCTACGCGCGCGCCGAGTGCGTGCTGGTTGAGCCCAAGTGGTTCAAATACGCGATCCGCATGGGCTTCATGTAGCGCGCAGCTGTGGATGTCGTAATGCAGTGTCGGGTGTGCGGATCACACTAGAATAGCACGTGATCGTAATTTATACAAGGAACACCTACGATTGCACTAGTTTAGCTAGAATACCCCTGCGGGTCACTGCGGGTTCCTGCGCTGTAGCCCTTGATCTGTCTGTGTACGAACTAATTGGGACGCTTCAGTCATACTTTGAATATTATGTCGTCATCAACGCAATGGGCGGTGCCTCTAGTGCAGACACTTGTAAGGTTGTTGTTCATCATCAAGAACATCACGCAGGGGCATTTGCGAGATCCTCGCTCCGCTACTAAGCTAACTGGGGCGCCAATGGCAGTTGCCCTGCTATTTACTTCCTTGCTGTCATCCCCGCCCAGGCACGTGATCATCATACTTATATACGAAATAAGCACGTGAGAGTCACGTGGCACAACTAGTTGCAGAAAATAACAACGAGGCCTGGCAGATTTCGAACAGTGGCCACTGCTCACGACGGAAGCGCTGGCAAATCAGAGGAAATGTCCGAGGATGCGGGAGAGGTCTATGTCGATAAGGCCGTGAGCGATGAGATCTTCAGCAAACTCAACAGCAAGCCTGAGAACCGGACGTGTTTTGATTGCGGCAACAAGAACCCGACGTGGACCTCGGTCCCCTTCGGCATCATGTTGTGCATCCAGTGCTCGGGCGAGCACCGCAAGCTGGGTGTGCACATCACCTTTGTGAAGTCCTCGAACCTGGACAAGTGGACCATTAACAACCTGCGGCGGTTCAAGATGGGCGGGAACCACCGCGCGCGTGAGTTCTTTCTGAAGAACAACGGGAAGCAGCTGCTGGACTACAAGGCCGACAAGCAGGTGAAGTACACCAGCGCGGTAGCCAAAAACTACCGGGCGCGCCTGGACAAACTGGCTGCCAAGGACCGCGAGCAGCATCCGGCGGAGCTGGTGCTGGCCACGGACGAGGAGCAGGGGTCCAGCGGGTCCAGCGGGGCCTCCTCCAAGAACAACAGCGTCGACGACTTCTTCGCCTCGTGGGAGAAGAAGAGCGCCAGCACGCCGCCGCCGAAGATCCTGACGCCCAACCCCACGGGCAGCAGCGCCGGCGCCGCGCGCAGCTCGATTCTGTCCGCGCCTGGCCGCCGGCGCACGCCGCTGGCCGGCGGCGGCAGCACCGGCAAGAAGCACTCGATCCTGAGCTCTAAGCGGACGGCCCGCCCCGCGGCCAAGAAGGCCGACGCAGACCTCTTCGACGAGTTCGAGAAGGAGGCCCAGCGCGAGCAGGAGGAGTCCGCCGCCGCGGTCTCCACCGAGACCGTGCGCACGAGCAGCAACGCCTACGTGCAGCAGAAGCCCATCAAAATGCATGCTGCCAGCAGCTCCGACGACGACCTCGCCGACAACCCCTACAACGACGGCACGCGCTTCGACCAGGTGCGCCCCGCGCCCACCGTCGAGGACGTCCAGCCCAAGCTCGCCAAACTCGGTTTCGGCATGGTCAACAACAATGCCTCCTCCCTCATGGAGGAGGCTCGGCAGTCCAAGCTCGCGGCGGCCGCGCCTAAGTACACCGGCGACGTCGTCGCCAAGTTCGGCGCCCAGAAGGCCATCTCCTCCGACCAGATGTTCGGCCGCGGCTCCTACGACGAGGACAGCTCCCGCGAGGCACGCGACAAGCTCAAGAGCGACTTCCACAACGCCACCGCGATCTCCTCCTCCTCCTACTTTGGCGAGCCCGAGCCGCCCGCCCTGCCGCAGCCCGCGCCCTTCCGCATGGACCTCCTGGGCTCCGAGGAGGACTTCGAGCTCGCCAAGCAGGCCCTGGAGCGCAGCGCCCAGAAGCTCGGCAACTATCTGCGTGACTACATCCGTAAATGATCTATACTACTCAACACAGTCGCCTACCACTATGTATTCTATTCCAACCGCCGCCGCTTGATGTCTTCTTGCAGGTCGCTGTTCGGCGTCGCCATGGACGACCCATTGGACCTGCTTTTGCGTTTCTTTGCCTTGCCGCCCAGCGCGGCCCCGTTGGCGCCCGACCCGTCCAAGTCGAACGCCAGGTCTTCTACCTCGAACCCCTGGTTCTTAAACTCGCCCGGGTAACTCCGCTCAAACTGCGAAATCACCTCTGCACACATGTCCCAGTCCATCGTCGGGGCCTCGAACAGTGCCTGATCGCGGAACACCTGTGCGCGCCTCCATTCCTCCGGGCCCATGCCCCGCTCGCGCACTGCATCGCCGTCGGTGTTCTGGAACACGATCGGCGATATTTCCCCCCCCTTGCCGTTCTCGCGCGTAGGGATCACAGAGAATTTGCCGGACAGGTCCTGTATCTGGTTCTTGTACGACTTGCGCAGCTTGACGGCCTTGGTGCCGTCTGCGTTGGTGCGTGCTACCTGCCGCGAGATGTCCTGGAGTCCGTATACCGATATTAGGTCATCTATAGGGTTCGGCTGCTGCGGCTCGTACGCGGGTCCGGCGGGGTCTACGTAATAGTAGTAGGACGGCATCGTGGCGTCGTCATGCACCGTGCCCATCGTGACCGCGCGCCGACCGGGATATTGTTATTGTCTATGGTCGGCCTAGTCCAGCTTGCGTGCGGACGAGTGTAGCTGCGCGATGTCACAAAGCAGCGGTCGTTCTTATAGTCGGCCGGTCGTATAGCCATGTTGGAGACGTTGTTCTGCGCGGGAGGGGGACCCCGGCCTGGAAATGAAATTAAGCCGAAGGCGGGGTAACCGTAGATACAAAATCGGGTAACCGTAGACATAAAGTCCGGGTAAGGGCAATGGCGCGTGACTGTCACCCGTACATCTGCGCCCAGCACCCGGCGTGGAGGTCGTGGCCGACGCACGCGATGTGATGCAGTGACAAAATTAAAGATAGATTTCTCTCCTCAGCGACAGCTCTTGCGTAAGAAAGGCAAGACGTTAAGGAAAGGTATGTGGGACGACGGACGGGACGAGCGAGAGCTGCGGGTGCGGACCTGGGCGCGGCGCGGCGCCGGCGCCCGGGACGCCGGCGGGCTCGGGCATCGAAGGACGAATACTAACTAGTGACAGATGGCCGCTTCTCTACCTCACCCTAAGATTGTGAAGAAACACACCAAGAAGTTCAAGCGCCACCACTCTGACCGGTACCACAGAGTCGCTGAGAACTGGAGAAAGCAGAAGGGTATCGACTCTGTTGTCAGAAGAAGATTCAGAGGCCAAATCTCCGAGCCAACCATCGGCTATGGTTCCAACAAGAAGACCCGTTTCATGACGCCATCCGGCCACAAGACTTACTTGGTCTCTAACATCAAGGACCTAGAGGTCTTGATGATGCACACCAAGACCTACGCTGCTGAGATTGCCAGCAACGTTTCTTCCAAGAACAGAGTCAGCATCTTGGCCAGAGCCAAGGCTTTGGGCATCAAGGTCACCAACCCTAAGGGCAGACTGGCTTTGGAGGCTTGAAATGGATGAAAAACTTGATTAGATAGTTTTTTTTATACTGAATTGTGTATTTTAAACAAGCAATCATTCGAAGTGACGCTAAGTGTGGGGCGCGATGGCGGAAATGTTCGAAAGGGGCTGGGACGGCTGGGCGAGCCGCTGTTCTGTACCACGAGGCGTAATCACTGGGCGCGTGCTCCCCGCTCTGGGTCGGCCGAATCTGTACGCGGAACAGATATAGGTTAAAGTAAGCTTGGGTAAATAAGCAAGATAGTAAGTATAATAGTAGAAAAGGACGCGGAGGGCGCCGCATGAGGTTATGGGTATAACAATGTTTAAGTTTTAATAGTACAACCAGCCCAGAACCAATGCTATCAACGCGACAAGCAACAGCAAGGCCGGGTTGAAAATCGGCCCGCTCTCCTGCGTCCGCGAGACAGGCGCCGGCCGTCCCTTCTCGCTCGCGCTCGCGGGGGCGCTACCACTACCTACAGACGCGGCGGGCTTCGCTGCCGGCGCCCTATCGCTCATTTTGTCCGTGGTGTCCGCCTGCACGGCAGTGTAGTCCGCCGTCGCGGTCTCCGCCACTGACGTATCCCTGGGCTCCGAGTCGAGCAGGTACTTCACCTTTATCTTCTTCGACACCGCCTGCTGCTTGAACTCGGCCTCCAACTGCGGCCACGCCTCCGCCACCGTCGTCTCCCCGAGGTCGTAGGGCGAGGGCAGGGTTATCAGCAAGAACTTGTCCTTGCATTTGAAGTCCGAGGCGGGCTCCTCGCTGAGCCCGAGTAGGATGACCTGGATCTGCATCTCCTTGCCCGGTTCCACAATTGCGGCGTTCGGCCGCACGCAGTAGATCTTGGGTGCCGTCGTCTTCACCTTGAAGGCCACGGTCTCGTTGCTGTTGTTCTTGATTGTGACATACTCCGTCGAGGAAACAGTGAAAGGTGCTGCACGCTAGGTTAGTAACTTCCCGCCACGAGTGTGTCCGTGCTCTTGTCGCCGCAGTGCCCCTGGCCCCCGTGCCTGGCCGCCCCGTGCCCCGCAGCCCGCCCGCGCCCCGCAGCCCGCAGCCGCCGCAGGTTCCGCGCGCGTACGCGTCCCCACGTCCGCCCCGCGCCACGCGTTCGCCCGCCAGTCGCTCGCCTGCGCGTCCGCAGCCCGCAGCCCGCAGCCTCCCCCTCTCCCTCCTTCTGCCCTCCTGCGATCAAGAGACGCGTCGCCCCACACAGTCAACATACGCTTGTATTCCAGAACGTCGGGAACAATCTCAATCATTGTATGGATGTGATATCGTCTGCTTGTGTGTAGTCAGTAGTCCCTGCCTGTGCCTCGGATGAACAAGTAGAGCAAATGCCCACCTGGCTTCTCGCGGGCCGCCTTCGCAGCAGTCCGTCGATGTATGGGTGTCCGGCCAGTTTCACGATGTCCGGGTTACAGGCGTGAGCGAGCTCATCGCCGTGGATATATATCATAGTATATCAGTTACGGAAGGCGGCGCGGCCGGGGCGCTAGTAGTCGTCGCCCTTGGACACGACCTCCTTTTTATGTGGGTGCAGCAGGATGGTATGCTCGAACTGTGCGGTGTAGGAGCCCTCGACGTCGACCAGGGGCGGGTAGTCCTGCACGATGCCCTGCTTCACGAGGTGGTTGAGCGCGAACATGTACTTGTCCTCGCCCAGGCGGTCCAGGTAGCGGCGACACCACGGCAGCGTGCCAAAGTTCGCATCGATGGTGCGCAGCAGCGCCTTGGCGCGCGACAGCGTCGGCGCGGGCAGCGCGCCGGGGTTCTTGGCGTAGTGCGAGCACTCGCCGCTCTGCACAACGTAGCCGCGGCCGGTGGTGCCGAATGTCTCGATTGCGAAGTGCTCGCCCTCCTCCATCTTGGTCTCGTCGCCGTTCTTGACGATGGGCACGGACTTGCCGCCGTGGATCTGGTACGGCACGATGTTGTGGCCGCAAAGGTTGCGGCACGGGCGCACCTGGTACGTCTGGCCGCCGAGCGTGACCTCGTACGACTCCATGACCTCCTGGATGGCCTCGCCGATGTCCGTGAGGCGCACGTCAATGCCCGCCTCGCGGATGCCGGTGTACGTGGCCTCGCGCACGGCCTCCAGCAGCGGATCGTAGCGCGGGTCGAACGTCACCGTCCACGCAGAGTCGATGATGTGCCCGTTCACCTGCACGCCGAAGTCCACTTTCATCACGTCCTCGTGCCGCAGCACCGTCGTGTCGCCTGCGTTCGGCGTGAAGTGCGCCGCGCAGTGGTTCAGCGACACGCCCGTCGGGAACCCGATGCCCTGCGCCTTGGGCGTAGCCGCAAACCGCCCGTGCTCGTCCGTGCCCGTGAACTTGCGCGTCGCATTCTCCACCAGCTCCACCACCTCCGTCAGCGTCTGCCCGGGCCGCAGCCTGTTCTGCAGGTGCCGCCGCACCCGCCGGTGGATCTCAGCGCCCTTGCGCATGTCGTTCCACTCCTCCGCGCGCGCCCGGTCCCGTTCCTCGTACCGCCGCTCCGCGTCCGTCACCCGCGCCACATTGAAGTCCTGTCCGTAGTCCATCCACTCCCCTGCGGGGTACTGCTCGTCCGGGAAGAGCAGCGTGATGTCCTTCACGTTGTTCGCCCGCTTCTTCTTCTTCTTCTTCTTCTGCTCCGCGCCCGCGGCCCCCGCCGCATCGCCCACTGCCGCCGGCACCGCCGGCACAGCTTCGTGCTGCTTCTCAGCGTCCGCCTCGTGGCCCTCCATCTTCGCTGCTCGCTGTTGCCACCGCCAGCCCGTAAGGTACTAGTACAAAAATTTTCCGCGCTCGCCCGGGCTCGCCCGGCCCACCACGCAACGACAACCAGACACATGCTCCGCCTCCTGGCCCCCCGGCCTCTAACGGCGAGACCCTTTTCGTCCGCGCTGCGCGCGCTGCAGCAGCCGGCCTTCGACCCGACGTTGCTCGACGCGGCCAGCGCCGTGGGCGCGCGCGCCGGCGACCCCGCGTTGCACGCCGCGTCTATGCTGTCGCCGCGCGAGGACGCCTTCCGCTCGCGCCTGACCGGCGTGCGTGCCGGGCGCACGGTCTCGGTGTTCAACGGCAACACGTCGCAGGCGCTGCAGCGCCAGAACATGCTCCTGCGCTCCGCGCGCATCGCGCAGGACCGGCGCGAGCAGCGCTTCTACCTCAAACCCGGCAAGGTCAAGGAGCAGCAGCGCTCGCGCAAGCACCGGCGCGAGTTCATGCGCGCGTTCAAGGGGCTGATCGAGGTCGTCAAGGACGCCAAGCGCAAGGGCTACTAGCGCGTGTACATAGTGTGTAGCTAAGATTCGGCCCGATAGGGCCGCTGTACAGCGGGCCGCGGCCGGCGCGCCACCTCGCGGCGGCCGCAGGCAATTGCGGCGATTAACAAGCCCAGCTGGCTCTGGCGGCGGCGAGAAAAAGAGTCAGCGGCGTCCCGGTTGCCCCCGCCGGAGCAGCAGAGCCATGTCTTCGTCTGTACAATCTGGAGTGCTGACGCTGCTGCACACGGCGTGCGGCGCCGGCGTGCTCGCCATGCCGTACGCGTTCCGCGCGTTCGGGCTGCTGGCGGGCGGGGCGATCTTGGCGTGCTGCGGCGCGTCCGCAATGGTGGGCCTGGTGTTGCAGAGCCACGTGGCGCAGTACGTACCGCCGCGGCAGGCGTCGTTCTTCTCGCTTGCGCAGATTAGCAACCCCGAGCTGAGCGTCGTGTTCGACTGCGCGATCGCGGTCAAGTGCTTCGGGGTGGGCGTGTCGTACCTGGTGGTGCTGGGCGACCTGATGCCGCAGCTCGCGGGGACGGTGACGGCGGCGCCGTGGCTGCTGGACCGCAATGTGCAGATCACGTTCTGGACGGCGGCCGTGATTGCGCCGCTGTGCTGCATGCGGCACCTGCACTCGCTCAAGTACGCGAGCATGGTGGCGGTCGCGGCGGTCGCGTACCTGGGTGCGCTGGTCGCGGCGCGCGCGGCATGGCCGTCGCCGGAGCTAGAGCGCCTGCGCGGACCGGTCTCGCTGGGGCTGCCGCCGGGCACGTCCGGCGGCGCGATGCTCAGCTCGTTCCCGATCTTCGTCTTCGCGTACACGTGCCACCACAACATGTTCTCGATCGTCAACGAGCTCCGCGACAACTCGCTGGGCGCGTGTCTGCGTGTCGTGGTCGCGGCCATCGCGCTTGCGGTCGCGCTCTACGCGACCATCGGCGGTGCGGGCTACCTGACCTTTGGCGACCACATCACTGGCAACATCATCGCGCAGTACCCGCCCGCGCCCGCGACCACGCTGGGCCGCGCGGCCATTGCCGTGCTCGTCATGCTCGCGTTTCCGCTGCAGTGCCACCCCGCGCGCGCCTCCATCAACCACATCTGGCACTACTGCGTCCCCAGCCACACGGCCGCGCCCTCCGAGGCCTCCGCGCTCATCCGCGGCGGCTCGCCGCCCGCGGACGCCGCGGAAGGCCCCGCGGACGAGCCCGCCGCCGTCCCGCTGGGGCCCCGCCGCTTCGCTGCCATCACCGCCGCCCTGCTGATCGCCTCCTACGCCGTCGCCGTGTCCGTCACCTCGCTGGCCCGCGTGCTCGCGGTCGTTGGCGCCACGGGCTCCACCGCCATCTCCTTCATCCTGCCGGGCCTCTTTGGCTACCAGCTCATCGGCTCGGAGTCCCGCGCTGACCAGCTGCCGCCCCGCACCCGCTTCCTGCGCCTGCTCTCGCTACTGCTCGCCGCCTGGGGGCTCGTCGTCATGTGCGCGGGCCTGTCCGCAGCCCTGCTCTTCGACCCCACCCACTAGCCTCGCCTGCGCTCTGCGCATCCGTCGCCCAGCGACACATTCCCTGCTGCATCAAGATGTGGACAGCTCGCTCGGCAGCGCGCCGCGCCGGCCGCCGCACGCGCCAGTCGGAGTCTGCGAGTCGTGAGCACGTTACCAAAGCGGACGCCCACTGTTTATATACTCTTTATTTATATTTGTTCATAAACGGCGAGGTTGGGTTGGCTGAAGGCGAACGGGGTTGTGGTTTCACGTTATCAGGTCACAGTTGCAACACACAGCACAGCAGGAGGCCGGCGAGCAGCGGCACAGTAAGAGACAGTGATGACATTGAGAGCGACGAAAGCGAGACAGCAGCGGGTGTCGCCGCATATCGGGCACACGTTCAGCTTCGGGAACCTGGTGGGTGACCCGTTTGCGATTTCGACGTTGTCGATCAGCACTATTGCGTGGCTCATTACGCTGGGGGGCGGGATCGCGACCAAGAAGATGCCGCACTTCAGCTGGTGGGGCATCGCGTTCCAGTTTGTGATGATGGTGTGTTTCGTGGTGATATACCTGTGGGACCTGGTGGACTACTACCGGGGCTTCCTGGCGGCGGGGGTGGGCGTGGCGTTTGTGTACTCTACGAACAGCTGCAGCCAGCTGATCTACCAGGAGGAGCCGCAGCAGGCGGCGGGGAGCGCGGGGTTTATGATGCTGTCGATCGTGAACATGATATGGATGTTCTACTTCGGGGCGGACAACGCGGCGCCTGCGAACCGGTGGATCGACTCGTTCTCGATCCGGGGCATCCGGGCGTCGCAGGTGGAGTCGTCGCTGGCGCTGGCGCGGTCGCAGAAGGCGGTGGCGAGCCCGCAGCCGGCGGCGACGGCCTTCTACGGGGGGCTGGAGGGGCACTCGCAGAAGTATGTGTCCTCGACGGCGCTCAACGGGTTTGAGAACACGGACCCGCACACGAGCACCGCCTTCGCGCTAGGGCCGGAGGGCCCCACGCAGCGCAACCTGGACACACACGGCACGAGCACCTACGTAACGGACACCACTAACGGGAACACGGAGACGACGATGGGCGACACGCTGGGGCTCTACAGCGATATGGGCGACGAGCTCGTGAACTTCCCGTACACTGCCAAGGCGCTGTACGCCTACGAGGCCGATGCATCCGACGCGTACGAGATATCCTTCCAGCAGGGCGAGATACTGCGCGTGGGCGACATCGAGGGCCGCTGGTGGAAAGCCAAGAAGGCAAACGGCGAGACGGGTATCATTCCCAGCAATTATGTGGAGCTGGTGGACGATCCCGCGGCACTGTAATATAATGCGTTTATGAATAGATATAGACGGAGGAGCTAGCTGTAGCAAAGCTGCTGTTCCTCGTCGGCGGAGGGTGGATTAATCGATGTAAACCGCTGTGGAAGGACTGATTGTAGACTCTGTTCCTGCATGCCGTATGCCTGTGAGTCCATATGCCTATAGTGTATAAGGTTGCATTTGCTGCATAGTATACCTGTTTGTACAATAAATACATGACTAACTAGTAGAAGGGCGACCAACCCATGAATATGACGGCCAGGTTTGACACGTCCGTGGCTCGGTGCACCAGCTCCTGCACGGTCGCCTCCACGCTCAGCCCGTTCCCAAGCAGCTTGTCCTCCACGCCCTTGAGCGCGCGCCGTGACTCGTCGTTGTCAGAGCTGTCAGGAAGGCTCGTCACGAGGGAGTCCGACGGGCTGTCGCCGTCGACCAGCTTCCCCTGTAGCTTCTGTCTACGCAGCGGCGTCATCTTCCATGAATACAGTGGATCCCACTTCAAGACGTTCAACACGCACATGACTCGTTCGCGTTCCTTCCTCAACAAGCCATACACCTTTTCACAGTTCTTCCGGAACAGCCCCTCCACCCCCATGACGCCAAACCCATCGACAATGTCTCTGGTGAGTCTGAACGGAACCAGTTCCGGCAGCGGGAGCAGTTTGCCCTGGTCAAAGGCGACACCAAGATCAATGTGAATTGGTTCACCAGTAAACTTATCCAGAAGGATATTATTCAGATGCCTATCACCCAGACCAAGAATGTGGCCGACAATGGAGTTTGTCACAACGCCTTTCGTATAGGTAGCCTTGGCGAGCAGCCATTCCTCAGGGTCTAAAAAGGTCTCATAGAAGAAATTACGAAGCACTGGTTTCACCGATTCAGTGATTTTCACATACACTGCAATGCGTTGCTCCTTGGATTTCCCTTGGACGGCTTTCATCGCTTTTCTCGCTTGTTCAAGAGATATGGTATCATCCTTGTGGTATCCCGCAAGTATCTCGTGCAAGGATTTGGAATTCGGCGCAAATTCAATAATACCCGCTTGGGGGCCCAGTGGGATGACTTCATATGTTCTTATCCGCAATTTGAGTTTTCTAGTCCTCTTATTGGACGTCAGAATTTTGTTCACTTGCTTAAAGACTTGTTCCATAATGGCGTCTTGTCTTAGGTCGTCATTACCTGCTTTCAATAATGCGCGATGCCTCGTACCGTCACTTAACGTAAAGGTGACAATCTTCGGAAGTGAAAGACCAGAACTGGCAATTCGAACGTCTGGATCTACTTGGGTAATGTATGACCTTGATACACTGTTCCCACATCGGTCGGAGACCCTGGATTGTGCGGTGGGAAGTGGGAGTTTCCTGCCTTTCAGTTCCTTTAGCCAATAGGTACCAATCTTTAAATTATTCAGGTGTATCTTTCTAGTATTTTGTGCGAATTTTTGAGATGCCAGTGATACACTCATTTCACAAAATTCCCGAACTGGAAGAAGATATTTCGTGGCATAGCTTCCATAGTCGTGTTTGCTTACTTCCTTTAGCAAGCTCTCAACTGCCACGAGGCGAGACTGGGAGCCCGAATCCTTTGCGTTTTGCCGACTGCCTGTCAATGACATACCAATCAATACGTATAGAGAGTCATATGGCAACTTCAGTAAAATACGCACCATCGCTGCGCGTAAGGTCTTCTGAAAGGGTGACTCATCATCGGCTAATTTCGAAGCCATCTGATTGATCCATGGTAGTAGTTTATATTCTGGTATATTCTGGAGATTTGACAGCAGCTTTCCACTAACATTATCGTCATTTGAATATTCAAACCATAGGCCGCAAAACTGGTCAATTACTTCTCCATCATACAGATCATCATACTGCAACGTCTGGGTAAAAAATAACAACGCATTGGTGACAAAAAGTTCCCTTTGATCCCGCAGCTGATTGTAGGTCTCTGTTTCCTGCTGGTTTCTTACCAGTAATCTTGCGTAATGCCTTTTCGCCTCCTTCCTTTCACGCTCTGGTAAGGATCTATCATGGTACAGTTGATAAAGCGCCGCTAACTCTTCTTTGTTCTTAGACACCCGCCGTGCCATTATGTCTACCTCGTTGGTCTCACTAAAACGCTTGGCCTGATCGTAACAGAATTTCCCAAAGGTATGGACTATTTCGGTTCTTGAAGGATTGTCACCGTAATTTTCGATATCTTGCAGCGATGTGCCAATGTAGTTTTTAAAGATGCGTTCAGGAACATCCTGTCTCGAATGTGATAACCATTGCACCAATTGGGCCTTGACATTAATATCAAGAATGGCCATCTGTTGAAAAAAGGGTTGCTTTCTTGCTCGCGCAATAAGGTTGCTGCTGAGTGGCGTATGTAGTAAGTCTTTCAGCATGTCAATGGACATTACCGTTTCATTTTGTGACCATAACATCTTTGCAGATTGAATTGTTGACATCCGCCTAGCAAAAGTTTTGAATAAGCCATAATGTTCAACTGAAGAATTAGTAGGAAGTGCTAGCACACTTTTCTCCAAGAGAAGCACAGCATCCAATGATCGCTGGAAATCAGAAGCTCCTCTGGCAACCTCACTCAAGTGTGAAAGTTCACAGATACTGGCAAAACGCAAACAGATAGATTGCTCTTCCGAAAGCCGATTCTTGTGAGAATCAATCAGATGGTCCAGAAAGACATGACGCACCTTGATATCCATATAATAGTCATTAAAATCTTTAACTTTAAGAATTTTACGATCTTGAGCATGTAGGGATTTCACCAATTTTTCGGCGTTGTTATTGTACAACTGGACCATTGTCACTATGCTACCCAACTGTGAAACATTATCTTCATTAACTCCAGTTTTCTCTAGAAATTGTAATGCATTCAACATCGTGCTTTTAAAGGCCGCTTCTGCAGTTCCTGTGTTGATATCTGTCTTTTTGATTATAGAATATATCGACTTGGCGGTTGAGTCCAGGATGTCCGGCGTGGGTAGATCCCATTTGTCTAGTTCAATACACCAGTTATAGGTTGCTGATGTATTTTTCGAAGAAGAAATATTCTGTAATGCATATGCTAATCCAGTAAACCCATTATTGGATGCAGAATTAACCAAATTACCAATATTGCCCGTGAAATGAGTGGCATACTGCGCATCAAAGTTGCCATTATTCATCATGAAGCTTTTTAAACTTGTAGCCTGAGTCTGATTTATGAGCTCAATTGCTGATGCCAAGGATGCTGTCGTCGGTATCCCATATATCATATCAACGTCATCAAACTGTTTATAAATCTCCTTCATGTACGTGACGTCCAAGCGAGCCAAGTTCGGCATGTGGAATTCTTCAAAAAGTAGACAGGCAATATACTTCTCTCCCACTTCTGCTGCCACTTTATAAGCATCTTGCAGGCTAATGCGATCATAGATTGTATCAAACTCCTTGTAACCCAGTTTATGGAAAGATCTGACGATGAGAAGAAGATTTAACATGTACTTAATCTTTAGGATACCCTCTTTGGTGGACTTCAGTAACCCAATGTTGGATATTAGAGTGCATAGTAGCCTTATACCGTTATTAGGATCACAGTATAGTAACAATAGTAGCCAATAGTTCAACAATTGTTCGACCCTACTGGTTATAGCCGTAGCCAGTACCTCAAAACACTTTACTACCGGAATATAACGCCCCAACATATCAAGAGCGAACATGGTGAGTTTTACAAGCCATGATGAATAATCAGACGTTAACGCAGGATAATGCAATCTGCAGAAGGTTTCCATAGACTCACTGGGATTTGATATGGGGAACATGTAGAAAAAGAGCGCTAAATCCAGTGGTACAGATTTAGAAGATAACTGACCAAAAAACTGCTGCGTATCCGCAGTAAACGTAGAAAGCGAATCTTTGTGGCTAAGAGAGACAGCATTGATACACTGGCATATGAACTTTATTCTGGCATGGGTAGTTTTCTCTATGGCCTCCAAAAGCTCAAAAATTCCATTCAGCAAGCCATAGTTCTTTACTAGTTTATCAATGGACAGTTTTTGATTAGGACCATTAGGTGCTAATTGCGGGATTGTTCCGTGAAATTTGTGATACATCCCAATATAATGTCCTTTCCAGAGAAGGAAATTATCATGCAGCTTAAAAGTAGTTGTCTGCGATATCAAATGCCGCAATACTCTCTCTTTAGGAACAAAGTTCGGGGGAAAGCCAGTGAATGGTGGTAGGAAAGACAATATTTCAGAATATAAGTTCAGCGCACGATGATCAAGCAGTTCGGTGTCTAACAGGGAGTCGTCATGGTAAATAGTATTTTCAAACAAACTGGTACCTGCTAACGCATCAATACAGGCATGCCACCACTTACCATGTATGATATTAGAATTGTTAATCGTGAGTGTATTACTGATGTCGTTCAGCAGAATAGAAAGATTTGCGGTTTTCGCCTCATGCAGTTGAGGTAGAAGTTTAGCAAATATGCATAGGAACAAACTTTCAGTGTATTTGACGTTAAATCCCAAGGCTACTATGGAGCCAATCAGTGCACCCACCTCATTGCCCAGCAGAGGATCATCTAAGTAATCTGTAAGAATCTCCAAGAGGTCAGAAACCGAAGATGCATCTTCCAATTGTTGCTCATACGCTACCAAAATAATTTGGATTTTTCTAAGAATCTGGCTGCGATCATCTGGTAACGTACTCTCCTGTAAATATTGGAGATTTAAGGTTAAGAGAAATCTCAATTCCTGTATGGACAGTTTACCGAGTAACACTTTGGAGTGGATGACTTTCAAAGCAGTTCGTAAAGAATATGACAAAAGGTGTTTCGGATGTAGGTTATAGGTGTATTTTTTCATTTTGTGAATTAACTCAGAATTCGTATAAACCTTTTGCAAACTCTCAAAATATTCCATGAATACAGTCAGGTCAGCAAAATGTAACAATCGATCAAAAATTAGCAGATACTGTTGTTTTAAAACATTCGTATGGTTCGTAGCACTCCATTGATCTGCGCAGATATCGAATATTGCGTCGCCAATTCCTCCAGGTATGTAGGCCAATGGGATTGCATATTGCAATGAAATTTCAAGCAATTGTGGAAGTTCTTTGTCATCATTAACCAAAGTAGACTTAAGATAGTGGTATGGTGAGAGCTTTGCAAAATAGTAGGCAGCGACCTCATGCTTATATTCATTAATAAACTGCTCGAAGCTCTCGAACTGGAAGATCGCTGTATTCCATATAGGTGAGAAATCTCGAAGTCCCGCACACTTATTAGACCATATGTCAAGGATCTCAAAGCGACATAAATGAAATAATGCTCTGATACCAGATAACTTATGAAAGCCGGCAACTGACTTTAAAAATGACAGTGCATATTGACTAACATGTTTGTGTTGCAAGTTAGGCAAAACATGAAGTATAGCATTTGACAAGTGCATGTGAGAAATCGTCCCAAGACCAGCTAATGTCAGCGAATAGTATGCTGCGGTCTCTGCATCCCTTTGAGGGGGGTCAAATAGACCGGCAAATTCAGAAAATATAATACTCTGGTTCTTTAACCCTAGACGAACAACATAGGAGTTTAATTCATGAACAACCTTGCATATATAGAATTTCGGGAGCCTCCCCAGACATGTCGTTAGCACATGAAATAAGTGTTGTTTGTCGAAAGTAAACTTGGAATTCGAACGATTGTAATTTTTCAACATATGGAGCGTCATATCTAAAATGGCCATTATGGCTTCACACCCAATACATGAAGAGTCACCTAGGCGCGAAAATATCCACTCCAATATATCATTGCAATCAGCGGTTAAAGAGGGCATGTGCGTATCGCTGAGCCAATAACGTGAGATAGATTTAAGAAACAGGGACAGATAAGTTATCGAAAGGGTAGATGTATTGTATTCGTTTGTTAAAAGAGATGAGCCGGTAAATTCAGTCAAGGCCAATAAAGTGTCCTCAGATATGTTTTCTCTGTCGTTTGAACCGATATATGTGATTAATGTTGGTAACGCTTGAAATATAAGGTTAGTTGGCAAGCTTCTGGCTAGTTGCAAAAAGAGCTCAATGACCTTTTCAGCAGCATCACCGTTCGTCTCATAGTCGGAACACATTATTATGAAAGACACAACATAGTCGATTTCGAATCCCTGTTTACCAGCATATAGGTGGTTTAAGGGGTATAGTTTATGTCTAGCTTTCGCTGGGCCAGCAAAATCATCTTCTGCGGGACCCTCCGGTACCTCTGTCAGCTTCAGCTCCTTGTAGGTGTAAATGATATTGGCAATTTCTCTCTCAGTAAAAAACAAAGGCAATATATCACAAGAAGGTAAGGAGGTCGTTTGCCTTATACACGAAAGTAAAATCTGACTATTACCAAAATTCATTTTCCCCAGCCGCAGGCAGATCGCCTTTTTAAGATCGTTGACATACTCCACGAGATAAGTCAATTCTCTAATATGATGGATTAATTGTAGACCAAAGCACATCCATCCATATGCTTCGATATCGTCTTGGCTTGTTATTTTATCAAGAATCCGGTAGAATAGTTCAGAAATCGAGCTCGATTCATAGTTCATGTTCTGAAGTGGGGTCGTTCTATTCCGAGATAATCTCCTAGATGTTTCAATAGAAAGTAGAAATGTTCTTTCGACTGAAGTGTATTCCCACTCCAAGCAATAACTGTTAACGTGGATTGCTCGATTAACTTCATAAGCGTCCTTCAATTGGCATCCAGCAAGCCATCCCAGAAAGTGCGGAAAGCTATTTTGTGATTCATCCAGAGGGGAGACGGTGTTTAACTTGGCAAATAGCCAATTCGCAATACGATCCGCTGCAGATGATCCATCCTTCCCCCGGAAATCGCCTCCATAGATATGCAAAGATTGCCATAAACGGAAAGACTCATTAGAGACAACCGCTGGCCCTATAATGTCAGAAAGTTCGTAAAGGTCATAGCATTGTTGTAACATGTTACTGCCCGTAAGTGTCCTTTGCTGATAATCCAGCAACTTTGATATTAGCGCGGATGCAACAGCGGATAACGTAGGTATCTTTAGCAAGGGCAGAGTGAGTTTCAGTAGTTTTTGCAGAACAGTCTCACTTATAACAAGATCGAGCTGAGAGCATAAGGGAAGCATGGCAAGGCAACACCATCCAACGAGGTTGGCATTTTCGAAACGACGCAAAATAGCATCTAATAGCTCCTCTAGCTGATACTTGGGGCATTCGTGGAAGGACGTGACACACGCGGCTAACTGTAATCCCAGTAGCTGACTGGAGACTGGATTGCTATCAATGCAGCTAGTGGCAAAGCTTATTCCGTACTGTGAATTGAGCAAGAAGGAGTTGTAAGTGTCAGAAAGCCTGCGCCTTTTCACTTGGCTGATATCCATGACAGGATGCCGGTGTTGGAAAGCATAATAGCTACAGAGCATATTCGAGATGCCCTGTAATTGCAGCCATTCAATGTGACTCGCATGTGGAGAGATCTGAAAATCATCTAGTTGGTACCATTGCCGCCTATCAAGTAGCAATCGGTATTCCAAATCCTTTAGCTGAAGTTTTTGAGGGCGGTAATTCTCCAGAAGATGAACGATAAACTGCTGATATAGCTCAGACAGAACTTCTTTCCCGAAATATCTTCCAGACTCCAAGTCTCCAGGAATGTATGGAACTTCATGGATCATCAGCTCAGCGCTGAAGAGCGTGAAGACTGCAATCTCTTCTAAAATGTAATCGGTGCCCGGCAGAGTAAACTGAAGGAGATGCTGCATTGTGCAATGGATTAGGTACTGGACACCATGAAACTTGATCAGATGTCCTTTGAGCACGAGTAAGTTGCATAGTTGAAGAATCGAGCGCATGTTGGCAGTCTCTTTGTCTGTGTTCTGGTAGTACCTGACCGGTATAAGGAGGAGCTCTTCACACACATCTTTGAACCCAACGGCATCCATCCGTATCAGCGAAGTAAGCGCGCCCGCCAACTTGGCAATTGATTTATGCGTGCAGTTGATGCCAAAAAGGGCTACCAGGTCCTCTGCGGAGGCCCTGACAAGCGTGCGCCACTGGCCGTCGTCCACTTTTAGCTTGAACGTGTGACACTCGGTCAGCGCCTGTAAACACGCCGACAGCGGTTGCAGCATGTCGTGTACTTGCTCCCGAATCGCCCATCCAAGCAGTTCTGGCAAGCTGAGCACGAGCCCTCTGAATTGTTTTGCCCTTAACCGGTCCGGAATCGTCTCGAGAACTAGCCGGAGCACAGCGACCACTGAGTTCAGCCTGCCCTGCGCCAGCTCAACCCTTGCGCCAGCTTCCGGCCGCCGTCGGCACAACTCGTCAAACTTTCGCGTCTCAGCATCGAGTATATCTATTAGGCTCTGGACCAGCGCTCCGACGCTTTTGCTTGTTAGAGTGTCAGGGTTGTCCTTCACGATCGCCGCCACATCTGTTAGTGCCTGCGACCTCTCCTTGAGCTTCGGAGAACTCAACAGGTTTATCGCAGACGCCACATACTGCTCCATTATTGGTCGGGCACTCTCCTGTGCTTGCTCGGTGCGACGCGTCTGCCAGATTTTCCCACGACTCGATAGTCTGATGATGACCAGACAATTCTAAGACTTCATTGATTGTTTAAATTTACACAGATGTATAGAATAATTATGTGAACACTATGGTAGGTCAATTTAAACAACGACACCCGAGTTGGAGGCAATTCTTGGCCACAAGTCGGCACACTCCTTACCAACTGGACCGGTAATGGCAGAACCCTTCATTTCACCCTTAGGGTTGGCAATGACACCAGCGTTGTCCTCGAAGTACAAGTAGACACCGTCCTTTCTTCTCCATGGCTTGGACTGTCTGACAACGATGGCTGGCATGACCTTCTTTCTCAACTCTGGCTTACCCTTCTTGACGGTGGCCATAACCATGTCACCCAAAGAAGCAGCTGGCAGTCTGTTCAATCTGGAACCAGAGCCCTTGACAGCCATGATGTAAAGGTTTCTGGCGCCAGAGTTGTCCGCACAGTTCATGATGGCGCCAGTTGGCAAACCTAGCTGCACGATGTTAGTATCCCGTCCTACACGGAGAGCGCGCCCCGTCACATGACCCCTCTTGCCCGCAGCACAGCGCAGGCCGCAGCCACCACGGCCTGCTGTCCCACTATCTGGCCTATATGGCCTGTGCGCTGCGCAGCGGCTCATCTCGAGTCGGTCGTACACGCCTGTATCCGCGCTCCCAGCTTCAAATAACACTTAACATACAGAAATTCTGAACTTAGTACCTTGCGCACCGTTACCGGACATCCTTGATTCGTAGTATCTGTACCAACAGCCTGCTGACGACTTCGAGTACTACTTTTCTACTAGTTAGTAAAAACCATGGTCTAGCGGTCCGCCGGTGCGATGGTCCTGGTCGGATTTGGCGATCTCGAGGGCCCGTATGATGTATGGGTTTACTGTATCGTATGTATGGGTGGTAGTCACAGACGGTGTGCTGATGTAATCAGGTATTAACGTCTCGGTCAGCAGCTCTCATCGTTGAGTACTGATAGAATCACCTTGAGCAGTCTGGTTCCAGCACCAGACGCGTTTTCGGCAGATGGCTGGCGAGCGTGGGGGTGCGGCACTTGGGGCTCCTCTGGGTGGAGATGAAGCAGACGGCGCGCAGGCCGAGGAATGGAACACGGATGGCGGAACTCAGGAGAGCGGCGCAAGCAGTGAAAGCGAGGCGCCTGCACGGAAGCGGCGACGCGTTGGGCGCAACCGACAGATGTACGACTCCGATGATTCGGATTACGATGGGTCTCCCCCCCAGGTGGCGGTGGGCGATAGTGCGGCTGGCAGAGCAGCGGCCGCAACCGCGCGCGCGGACGAGAGCGGGGATGGGTCGCAGAGCAGCGTCGAGTTGGCAGATGAAGGATCTGCAGGTGGCGGCGAGGAACCAGACATCGTATACCTAGAGGCTCGCGGACCAGTGAGTGGCAGTGTGGTGGACGTGGAGGCAGAGGCGCGCCTGCAGCAAGTGGTGGAGATACCGGACGAGGAGGTGGGCGAAGAACAGACCCGGCTCGGCGGAGACCGGCCGGTGGAGTGCAAGAAAGCAATGGATTACAAGTGCCCGATCTGCTTTGACCCGCCGGAGGCAGCGCTGATGACGCCCTGCGGTCACATCTATTGTACAGTCTGTTTGTTCCAGATGGTGAACAGCTCGAGGGGCTACCGGCGCAACGGACAGTGCGCGCTCTGCAGGAAGGACGTGAAACTGAAAGAGGTCGGGCTAGTCGTGCTACGGAAAAAACGTGTGCGTAAGCAGTCTGCGGAATGAGGTGGATGCGACGTTTAGGTGTCGAGTGATGTCAGAGACGTCAGCCTCCGGTACAAAAGGGAACTGGATGATCCGTTTCGCACATGTTTTGCGAATGCTACCGTCTGTTTCTGTGCTTAAAACGCCTGTACGAAGCAGTATAGTTTCGTAGAGTTACACCTACTGCGAGAAATAAGCGTTACTACGCAATATAACATAGAACACCCATGTCTGATAACAAATCCAGGAGGAAACCATTTTACAATAACCATGTAAGGCGGTCTCGGGCAATTGGATGCAGTGCAGTGGCATCCGCAGCCGGTGTAGTCATGCGTAGCGCCTCGCAGCAGGTGTATGGGACAGAGACCGCGGAGGCGCTGTGTTCAAATACTAAGTTGACGAAGCGGCTTCTCGACTTCCATTTGAAACGAGGCCGCTGGAAGTCTAAAAAGAGACGACCATTGAAGATCGAAGACTTTTTAGACAACGGTTTGAAGCATATAAGGTCCGGCATATATGCCGGCAGTCAAGATGATCGACCAATTCGATGCTCGATGAGGGGGATCAAGCATCTCTACTACGTATCACCAAGGGTGTTATGCATGTGCAGGTGGTGTAGCTTGAGGCCCAGCCCGCTACGTTCGGAAATCACCACCTACTCTGACGATGAGTCGATGTACCTACAGCTGTTGGGTCGGTGGAATGCCGGCTACTTCCAATACTGCGGCGACGAGGTATATGGGCGGCAGCACAACTCTCTCATCAGGATGCTGTAAATACTGATAATGATACTTTAAAACTATATCATAACCACAAATAGTAACTAGTCGCTCAAATAATACAAGAGTCTATTAATCTCATTATTTCATGATTGCGCGATGAGCGGAGATGCCGACTATGGAAGGATATGTTTTACTCGCCAGCTGCGATCATCACTATTCTGTCGAGGAGAGCCCTCGAGCGAAAGATCGCTTTCGAACTCCTCACGGTTTTCGAGCAGTCTGCCTGTGCCCTCTTTTCTATTTTTGATTCTGATATGTTTCCGTTGCCTAGCACTGAGGAAGTCCCAATCATCGCGCCTGTCGATGCTAATTTTGGAGGATGGGGCAGGTGCTAACTGCATAGGAGGGACCAGCAGATACGATGGCCCTGACCTCGTAATCCGCGGCCTCTGGATAAGGCCGACATCCGCTTCAATGGGATGCGCAGCCTGTAGGTCGACTAAGCTCAAGCCCCGCTCATTCTTAGCCCAGCCGTCGCCCCCTTCAAGGATGTCCTCCACGCAGTCTCTCGCCGAGTACTCGCCTGGGCGTGGGTCCCATGGTATTTCGACGGATTTTTGATACAACTTCTCCACCACTGGGTTGGTGAAGGTCATAGACAGCCCGTCAGTCTTGGTGAAGCGGCGTGCTGGCGATAACCCGCTGTGGTATAGTGCGCTGTTTCCGCTGCTATTGTTCATCGAGGGAGAACTGGTTCTCGTGATCTGCGGAACGACAAGCGCTGGTGGCATGTCTGGAGGGCCGTCGTCGAAGACGTCATGCCAGCCCGCGCCCGTGCCGGAACACGGTTCCTGCTGTTCTCTAAGTAGGAAGTCATCCATATGACCACGTATGAGCTGCAGCCGTATGCTGAGTGTGAGGATGGAGTTGATCTTAGACCTCTGTAGGAGTAGCCGATTCGTGATAGGTTCTTGCTGGAGATTGACGTAGTCCGCAAGGTCGGTTGTCACAGACCCCAATAGGTGCTTCCCAGAAACCTTCTTCGTGTACACACTGCCGCCGGAGCCCCCCGCTCCGGTGATCGTGCCGCTCTGCGACGACAGCGTACTCGGGCTCGGGCTCGGGCAGTTGCCACGCATGTGCATGTGTTCGCCCTCCATAAACTCAAAATAGACGTCCAGCGTAAGCTCCTTCCTCGCAAGGCGTCGCTCGTGGTCCACCGCCAACTTAACCTTGACCGGCGGCTCGAGCCGGTGGTTCCAACGCGCCCGATGCGCCCGCACAAGTACATGCGCCGTCGACCCCTTGCTCTGGTTGCTCACCGCCACATGCTGCTGGTCTGACGTCTCCACCTCCTTGACACTGTGCGACAGCGTCCCTGTACCGTCTTTCAAGTGCCATTTTACATAGCAGTAGCCCGACGACTGTGGGATATTCGAGAGTTCTTTTATTTCAAGATGGAGCAGAAATTTGGGCCTCTTGCTCTTGTTCTTCGAATTGAATAGCAACGACATACTGCTTGACTCACTCCTCCTCTGCAACCAGTCGTAATTCTAGCAGGAAGTGCGCCACACGCCTCTGATGGCAAGCTGATGTGGCGCCTTGTCCTTTAGCTCTCCCGTTCCTGTTCGAATGAAACTATTTCATCGGCGTCGCCTTTTAAATTCACACCGTGTCTGGTAGTGTTATAAAATCTGTCCTCCAGCAGCTCGTGACCGTTAAGCCTGCCACGCGAGTGAAACGAGGATATCTAGTAAGTCTATTATATGGGTACCATGCTGGTCCGTAATGTATATCCATGATTGCGAGGAACGGCGAATGACTGCGAAAGCCGATCGCGTCTGCAGGTCGTAATTTGACTCTTATTGGATACAGATCACAGCGTGGCCAAGCCCAGCATTGTGTCTAAGTTACATGTAGAGGTCGAACAGCACGAGGAATGCTTTTCGCTACGGCGGAATTCGAGACCTTCAGACTGACACCGCAGATTTTCTGTGCGGCTCACCGACCCTTAAATAGCTACAGCAACACAGCTGCGCCGGTGTACACTGATAGCAAAGATGAACCGGTCTATCCATTCGTCGGTGACTGCGATGGCCTCGGACGACGCCAGCAGTCTTCGGCATGAGCGGTCGACGTACTCGGCGGAGTCAGAGGAAACGCTCGTCAACTCGTATGGGCCCTACAGCACCACGGGAATCGTGATGACATCTGTGATGATGAACAAGGCCCAGCGCAAGGGCGAAGTGTCCGAGCAGTGGATGCGGCTCTTCCTGGACAGCACGCCTGTCGAGGACGTGGCGGTGCTGCAGCGCGGGATGTCGGTGACGGGGCGCTGCCTGGACACGTTGCAGCGCATCCTGCAAAGCATGCACGGATACCGCCAGATCGTCCCGGGCCTGGCGATGTTCAAAGAGGCATGGAACCTGCAGTGCTACCACGGCAACGAGGCGGACTTTCCGCTGCTCGACGTGCCGATCAAGGTCAACAGCCTGACCACACTGGCCAGCCTGCTGGTCGAGCACCGCGTGTCCGGTTACAGCACGCCGATCGAGCAACTCACCACGGTGCTTCAGTACCTCAACAAGCTGCTGCAGGCGTCGCGCGTCGACTCGGCGCACACGGCGCCCGCGCCAGGGCGCCCGCGTAGCGACAGCCGCGGCAGCAGGCGCAGCTTCGGCCATAAGAAGCCGGACGCCCGCCTGACCTTCACCTCGCCCCCCACTGCAGCCTCGCTACCCACAGACTCCGACTCCGCCTCCATCTTCAGCGACCAGTCCCTCACATCCACCGTCCAGAAGGCCAAGCGCGGCCTGTTCAACCGCCTGATGCCCCGCCGCAAGGGCTCTACCTCTATCCGCCCCGCCCCGGGCTCTGCCAAGCGCTCCCACTCGCGTCACAGCTCCTACACGCCCTCCATCTTCACAGACGACAACCTCTCGGCCAAGAACGAGGCCAGTTTCCGCCGCCAGAACCTCGAGGCAATGGCCAAGTACCAGAACCTCGTTCTCCTACTGCATACCGAGCTCGCCCAGCTCGTCCCGTCCCCGCAGACGGACGTGCTCTTTTCCTTTGTCGCCAAGAGTATTCTCCCCTTTCTTATCTCGGACTGCCGCACCCTGGTCCGCTCCTGTGTCTCTACTCTGCTGCTCGAGAAGCTGTAACCCCTACGTCCGTTTTCTCGAGCGTTGTAACGGCTGCTTCCGCCGCGTCTCGAACAACTATTTACTATGTACTCTAATGATAGCACACATCCCCTGGCGGCCGCCGGAGAGCCACCGCTAGCGATTTACAAGTATTATTGGTAAGAGCTCCGGGGCGGGCACCTTGTTCTGTCACGTGCATTGCTTGTTCGGTTTCGGCGGCCAGCCAGGATGAAAAAGAAACTTGTGGTATGTTGAACGGCCAGTTTAAGAAAGGGTGGTTGTGAGTTGTACGTTTGGATGACCACGGCCTGACCCCAGTAGCAGAGAAGTGCTTGCAGAGAACTAGTGGCAGTCAATTAGAGGACTCTTGAAGGCACGGCGACAGCTACAGAGACAGAAAGGACTTAGGTGGCAAGGAGCAGCGGAGGCCGGCAGAGTGGCGAAATACACATAGGCCGCAAGACATCTCAAGAGCTGACTTACGGGTTGAGGACAGCAGGATGAGTTTTTCGTTCAAGAAGGCGCTGAAGCTGACCGGGATGGAGCAGGGCGACGACAGTACGGCGGCAGAGGAGCGGCCGCGATACGGAACGTATATTGCCATCAATGAGTACTCCAAGCGGATGGAGGACGAGTTGGATATGAAACCAGGGGACAAGATAGAGGTGATTACGGACGACCAAGAGTACAACGACGGGTGGTACTTTGGGCGCAATTTGCGGACAGGGGAGGAGGGTCTGTATCCGAAGCTGTTTACGCAGGAGTTGTCAGTGGAGCGCACCCCATCGCTGATGCGCGCAAAGTCCACGCGGCGCGCGCACAGCCCGATGTCGAGCGCGCCCGCGAGCCGGAACGACTCCAATAGCGAGCTTCCGGGACACATGGTGGAGACGGCGGCTACGATAAGGTTTCCGCCGAAGCTGCCAGGCGAGGGCCGTGCTATATCTGTCAAGAGCACGATGAGCGACATTGATAAGGCGTTGGAAGAGCTGCGCGGCGAATCTATGGGGGCGCTTCACTTTGCAGATGATGTCTCCGAAGTATCTAAGCCCCCGACAAGTGGCAATACGACTTTGAACTATGCAAATTCATCCTTCCCGACCTCCAACGACACGTCGACTTCTAATAATGGGCATCCCGATGAGCAGGAATTGAACCCAGCCGATGCCGAGCTATGGACTCCTGAACAGGTAACCGCTTATCTTCTATCTACAGGTTTTGACGAAGAGTCATCGAATAAATTCCAGGAGCATAAAATATCCGGCGCAATCCTCCTGGAGCTGGAGCTTGCGCATTTGAAAGAACTAGAAATAAATTCATTCGGCACACGCTTTGAAATATTTAAAGAAATTGAGGCTATCAAGGAAACAGTGGCAAAGGCATCTACTTCGCAAACGAAAGCAAATGGCGAAGGGCAAAAGACGGGCGGCCAACTCATGCCAGCGGCTCCAGTTAGCCAGGATCATGCCTTAGCAGGCCAAAATTTAAGACAGAATATAAAGGATGCAGCCTCCTTAGGGAAAGCAGTCCCTCAACAGGTGCTCTACCAGGCGCCGAGTTCTCCGGAATTGGCTATTTATTCTGGGACGCCAACAGATGACACATTCATGTCTCCCCGGAAGGCACCTGAGCCACCATCTTATCCCTCGCCGGTGCAGCCTCCCAAATCTCCGTCAGTTACACTGTTAAGGCATATATCCAACTCTTCTTCGCTTTTGCAGAATCAAGCCAGGAATCAGCACATTACCATTTACGAACACGGCCCACAAACCCTAAACTCACCAGCTTCTTACACTTCCTCGAGAAAGCAATCTATCCCACAGGTATTTATGCAGCCTGCTGTGGACGAACAGCCTGATGGCCCAGACCTTGGAAATCCTTACAGTAATCCTGGCATATCTCCGATGCAGCGTACTTTTGAAAGGGCCATTCCGGAAGAGAGTATAAGAGCGAGACATAAGAAGACAAAATCGGGTGGCTCGTTTGTGGAGTTGTTCAATCGAATTTCCATGCTTTCCTCTCCAAACGATTACGAAGGGCTAGGTGCACAAGACAGTCTGGCCGTTCCAGCTCCCACTGGAAGGCCGTCTTCGAGTATCTATGGACATTCAAGGAATGTATCTGCGAGTACCAATAAACGAGCCAGCATTGCTGGTGAGTTTGAACACAAGCATAGGAGGAACTCCTCAATTTTGTCATTCCTAAATCGAGAAAAGGATGTCGTGGCTCCGCAAGCGAAACCTGAACTTGTAAAGCATGGGTCCCTATCGAGTCTAAGGATAGATACTACCAGGAATGCCCATATAGATGATGCAAATCCCGTTATTGCCACTCAACAGACACCTGCCAGTCGTCTATCAGAGTTCTATTCGCCTGGTAGAGTTTCACAGGACGTCGCACAAACCGCAGATGGATCTTCCGACATAGACTTCCGTGCATCAAGCGAAAGAAGATCTACTGGGCTTAAGGAACCGCGGTCCCCTATTGGCGCATTTTTTGATGCGAGGGATGACCTTTCTAGCAATAATTCTGCCACTGCGATAGATAAAAACGCCAAGAATTCTTCCAAAAGAACGCTGGGTGATGCCGTCAAGGGTAAAAGACGTGGTAATAATGTCAAACCTATATCTAAGAAACAGACATCTGCATTCATGGAAGGTATACGGAACGTTACAGTAAATGACGCTGTGCAGGATGCTGCGTGCTCGGGTTGGATGAGTAAGAAGGGAGCAGGTACCATGGGCGTATGGAAGAACAGGTTTTTTGTTTTACATGGTACTCGGTTATCGTATTTTGCTAATACCACAGATAATAGAGAGCGTGGGCTGATAGACATTACTTCCCATAGAGTTCTCCCAGCAAAAGAGGATGATAAATTTGTTGCCTTGTACGCGGCCAGTATTGGGCGGGGCAGGTATTGCTTCAAGTTAGTGCCTCCTGCTCCTGGCTCAAAGAAAGGGTTGACATTTACGCAACCAAGGGTCCATTATTTTGCTGTAGAAACAAGAGAAGAGATGAGAACATGGATGGCAGCATTAATGAAAGCTACAATAGACATTGATACTTCTGTTCCTGTTATCAGTTCATGCGCAACACCTACAGTTTCCCTTTCCCGTGCACAGGAGATGTTTGCTCAAGCAATGGAAGAGACCTCAAAAAGGGATGAAATGCTCAACCAGGCCGATTCTGCGGAGGTTTATTGGGATCAACATCACCGTAATGGCGGTGAGGAAACCTTAAATGTTTCGAAGTCTATGACTTCCATACCCCTTCAAGCACAGAATTCTTTAATAAAGTCGGCTGTTCATAGTCAAGCCACTGCTATTCCAGACTCACCCGCCTCAAATGCCACCAAAAGTTCAAACTATGGATTTAGTTTTGAGAACCCGAATGCGAATGGCAATGCTAACGAGTACTATGGCCTAGATCCGAAATATATGGGTGAGAAGATTTGATTTCAAGTGCTATTGAAAAGTCTGTATTATAAACACGAAAGAGCAGTCCTGCCAGATTAATAAATAAAATGAATAAACCGACGAATATGATGATTATACGGCGTATGTTACATATATGCGATATATGTGTTTATATTTATGCATATATGTATATATCCTTAATAATATAACATTAATATATAATAATAACTGCTACTTTCGGAGGCAAATGCATAGTAGATCAACCTTGTTCATGGCATTTCTCTAACGCCTCTTTCACCAACTGGATACCATTTGGATCCAAGTTCATAGCAATTGTGAATTGTGTTATAGCGTCTTTTTTCCTACCAACTATTTGATATAATTGTCCCAATAAGAAATGAACAGGAGCTTCGTTAGGAGTCAATTGTTCTAGTTTTTCAAAATTCTGTAATGCGTTACTATACTGCCCCAAATTGAATAACAACTGTGATTTCTTGAACAACGCCAATGATGAATTCGGTTGCAATTCGCATGCCAATTGGTAAAAATCAAGGGCTTTCTCGCGGCGTCCTAACCTTTCTAGCGCAACTCCGCAGCAGCAATTCAGAATAACATTAACTGGGTTGATTGAACGCGCCTTTTCAAAATGAAGTAAGGCTTCATCATACTGTCCTAGTTTGATACAAGACATGCCTAAACCGTAGTGAGCATTATAGTGGTTGGGGTTGATAGCCAACGCCTTCCGATAGCACATTTTGGCATTATCGAAAGCATCATTATTGGAATACTCATGTCCTTGTAAAGTGTATGCATATGCAAACTGTGGGTTGAGGCTAGTGGCTTTTTTTAGTGCTTTGATGGCTTCATCATGGTCGCGATTTAGGGAAAACAAATTCCCTAGACAGCACCATGTAATGCAGTTTTTGTCATCTTGGGCCATTAGTTCATGGCAAAGATCGGCTAGGCGGATCTTATCGTGTAGATGCCATAAGAGGGTCGAATAAACATCCATGTCCTTAAGCCTAGTTGGTTGCAACCGACGAAGCTTATTAAAATATGACAGAGACATGTCATGGTTTTGAATTTCAAAGTGTAGCCTTGATAGAAGTGCTAAACACCAAGGCATATTCTGCAAAATATGGGAGGGGAGCTGCTCGTTGAGAAGGCGAATAGCTCTATATGAATCATAACGATAGTAGGACTTGTATGCTTTCATCATCCAGTACATTAATTGGTCTAACGGTTTGTGGGGGAGAGGATTATGTGATAGTAGTTGCATTTGTGACGGCGACAGCTTGTCGTCGGGGGTAGTTTTATTATGTTCAATATTCAGTAGTTTTGACGGTGGCGTAGATTGCTGGCCATTATTATTAACATTGTTATTGTTATTGATGTTCGACGTAGCGTTGCTGGCATTGCTATTTGAATTTAAAAATTTGGACCGTCTCATCATGGATGGGGAGGTTGATACTATGGCACTGGAGGTTGAGAGGAGTGGATTGGGTGCTGCCCCAACAGCAGAGGTGGATAACCGCGACGGTATCTTGAACGGAGTCTGCGGCTTGGAGATGATATTTGCGGTCCGCAAGTGTTTCGCCTTCCACGACTTCTTGACGGGCTTGAACAACTTCACCGTCTGAAGGTCCGCGCGCATCTCAAAGAGAATGGAGAGCGGTTCCAACTGGTAGCTGTTGGTCGACAAAGACTGCGAAAGAAAGCTCACTGCCTCCTTTTCCCGGTGCGACTTCAACGAGAGCTGTCCCATCACGGACAGCACCGTCGCCTTGTCCGGGTACATGAAGAGGTCCGTGGAGTTCGTCACACCGTTCTGCCAGCAGTCTCGGAGCGCCATGAGCGCCTGGATGGCATCCTGGTAGCGCGTCCCAAGCTTCAAACAACACCGCGCATACACGTACGCGCAGCCTAGGTGGCTGCTAAGCGCGTCCTTCACCACGTGAACGGAGGAGTGGTAGTCCCCTTGCAAGTATAACGTCAATGCATAATAGTACAACGAATCAAACCGCTCGCGGCTCTCGTCTATGGTACCCGTGTTGTTGCCGGTGTTGGTGCAGGAGCAGTCGGCATACAACA
This sequence comes from Eremothecium gossypii ATCC 10895, assembly GCF_000091025.4. Classification (NCBI taxonomy): domain Eukaryota; kingdom Fungi; phylum Ascomycota; class Saccharomycetes; order Saccharomycetales; family Saccharomycetaceae; genus Eremothecium; species Eremothecium gossypii. The sequence continues at coordinate 157,108 of NC_005788.4, read as the reverse complement.
ATTCGGAGAAGAACTCGGCTGAATCGTAGTTCAACTGCTGAATATGGGTTATGATCAAATGCTTTAGTTGTGATATTGTCTCCTGCAGAACAGCTGACATCCTTGGTTGTTGCTGGATAGAGCTATGTTGTCGATCCATGTCATCCTAAGTTTTGTGGAATCCCAAAAGTACCGGGCCTTCCGCGCGAGCGCCGCGCACTCACGTGCACGTCACGTGAGTGCAGCACGTGACACTCCGCCCTGCTCAACCGTGCCTGTTCCCCGGACGTCCAGCCCGCGGTCCGTGGTGCGACTCGTCGCAACAGCAAACGCTCCCGCCCACTTGTCGAGCTTACCCCGGTTGCGCACGTGATTCAGGAGCCTGGCCTGAGCAAACAGGCGGCCACGGCAAACCGCGGGGACACTCGCGCCGAGCAGCCACTGGCGCTGCGTGAGCCGCCACGCTGGCCAGAGCCCAGGGGGACAGCGTCTGGACTCGGGCGCGGAGTAGCGCGCAACAGCCGGATGTAGATAGGGTTGGAAAAAGTAATCGCACCAACATTGGAAGATAGACATGTAATTTCCTTGGGCGGCCCTAGATTGAGATAGGTAGGGGACCCGTCAGTTGTAGCGCTACTTGAGGGACTGAACGGCGGAGGCAAGGAGAATTCACAAACGTACAAACGGGCTTCTGGGCAAAATGAAAGTAAGGATACTTTGGAGACGACTAGCGGCGGCGGTGGCGGCGGCGAGTCTGGCGTTGGTGCTGTTATGTGGCCACAGCATTTGGCAGAGGTGGAGCAGGCCGCCGCAGCCGAGCGCTTACACACGGGGCGAGCGGGTGCAGCTGCTGGTGGACAATATATGGACGGACCGCGAGGTGTGGGGGTACTACGAGACCCTGTTCACGTGCCCGCCGCCAGCTGAGGCGCGGGCGATATACGGCAGCCTGGGACAGGTGTTCCGGCGAGAGATGCCGTGGGAGAGTAATTACGTGCTGCATGTGCGGGCGGAGACACAATGCCAGCCGCTGTGCATGCGGGAGCTGCGGCCGGACTCGCACCGGCGGCTAATCCAGATGATCCGGGATGGCGCGCAGGTGCGGTGGACGCTGGATGGGCTACCGGCGGCTACAACGTACCCCGACAGACAAAGCAGCTACCGCTATGAGGCGGGGTTCAAGCTGGGCGAGGTGGACGCGGAGACGGGGCATGTGCGCCTGCATAACCACGTGATGCTGGTGGTGCGCTACCGCATCCTGGACGACGGCCGCTACGTGATTGTCGGCTTCGAGGCGTACCCTCGCTCGGTGGCTGGCGAGGGATGCACTGGTGGGCAAACGGAATACGAGCACTTCTGGCTGAATCCCGACGCGCAGGCGATGATCATGGTGCCGTTCACCTACGCTGTATACTGGCGCTACCAGTCCGCGGTGAAGTGGAACGAGCGCTGGCGCCTGTACTCGGACTTGCAGCAACTTACCGGCATAGTCCAGTCACCGGGTAGCCTTGTATTGAGCCGCGGACTGTTTGCCGCAATGGTCGGAACTCTTGTCCTTGGAATGGCATCTGCATATCTGAACAAGCGCTGTCCGGCAACAATGCACACATTGGTAACTCTGCTGCAAGAGGACATGGTAGGATCGGAGTTTTTCCATGGTTTGGTGGGCGCGGGACTTCAAACGATGTCTCTTGCGGCAGCATATGCCCTGGTGGAGTGTGAAAATGATAAGGCGCATGGTGTTACGCATGTTACAATTGTTCTCGCAGCGACCATATGCGCTTTGGGAGCGTATTTAGCAGCATTTTACGGGGTGTGGACATGGGCAACTACGCAAAGTGTGGTTGTGCATCGATACATTAAGCGCAGTGTGATATGTGGCTCGGCAATTCCAATCCTGCTGTTTGTGACTGCCGCAATAGTGCATCTCATAGTCATGCTCAGCGACAGGACCCGTGGTATACCCTTTGCGACTGAACTAGCAGTCCTGGCGCTATATATTCCAGCGAGTGCCATACTCTCTGTGTTTGGGGGGTTTACGGCTTTCTCGATTCTACGCACTCGCGAAGATCGAGTCGCACTCCTAGATTCCAAGGGGAAATGGGCGTCGGCAACTTCTGAGCAGAAGACAACTAATGAAAACTCGACCGGCAGAAGTCGATTAACACGCATCGCTTCAGTACTATACTCGTTGCTGGCCGGTGTGCCGCCGTTCATCCTGGCGAAGTCACTGGTGCAGGCGACTTACTCAACCGTCGCAGTTGCAAAGAGCGCCCTCGAGTTGGATGCTTTTATTTTTAGTGCACTAGCGCTGCAGTGTCTCGTCGTTGTTGAGGTTTGCATAGGTACAATGCTAGCCCAGATATTCTGGAGCCAGATATTCCAAATTACTGGCTGTGAATACCCAAAACCTCGAAAAGGCGTTCTGTATTCGTGGCGCTGGAAGCTTTTCGGCGTAGGCGGCGCCGCCGCCTGGTATCTGGAGGCACACGCAATACACTCCATCCGGCATGCCTACGCGCATTTGGGGTCCCCCAACATTATACTAGCAATTTTCTATGCCACTGTGCTTAATATCGCATACTGGCTGGTGTTCGGCGCCTTTGGATACCTGGTGTGCAGCGGCCTGATGTACTCTATCCAGGGCAGAGCAGATATCTATCGACAGCATTAAAAGTCGCTGTCTACGCTCGCTCGAGACCGAACGCGCCCGCCTAGCCTACCGCAATGCATCGCTTGCGCAGTTGTTGGCTCTTGTATTAATATTAGCTGTGCACTGTACAATACATATAAAAATCTAACAGAACTTGGCTAGGCGGCGTTCAGGACTGGACTTGCGATGCGGACGACTGCCACTGCTGAGACTGTTGGTACTGGACAAAGCCGGCGCCTCCCGATTGGCCGGACCGCCCGCGCCTGCTGCCGCCGTACTGCCCGTCGCGCCGCTGAAAGCCTCCCCCGCGCTTCCGCTGGTGCTCCTGGTTGCCGAAGCGCCCGCCCGCATTGCCTTCTCGTCTGCCGTTGTACCTTCTGCCGTCGCGGTCCCGCTGCTGTCCGTTGCTGCCGCTGCCGTCTTTGCCGCTGTTCAGCTGCTGCTTCACCTTCTCGATGATGTCGTCCTGAAGCCGTATATACTTGATGAACGAACCCCGCACATATATCTCCGGAAGTTGCAGTGTTTGGTCGCTCCCTGCATGCACCACGCTCTGCAGTGTCAGGTTCATCCAGTTATCAACATTCACAAGCTCCCCCTCGATCGTCTCGCCGTTCTTGAGCTCTATAAAGAGCTTCTGGCCCTTGGCGTTCGTCAACAGGTATAGCGGCAGCATCGCTGTTCGTGGCTATCGGCGGTGCGGAGCTAGCTCCTTGCTCACTCACCGCCATGAACAAGACATACGGCAGACTGCGTCCTCTGCACTCAGCACGTGATTCCCGCACGTGACCCTCAACCCACACACATTTGTCACGTGCCACACACGTGACATATTGACGCGTCGCTGCCCCGTTACGCGTGAAGGCATAAGCCCATTTACCCTTTCGGGTATTCTTAAAATTTTTCTTTAACATCAAGATATACATAGAGTAATAAGTAGCCCACAACATACCCTGGTATGAAAGTGACACCGGAAGGAGCTGCCTGCAGGATTCCTCTTTATTTACTAACAGAGGGCAAGTAACGTATATCCCATAAGCTGTTGAATTCTTTTGGAGCGAGACATATAATTGTATTTCTTGGTGCAGACATATTAGTGAGTAAGTTTGGGATTCTCTGCATCGCTGAGGGAGATCGCTGACGTGTGGTACTTTGCTTTCCCTTTAGCTTTTATTTTGCGTGCATTGGCTGACGGATCTTATTTGTCAATAAGGTGTCGGGAGAGCCGGTTTTCGACGAGCGGTTGGTGGGACGGTACGCGTCGTGTGACAAAGATACCGAGCGCGACAGGCAGGAAGGGGATCAAGCGGAAGAAATGGGCATGAGCAGCGCGCCGACAGGAGTGTCGAATGGCGGCTCGACCATTCCGATCATAGAAATCGCGACCTATGCGGGCGTGGACGTGTACGAGTGCTACTGCCGGGGTAAGGAGTCGAGCATCGTGATGCGGCGTCTGCACGACGACTGGGTGAACATCACGCAGGTGTTCAAGGTGGCGACGTTCTCGAAGACGCAACGAACGAAGATCCTAGAGAAGGAGTCCGCAGACATCAGCCACGAGAAAATACAAGGCGGTTACGGGAGGTTCCAGGGCACCTGGATCCCCCTTGACAGCGCTAAGGGCCTCGTGGCGAAGTACGAGATTACGGACATCGTTGTACTGACGGTCATAAACTTCCAACCAGATCCGATGAACATGCCGCCGCGGCGCTCCAAGAATTCCATCATCAAGAAGCTGTCACCAGCTACGCGCATAACTTCACCTTCCAGCTACAACAAGACCCCGAAAAAGAAGGTCTCGGAATTGGCAAACCAATCAACGACAGGTTCTGTATCAAAGAAGACCAGGAAAAGAGCTGGCGCCAAAGCCGCGCAGCCTTCGCCGCTGCAAAACCTTGTGTTCCAAACACCGCAGCAGCAGCACCGAAATAGTCAACAACAAACGAATTATACAATAGTGGGCCATGATCAAGAGACACCCATTAACTCTATTATGGTGGTGGAGACAACAAGTAGCATGCAGAAGCGCACTCACCGGCGATCAGCCTCTAGCGTCATGTTACTGCCACCAGCACCCTCTAATAAGAAGCCCGAAGCAAGTCTTCCACCGGCCCCAGCCACCTCTTCGAGTAGTAAGCAGCATCGTTATGCTGCCACTCAGAAACCGCTTCAATTCTATCCATTCCCTGTTCCTACTTCTACCTCCAATAACATTCAAGATATTCACATCATCTCAGAAAACCCAAATCAAAAACACAAGACAAAGAAGTCTGCTAATAAACCTAAAAGTAAACAGGGCGCCCAAGTAGTACAAACGCCTGCTCAAACAAAGAAACCACCGCCCGGAAAGGCCAACCCAAAGATGTCAAGTTTTACAATACTACCGCCAATAACAGCTATCCATAAAACAAGCACATCTAGTGGATCTAACACATCGCATGGCTCTTCTATTGACTGCTATTCTTCGAATGATAACCCCACTCCAATTTCCTCGAGGTCAGGCTCGCCACAAAGTAAGGAGACATTTACTCCCTCCGAGTATAAAAATCTGATATTACAGGTGCTGTCCACTGAATATGATAGCTGCGAACCAGTATTACCCGAGAAGATGTACTATCCACCGATTGGTCTAGATGTTAATTTCATCATTGATAAGCAGGGACATACTTCCCTACATTGGGCGGCAGCTATGGCAAACATCCCGCTGATTAAGATACTGCTAACATTGGAGGCCGATATATTCCATTGTAACGACAAGGGCTTCAACTGCATTACCAAAAGTATCTTCTATAATAACTGTTATAGGACGGGGGCCTTTTTTCTGATAGTAGAGCTTCTGCGAATGTGTCTGGTTACACCCGATGCTAATGGCAGACTACCATTACATTACCTGGTTGAATTAAGCGTTAATAAATCCAAAGACCCGTTAGTCACCAATTATTATATTGACACTATCCTCGACGTTCTGTCGAAAGATGATCCCTCGGTGTTAAAGATGTGTTTGAATTATCAGGATAGCATTGGGAACACAGTTTTACATCTTGCCGCGCTAAACATGAATTTGGCTTTGTCGAATAAGCTCTACTATATGGGGAGCTCTATGGAAATTTTAAATTCACACCAACAGACGCCAGCATCCATCCTTTCCAAAGCTAGTATGACCCAGCCTATACCAAACGTTATTAACACACCAATGCCCACGATGATGCCTACTCCAATGACAGCACCTATATCCGCCAACACGGGACAGGTGAGTTTCCGCAAAAAGCAGTCTAAGTTGAACACCCCGTTGAGGCCACGAAAGAGCAATAAGGATGACATCATCAGCGCAACCCGCCATAAGGTTCAGTTATGTGAAACCACATTCACCGAGACACCGCAGAATCCAACCGTAGTTACTAGCGCCACTCATTCCACGAGTATGCCTGAACCTTCTTCTGAATTAGCAAAAACGCCCTCTCATCACGAGAAGCTCTTCGCGCTGGACAGGATTGCTGAATTAAACAGTACGCCCGTCCTCAAGGTAACCACGCCAGGAGGTACTGCGATGAAGGAACTCAGTGTGCCCGCGGCATCGCAAGAGACGATATCAGAACATCGATATTCTGTCGCAGTAGACCCTTTAATGCAGATACAGAAATCCACAAGATTGACGTTCCCAAACGTGGCGAACACCGCCCAGGAATTTTCAGAACTATCACAATCCCTCACAGAGGCAATAGAACAGAACTTTATTAAACTGGGAACCGAAATCGCGAAGGCGACCGAGGGCATCGAAGGCATCGATCGGTCCTTGAAGTTCTCAGAGAAGCAAGTTGCCGATATCCTGGTTAAACACGGAGTTACCGACACAGAGCAGCTCAAACACAAGATCCACGATGAGCAGAACGCGCTGCAGGCACAGATATCACGCTTCGCAAACTCTATCGAGAAGTCGCAGGCCCTGACTCTCGCCACCCTAGTGCACGACGAAGAGGAAAAGGCTGACGCCGATAGCTCCCATGAACAGTCTACCGAAGGCGCCAAGCAACTCTTCCGCCTCGGCCTCGAACTATCGCTTCTCCAACTCAAGCGCAAACACATCATAGACAAGGTTTGCAGGGCTAAGACGACCATCAACTCCGGCACAAAGATATACAAGTACCGCAAGCTTATAGGCATCTCTTCGGACGACATAGAATCCAAACTGAACGACATCGAGAACGATCTGCGCGGAGCAGTTGCCTAATCTGTCTGCAGGGTAGAGCATGAAATCACGGACACTGTATGATTAACGATAAACGTCTATGCCCACTGCTCTAGGCTGCCACCGACCTCCGCTAGTAATGTCAGCGACGGATCCGAGGCTTTCTGACCAATTAAGTAGCCTGTATGTTGCTTTCAGCTTCCCCCAGCATCTTTGTAGTAATACTTACGCTTATGATAGAGTTGTGTCCAGAGCCGGTCACAGTCTTTAGTCCACTAGACATTAGCACCGCTGCCGGTCTCCGGGTGCGAGAATCACACGTGATTAGTGATGTAGATCAATAATCCGAAAAAGAAACGACTTGAAAATTTTTTCGGAGCGATGAGCTACTGTTATATACATGTGATGAGATGGATGAGTGAAGTTCTTCTGCTCATCATTGCATAGTCTCTCGATCAATATTCCACGAATTCGGTTCAGGCCACGTATTGACTGTTCAAATTGCTCCAGCTTCAAAGGTTACTGCTACCATAATCCCTGCAGCTGAGAACGAGCGCTACACAGCCAATACTCTCGTGCTATATATCTTGGATCTTTTTTGGAACGAGGAAATTTTCGCCTGTTAAAACCTCCTTCGGACTGCTTTCGACTACTCTCAGCTCGAACGTAGTACCTACAATTCAGCATTTGCAAAGCTCACGGAGTGTACATTAGCCGGGGTCGATACCAATAGCACCCGCACACGATTCTACCCTAGACCTAGCATAGCGCAGCCATGGACCAAGCCTTTGTCGCGCAGTTGGAGCAAACGCTGGCTGCGATTGTCAGCCCCAACGCCTCCTCTTTGAAGGAGACGACGAAGACGCTGCAGACACAGTTCTACACACAGGTGACAGCGTTGCCTGCGCTCGTTCACATCATGCAGAACAGCGGCGACGACGCATTGAAGCAGCTTGCCGGTGTGGAGGCCAGAAAGCTGGTAGCGAAGCACTGGGGCAAGCTAGACGGCGCGCTAAAGACTGAAATAAAGAGCACTTTGCTGCAAACGGCGTTCACCGAGCCCAAGGACATGGTCCGCCACTCCAGTGCGCGTGTGATCGCTGCAATTGGCTCAGAAGATCTATCCGACGACCAGTGGCCGGACCTAGTTCCAAACCTGCTACGTGCGGCAGCGGACGAAAACCCTAAGACAAGGGAGACGTCTGTCTTTGTGTTACTCTCTCTACTAGAGTCCTACAATGATGCTCTAGGGAAATACATTGCCGAGTTCTTGACTTTGTTTTCGCAGACCATCAACGATTCCGCGTCCTTGGAGACGAGGTCTTTGTCTGTCCAGGCTTTGAACCATGTTTCTGCTTTGATTGAGGAGCAGGAGAAAATTAACCCTGAGCATGCGAATCAATTTGCCGCTCTAATTCCATCCGTCGTCCAAGTCTTGGATGCTGTGATCAAGGCTGATGACAACGTGAACACTAAGTTGATTTTCAACTGTCTAAATGACTTCTTGTTGTTGGACTCGCAGCTCACGGGCAATGCCGTCGTCGATTTGATCAAGCTAGCCCTACAGATTGCGGGTAATGTTCAAGTTGATGAAGAGGTTAGAGTCTTTGCCGTCCAGTTTGTCATTTCTGCTGTCTCTTATAGAAAGTCAAAGATCCAACAAGCTAAGTTGGCTCCTGAGATCACGATCACCGCATTGAAGGTTGCATCTGACCAAGTCGATGTAGAGGACGAGCTAAACACCGAGGAAGAAGCGGGGGAGAACGAAGAGAACACTCCTTGTTTGACCGCGATGAGATTGATTGCCTTCTGCTCAACTGAATTCCCACCTTCCCAGGTTGCTGCGCCTATTATGGAGCACCTACCAGCGATGCTTTCTTCTGCCAATCAGTTTGAGAGACGTGCTATCTTGTTGGCTATATCTGTTGCTGTCACAGGTTCCCCTGACTACATGCTCTCCCAACTGGACAGAATAATTCCTGCTACTATCAGTGGTATGAAAGACCAGGAGCCAATCGTTCAACTCGCAGCGCTAAAGGCGGTGTCGCAGTTGACAACTGAGCTTCAGGACGAAGTCGCCAAGTTCCATGAAGAATATCTGCCACTAATAATCAGTATCATTGACAACTCCAAGCACGTCGTTATTTACAGATATGCCACTACAGCCCTTGATGGTCTGCTAGAGTTTATTGCTTATGATGCTATTGCGAAGTATCTAGAGCCACTAATGAACAAGCTTTTCCAGATGTTGGAATCTCAGACCTCTTCCAAGTTGAGGGCGGCTATCGTCTCGGCGATTGGTTCTGCTGCCTTTGCTGCGGGCTCTAACTTTGTGCCATATTTCAAGACCTCTGTTCAATTCTTGGAGCAATTCATCCAGAACTGTTCTAACATTGAGGGTATGTCTGAGGACGACATTGAACTGAGAGCTTTGACATTTGAGAATATCTCTACTATGGGTAGAGCCGTTAGATCTACTACTTTCGCAGAGGTTGCGGAGCCGCTTGTGAACTCTGCTTACGAAGCCATCAAGACCGACTCTGCTAGATTGAGAGAGTCTGGGTATGCTTTCATTGCCAACATGGCCAAGGTCTACGGCAAGGACTTCGCTCCATTTTTGGAAACTATTATGCCAGAGATCTTCAAGACTTTGCAGCAAGAGGAGTACCAATTTAACTTCGATGGCGATGCTGACGATCTAGCGGCTTTTGCGGATGATGCTGACGAGGACGACCTGCAGAATAAGTTCACCGTCAACACAGGTATCTCCTACGAGAAGGAAGTTGCAGCTGCCGCTTTGTCCGAGCTCGCCATTGCCTGCAAGGAACAGTTCTTGAAGTTTGTCGAGCCATCCTTGAAAGTATTGAGAGAGCAGGTGGACGAATCGTACGGGTTGAGAGAAACTGCCATGCACACCATTTGGAACATTGTCAAGGCTGTCCTGTTGACGACTAACATCAACGAGGACAACTATCCAAAGGGCGTTCCTACCGGCTCCTACGTGGACAGCAGTGTCCTATCCGTTATCCAAACTGCCAGAGAGATCTCCTTAGATGGTTTGAGTGAGGAGTTTGAGACTTCTATGATCATCACCGTCTTTGAGACGATGGCTGAAATGATCAAGAAGTTCGGTCCAATCATCATTATGGACAATGGTGACTCCACATATTTGGAGCAGTTGTGCTTGCAAGTTTTAAGCGTACTAAAGGGCGAGCACACTTGCCAGACCATTGACTACGAGGACGACGTGCCCAAGGATGAAGATATGGATGCCTCTGAGACCGAAGCAGCGTTGCTAGACGTCGCATTGGAGGTGTTGGTGTCTCTATCCCATGCCCTAGCCGACGGATATCCAAAGGTTTTTGAGGGCTTCAAACCAATAGTACTATCCTTGTTTGAAACAAAATCGAAGAATAAGAGATCTGCTGCTGTCGGTGCAGTTTCGGAAATTGCGTTAGGCTTGAAGGAACACAACCCATATGTCCAGGAACTGCTTCAGGCGATGATTATCAGATTGACTGCAGACAAGTCTCTCGAGGTGCGCGGTAACGCGGCCTACGGTGTGGGTCTATTGATCCAGTACGCACAGTTTGACGTGTCTGCTGTATACGAGCCTGTACTAAAGGCTATGTACCAGCTGTTGAACACCGCTGACCAAAAGGTCCTTACTGCCAACGACGATGAGGCTACCAAGGAGATCATCGACCGCGCCTTCGCTAACGCCACGGGCTGCGTTGCCAGAATGACGCTAAGAAGCGAAAACCTAGTTCCTCTGGAGCACACTCTTCCAGCGCTATTGTCTCACCTACCTTTGAATACCGGGTACGAGGAATACGACCCGATCTTTGAGTTGATCATCAAGCTCTACCAGGCTAACAACAGTCTCATCATTGCAGAAACTCCTAGAATTATCGAGTTCTTCGCCGCCGTGTTCACCAAGGACAACGAGAGAATTCAGCTGGAGAAGGAATCGACCTTGGGCAGAGAGGAGAACATGGATAAACTAAAGCAGTTCCAGTCCCAGGAGATGAGACAAAGAGTGGTCGAACTTTTGAAGTTCTTGAACCAAACCTACAATGGCATTGTGGCCCAGAATGCTGTTCTGGCTCCCGTTATCGCCTGATCTAGCATACCGCTCCTGGTAGCACTATTTCTGAACCTTGATCTCAATTTTGTAAATTATATGTCTGTATCCTGCGAGTAAGAAACATGCTGTCATAATATAGCACTATACCACTATCCTGGTATCACGCCCGTGGCGTCATTTGTCTAAAACGTGACATCTGGCAATGGGCGTATATTATAGGAAAACCGGTGGCCTCATGACACGTTTTTCATAGTCTGCGAGGACGAACAAAACTTCAACTATATACCGGATTATAGGCCACCTTCGGACTCGAGACACCCCAATGAGCGCAGCAGTTCCGACCACACGGGCGGGAACTCCCCCAACCCTACAGTGTGGATGGCGGAGTGCATGTGGAAAGCTGCTGGACATCGCCAATTATGTCATCTTCAGCCCGGAGGCGTCTGCCGTGGTCATGCCGGTGCTCGTGGCGTGGGAATGTGTGCTGTTGAAGCTGATTGTGAAGCACGTGCCCTACACGGAGATTGACTACTTGGCATACATGGAGCAGATATGGCAGATCAACAATGGTGAACGCGACTATTCAAAGATCGAGGGCGGCACGGGGCCGCTGGTGTACCCGGCGGGACATGTACTGATCCATCGCCTGCTTGAGCGCGCCACAGATGGCCTGCAGAATGTCGCGCGCGGACAGGATATTTTCACGTGGCTCTACTTGCTGACACTCGTCCTGCAGTTCGGCGTCTACCGCATGCTGCGACTGCCCCCGTGGTGCATTGTGCTCGCGTGTCTGTCCAAGCGTCTGCACTCTGTCTACGTCCTGCGGCTGTTCAACGACGGCTGGACGACCCTCATGATGGTGGTCGCAGTCTTTCTGCTTCTGCTAGCCGCACGCCACCCCAGGCTCTGCCTGCCGGCCGCGCTCGTCTACAGCGCTGCTGTCAGCATCAAAATGAATGCGCTGCTATACCTGCCCGGCGTCCTGGTCGCACTCTTTCTACTCACACGCGGCCACCTGCTTGCGCTCGCGCTCTGTGGCGCCGTGGCCGTCGCATGGCAGGTCCTGGTCGCCGCAGACTTCCTCTCCACTCACCCCGCCGAGTACTTTGCCACCGCCTTCGACTTCCGCCGGCAATTCATGTACCGCTGGAGCGTCAACTGGCAGCTCGTCGGCGAGCAAGTCTTCTCACACCCCACCTTCCACCGCTGCCTGCTGCTCTCCCACATCGCCATCCTGATGCTCTTCTTCTTCACGCGCTATGCCGCGCCGCGCCAGCCAAACTGGTTCCGCACTGCTGCAGCTGCCCTGCGTCACCCGGCCACCGCCGTCCTAGCCGCCAGCCCGCCCCGGGCCCACGTCGCCTACGTCCTCCTCGTCTCGAACTTCATCGGCGTGCTCTTCGCTCGCTCCCTGCACTACCAGTTCCTGGCCTGGTACCATTGGACCCTACCCGCCTTGCTTCACTGGGCTCGCATGCCCTGCCTGCTCGCGCTGCTATGGTACGTCCTGCACGAGCTCTGCTGGGATACCTACCCGCCCTCCTCCGTTGCTAGTGCCACGCTGTACGCTCTCAACTCCGCCCTACTTCTCCTTCTGTACATCAACGGCCCGCCTGCCTAGCCGCCCAGTGTATAAGCATCGGCATCCGCACGTGACGGGAGGACTGCCGGGCGGCTGAGGTAGCGCCCTGCCATGAAGGCCGGATGCCTATGAAACAAATACAGCGTCCTGCGCCAGCATCGCGGCCTCAGAGGAGAGAAGGTGGGCCCCGGTGCGGCACCATGGCGTATATAGAACGCATGGCCACCTACTGGTTGTACCTTGCCACCCGGCGATGCCCCGCGCGTCTTTTCCGCACACAGTCCTGTATGGCTCATGAAAACCGCATAGATATAGCCGGCTTTTGCTTACGAACGGGCTAAGCACAGTTTTGAATTATATGTGAGACGGCCAGCACGCGTCTCTGGTCAGGGTGTTATCATTCGGCGCGGCTGAGCGAGATTGACGGCGCCTATATACGATGGCCGCAAGACTACTGGGTTGCTCCTTGGGTCGTTGGCCTCGCCTGATTGTGCTACCAAACGCCCTGGCAAGCAGGTGGCCGGCATCTTACGATTATGGGCATGTGACCTTTCTCATCCTAACACGCCTACAGCATTAGCCGCGGGGCTAATCACGTGCCACGTGACCCGCACCCCGCCTGTCAACCCGCCGTCGACCCACCGAGTCCGGTTGCGCGAACACGTTTATGTCGCCTCACGCCCTTTCTTTTTCCTTAACCCTTTGAGAAAATTTAGTATCTATTACCGTACGTAACTCTATTAATACCTCGACGAAAGATACTGCGACTGGGGCTCAGCAATTTAGTGATAGAGACATCACCAGAGCGGCAGGAGTTGCAGTAGCCTCAGGAGGACCGGACGCTACAGAACTGAAGCCAGATGGTGGAGAACAAACAGCTACTGAATTCGTACATATACGATTTCCTAATAAAATCATCGCTCGAAGAAACGGCCGAGCTGTTCAAGCAGGAGGCGGGCGTGCCGGATGGGCAGCCGGACATGGACGCGCCGCACGGGTTTCTGTACGAGTGGTGGCAGATCTTCTGGGACATCTTCAACGCTCGGACCCACCGGGGGGGCTCGGACCTGGCGCAGCAATACTTCCAGATGCAGCTGTACAAACAGCGGCAGGAGCATGCGTACCGGGGGATTGCGATGCACGCGGCACGCGTGCAGCGGAAGGCGGAGCAGCGCGGAGAGTATGCGCAGGAGATGTTCGACCCGGTGCTGTTTTCGATGATGGCGATGAACTCACAAAGCGCGGGCCTGCGGGGCGGCAGCCAGCAGGCGGCGCACGCGGTGCGCAGCGCTCCATACGCCGCGCCTGGGCCGCACACGCCGCAGCAGGGCATGACGGCGCACTACGCGGGGGGGATGGCCAGCGCAGTCGGGCAGCCTTCTGGTAAGGTGCCCCCGGTGGTGGCCGGCCCGGCGTCGTACTACGACCACACAACGCTCTCTCCGCACCAGATGATGGGGGGGCTTGCACAAGTCCCAGGCGGTATGATTTCGCGACCGGAGCAGCTGGACGGGCAGCGCCAGGGAGATCCGCAGCCAACTCCAACGATGACCGTGTCGCCTAGTGGCACTATGGGCCAGGGTCAGGGTCAGCATCACGGGCCGATATTCCAGAATCAGCCGGCTCTGTATCCCTACAACGTTGCAGGCACCATGTATCCAATGCAGCAGCAATCGCCAATGGCGCAGCCTTTTGTGCATTCCCAGGTGATGCCAATGTCGATGTCTTCTGGTGCGGCGACGCCAGTTGGCCGACCCGCCTCGGCCACCTCCGCCAACCCTCCCACACAGCGTAGACGCAAGAGGTCGCAGCAGCAGGCTCAGCAGCAGGCTCAGCAGCAGGCTCAGCAGCAGGCTCAGCAGCAGGCTCAGCAGCAGGCTCAGCAGCAGGCTCAGCAGCAGGCTCAGCAGCAGGCTCAGCAGCAGGCTCAGCAGCAGGCCCAGCAGCAGGCCCAGCAGCAGGCCCAGCAGCAAGCTCAACAGCAGGCTCAACAGCAGGCTCAGCAGCAGGCTCAGCAGCACGCCCAACAGCACGCCCAGCAGCACGCTCAACAGCAGGCTCAACAGCAGGCCCAGCAGCAGGCCCAGCATCAAGCCCAGCAGCAGGCCCAGCGGCAAGCCCAGCATCAAGTCCAGCATCAAGTCCAACAGCATGCCCAGCATGCCCAGCATCAAGCTCAACAGCATGCCCAGCATCCAATGCAACCGCACGTCCAGCAGCAACACTCGCATTTCCCCCAGCAACAACACCACCGCCACTCACAACAGCTACCAATGTCGCACCTTCAACATTCTCAGTCACAGTTACAGCAGCGATCACAAATACACCATGCACCTCCTCATCAACAGGTATCGTATCCACCGCAACCTTTAAAGCAGCAGCGACATGCGTCCCTTCCACAGCTTCCCGAGGCTCAGAACCTGTATGCACAGCACCATCCTATACAGCAGGATTCACAAGCGCAGGATAGACCGGACTCACGACATTCTAGTATGGACAAAGACTTTACCAACGCTGACGGCTTGCATAACTACCGCAGGCAGCTAATATTACTAGAGAGGGAAAACAAAAAGGCAATTTCTGCTCCTCCGCGGGACGTCCAGTCTGCCTCGAGCACGCCGCTCACCAGCCCACAGGTGCTCCATCGCTTCAACCACAGCATGTTACCACCGTCTTCCGTGATATCCCCACAGACCAGCGGTAGTCCCAACCCCGTAGCCATGCAAATGTCTGCGATGACGGGAAGTATCGGTATTGTGGGCGCACCAACAGCAGCTACCCAGAGCTCCGCGGGAGCAACTGCTGTAAAGAAAAGAAAGTACACTAGGCGAAAGGTTGATAGCACGAAAAGGTCCCTATCGGAGCCTAATTCTCCTGCAACACCGATAACTCCCTTCACAAGCAGTACACTGACATTAGCAAGCACCTTAACCACCGTCACCGAGCATCCGCAGCACGAATTAAGCTCTGCGTTGCTTGAGGAGGATGAGCGCAAGAAAAAGAGGCCTAGAAAGTCACTGTCAGTTCATCCCACTCCGCCGTTTTCCACCGATAGCCTGATGGAAACTGTCCCTTCGGGTAATGCTAACATAAAGAAGAACTCTCATGCATCTTCCGTAACGGCTGCAGTTTCCGGTGCAGTTTCCGGTGCAGTTTCTATGAACAAACTAAGGATGAACGGAAAGAAAGCTATGGGTGTACCCTCCAACAAAAAGGCACCAGCTCCATCTGGCACTGTGCAGTATGCGGCCCCCCCGGGCGTCATCACTGCCGCAGCACCCTTTGCTGCTGTTCCCACGGCCGAGGATCTGCTCAGCGGCAGCAGTGCAAGCACTGAATCCGTTGCACACATGCTGCCATTGGGGCCTAACAGCAGCGGACTCAGTCCCAGCCATGGTACCGGCCTGGACACTCTCCACGACGACCCTACCCTAAGCGGCGATGTGCCCTTCCAGTTCGATCAGGAGGATGCCGACCTGCTCGCATCCGTTAAAAAACCCATCGATGTTGACGTCATCAACTCGGCCATCAGCACCGACACCGCCAACCCTGGGTCCGCCGCGGGCTCGCTTGCGGCCAGCGTCACAAACCCGAAGGACCAAGACACTTTCAATCTCGACTTTTCCGATCCAAATTCCAATTATAATGACTTCAACTTCTTCCAGTTCAGCTGGCGCTGACGCAGTTCTCCGTCACACATTTCCGTTTTCAGGAACCCCATCATGACTAGCGTTCATGCTGTGCCAATATTTCCATAATTCACTATCAGTTCCTAATCTGCTCGTCTCATCGGTTACTTAATAATCACATCGTCCTGGACAATTTGTACTGATGTAGAGATCATGTGCCAGTAGATAACCACATCAAATAAACTTATGACTTTCACTTTTATAACTTGTTACTTGTTGCGGGATCTCGGTAGCATTGCAACGTCAAAAATGACATGTGAAAATGTTGAAGTTCGCTTACTTGAACCATCAGACACTTCATCACAGCTGCAGAAACGAGATCGTAAGCAGCCGGTCGTGACCTCGCACCTGTCTACGTACTTGAAGCATGTCATTATATCGTCCTACGGGCTCTGCTAGCACATCATCGGCGATGGCAACAGACAAGGAACTCTCCAACGATATAACGATCAACAATCCGGCTAACGACTCGGTATCTGACATCGCATTCTCGCCACAACAAGACTTCCTGTTCAGCGTTGCCGCGTGGGACAATACAGTGCGCATCTGGGACGTGCAGAATGGTATGACGCAAGGTCGTGCGCAGTACGAACACCAGGCGCCTGTGCTGACGACCCGATGGTCATCTGACGGGACCAAGGTAGCCTCTGGGGGCTGCGATAACATACTTAAGCTGTACGACGTGGCGAGCGGGCAGGCGCAACAGATAGGCAGTCATGACTCGGCCGTGCGCGCCCTGCGGTTTGTGCAGTGCGGGCCGTCCAACCAGGAATGCATCGTCACGGGCTCGTGGGACAAGACCATCAAGTACTGGGACATGCGCCAGCCACAGCCGATCTCCACGGTCGCGATGCCGGAGCGCGTGTACGCACTGGACAGCAAACAGAAACTGCTCGTAGTCGGCACAGCTGAGCGCCACATTGTCGTCATTGACCTGAACAACCCGGCGCAGGTCTTCCGCACCTCCATGTCGCCGCTCAAGTGGCAGACTCGCACGGTCGCCTGCTATATCGAGGGCAATGGTTTTGCCATTGGTTCCGTGGAGGGCCGCTGCGCCATCCAGTACGTCGACGAGCAAGAGCAGCGCAAAAATGGGTTCTCCTTCAAGTGTCATCGCCAGCAGCAGCCCGCATCTGGCCGCGCCTCCTCCGAGTCCCTCGTTTACCCGGTCAACAGCATTGTCTTCCACCCGCAGTATGGCACCTTCGCCACGGCTGGCGGCGATGGCTCCTGCAATTTCTGGGATAAGAACCAACGCCATCGCCTCAAGGGCTTCCCGTCAATGAATGCGTCCATTCCTGTTTGTAACTTCAACAGAAACGGTTCGGTCTTTGCATACGCCCTAAGCTACGATTGGCACCAGGGCTACATGGCCAACCGACCAGATTATCCAAATGTTATCCGCCTCCATGCTACCACCGATGATGAGGTTAAGGAGAAAAAGAAGCGCTGATGCTATGTATACTAATTTCAATATTTTAATACTTTAAACTCTACCCGCGCCAGACGTTATTACCATCACTAAATACGTTTTCCTCGAGCGTTGCTTAAATAAGCTCAAATTTGCGATTTTTTCACGCAGTCGGCTGCATCTGGCAAATCTGTCTTGTGTGAAGGTTGAAGTGGTGAAAAGTTTTTATTAAACTACTAGGATAGACGCTATATCGGGGTATCTCGGTGTGCATTAGACGAGTTTGACGATCATCACAAAGGATCTGTCGGCCAGGAAGATTCGTGGCACTCAGGTTGGATTATTAAGTCTGCAGAGGGTTCTGAGAAGCAGCGGGCAAGTGCCAGAGTGAATAGCATAGAGGAATCAGCGATGCCGGGCCAGATTGTGAGTATACCGTTCATCTCGCAGATCGAGGATATGGATAAATATCTGCTTGAGTATCGTGCGCTGAAGAGTATGCCTGCGGGCGCTGGGTTTGGCCAGGGCGGGACTTTCCGTCAAGGAAACCGGGGCCCAGTGGGTGGCCGTAAACGGGCTGGGGGATACGAAAAACGCTTCCAGGTGGGAGCTGGGAAGTACGGGGGGCAGCCACTGGCGGGTGGACTGCAGCAGGGATATCCTGCCGCAACTTACCCTCAGGTATTCTACGGAGGAAAGCTTGGTAGCGGCGGAAGCAGCGGGTCGCTGCCGCTGATGGCGCAGCAGGCGTCGGCGCAGGCATTCCTCGCATCAAGCTCTTCCTCGGGTTCGACGTCACCGCCGCGGCTGCAGTCCACAATAAGCGGTAGTTCAACGATTAACTCACTCGGCAGCGACTTCGGAGAATACCCCTCTATGGTGAATGAGCTCAGTAAACAGTATGACTCTATCGGTTTCGGGCAGGGTTCTGGTGGAAGCCCCGGTGTGAGCAACTTTAACATTGGCTCACCGTTCACTCAATCGAGCACACCACTCGTTTCGACGGCGGCAACAAATGGCGAATTCATGCATGCGCTGCCTTCCTCGCTCCTGGGCGATACGTCGGTAAACAGCAATATTTCATTGCTAGCAGGCACTAGGTCCCTTTCAACGTCGGTATTTCTGTCGAATCAGTACCCATCTTCCTCCAGCCAGTCCGCCTTCACCATGCTACCTGGTAGCAGCTCTACTTGGGGTACATCGCAGACCGTTGCTACAGGCACAACGGGCGCCAATCAGTCGAACTCTTCGAGCACTTCTGGTTCTCTCCGTATCTGGAATAATGACATGAGCGTTTGGGGATAGAGAAGCAAGGACTTCTTTCGCATTTGCGGCTAGCCCGACCATAATTCGGAACACTCTACGCAAGGCTCATTTCGTCAATTGCCTGTACTTTTTGCGGTACACGCACAATAATGTTTTTACTTAACGAATCGCAGGAAGGGAATGATATATTCCATATTATCATCGGACATTCTGAAACCACATGATCTTTTTTATGCCATTGACATTTCTTCGAGCCTATTGACTCCATCATGTTCATTTACATTGACTATCTTTAACAATGCTTTGCCTCTACAACCGTCTATAGCTCCATGTTTGGGTTTTTGAAGCTAGTTTGTTATGCAAACGCATTTGAGAGCTGTTGGAACCGTGAGTCAATGCTCATGTCACTGTTGTGAGATTTGATGTGTCGGTGTCCTTTTTTATTTATCAGCTGGGCTATATTTACCTATTGAAGACACTATCCGAACGTTCGAGTTTATAAAATGGTGAATTATTGATAATTGGTTGTTGGATTGGTTTGCGAGCACATTACCATTACTGCTGAATATCCGGTAAATTTGGTGATACTTTTGATGGTTATGTGCCCTATTATAGAAGATCGGTTATAGGGCTAGGTTATTTCTACTTTCTGGAAAGAATAAAATCGCGGAGGCTGGGCTTGTATATGGTTATACATGAATATATTGATGTTGGGGGGGGACTCACGAATGTAGTTTACTACAGTGGAAATAGAAAGGATTACGAATGATGGATAATTGATATGGTAGCTTCTACACCGTTTCATTAGATAAAAGTATTATCCTCCAGACTTGCTTTTATAGCAGTCAGGTAGGAAACACGCAGTTTTTATTAACAGTATAGTAATAATTATTTGAAGTTCTTGTTTAACTAGGAAAATAAATAATACTTTAAAGCGCTACCACTTGATTCCAAGGACACTCTTGAAGGCTCCTTCTAGCAAGGCGGGATCCACTTTACCTTGGGATAGGCGCATACCTTTCCCAAGTAGAAATTTCAAGGCATTCTTTTTCTTTCCAGAGACAAGATCGGCCACGAGCGCGTCGTCGTTCAATTCACGCAGCACATACTGACAAAGTTCAGTCAAAGCATGTTCTTCAACTTCGTTTAGGGGATTCAGGTTATACTGTTCGATTAGAAGACGGAAATCAGGCAAAGCCAAGTTTGAACAATGACTTTCCTTGAAGTCATTAATGATATGGAAAAGGAGCAATTTAGCGCTAGATTTTGAAAGTTCATTATCGTGTATCAAAGCCAAAAATTCTGCAAAATGAGATGCAGGTAGAAGTTGCAGGATTTTTGGTAGAGGAATCTCCAACTTGTTAATAATTCCCAGCAACTCATGAATGATCCAATTGGCAGGAAGCTTACTGTTGGACGCGCCAGTTTTTGCAGTAAATAACTGGAAGGTTTTCATAAAGTAATTCCGCAGGTCGTGATGAGTGTAGAAATTTCCGTGACTATTACTGTTAGTGGTCAATATCTTCGCATCCTTCAGAGATAAGTTGTAAGGTTCTGCCATCAACTTTCTCAATGTTTGATCGGGCAGCTCTGGGAGCGCCGTCGCCACTCTATGTACTACCTCAGGCTCCAGCAACAGAACTGGGATTTCCGGATCCGGCATGTATCGATAATCAATGGTACTCTCCTTACTTCTTAGCTTAATTGTCGCCGAACCGGTCCATCCACGAGTTTCAACATCTTTTAACATTTTGTCTGCTTGCCCACTGCGGATAATATCAACTTGACGTTGATACTCATACCTTATCGCGTTTGTGATTGAGCTTGTATTCGGGAGGTTTTTCAGCTCCACACGTGCATGTCCATTAACGGACATATTAACATCAACCCTCATTGCGCCCGTTTCCAGGTCACCCGTGGAGATATTCAGGTGCCTGACCAGATTTTGGTATTTCTTGACAAAAGCCCTGACCTGCTTCACATCTGTGAAATCAGGCTGTGTGACCATCTCAACCAACGGTACATTCGAACGATTTAGATCAATTAACGTCATGCCATCCGTGTCTTTATACAAGGAGCGCCCGGTGTCTTGTTCCAACTGCAACTGGATGATACCAATCGTTTTTTCGTCTTCGGGAATGTTATCATATGCACCATACAGACAGAGCTTCCCGTCTTTCGCAATGGGATTATAGTGCTGTGTAATCTGGTAGCCCAGCGGCTGGTCGCCGTAAAAGTAGTGTTTTCGGTCGAACTGGGATTTCAGGTTCACGCGGCAATCCAGGGCCAGGGACAGCTTAATCGCATACAAGACAGCCTCATAATTCAGCCGCGGCTGTGTGCCTGGCAGCGAGATATCAAAAAATGAAGTGTGATAATTAGGCGTTGCGGCTGCTTGGAACGGGTCATTAGTGGAGAGTGAGAACAACTTATTTCTTGTATTCAGTTGCGTATGGATTTCGAGACCACATCTAAGCGCATATTTTGGGGCAGCATGTAACACCTCGGCCGCTCCTCTGGTAGAATACAGTCTGTGGACCCGAAGCATCCCGTCTATCACCTCTCAGGTTACAGGGCTGTCTTATGTTTGTAGCGTGGTAGACTAACTGGAGTTAATAAGACGCGGGCGAGATGTTCTTCATCGCTTTTCACGTTACATTTTAACGTCGAATAATATACACGATTTATGAAGAAGGTCCAACCCTCCCTTCGGGAGAGCCGATGCTCCAGTTCATCCGGTATCACCGCAGAAGACAGTCCCCGGCTTACAAGCGACCAGACACTAAAAAGATCTGAAATCATAGGTTACTCTTATAAAAGTGGTAATGGTATCCGAAGCTTAGATAGCCATAATAATATAATATTGTACAACTGGCAGTAAGGGCCCGTGTTCTCATTTTGGAAATACAATGTCAGACGGCCTTAGGATGCGCTTTTTCAGCGCACACTTGGCCTGGGCTGAAGGACAATGTTCAAAGCTGTCGTTCGGAGGATCCCAATTCGACACGGATGACGACGAGGACCACTGCTTAAAGATTTCGCTCAGGTCGACAGACTCATCGAAAACCCGGTGGCTGGATCTTATCTGGAGGACGGTAGCGGGCAGGCTCTTCTGACGCACCACACCTTCATCTGGACACACTCTGTTGCCATGCAACTCCGCGGTGGCAACGCTACGGGGCTCGATCTTTGGTAAAAGCAGCCATTCAAGACCTTCCCACTGCTCTGCAGAGTCATCGGCCGGCGACACGTGCCATGAGCTATCAATGGCAGTGTAGATCCGCTTACAGTAGCATTGTCTCCGCAGGTTGCCTGCCTCAATTTTATCCCGGCCCTCGAAGAACTCCAACTCGAAGAGGAAGTTCGTGCGGCACTGGCATAAATTGTCTATGCCCAGCCCCTGTTGGCAGAACGCATGCTTGCACTCTGCAAACTGCTGCACCTCGAATTCGCGGATCAAGAGCTGTAGCTCCACGAGCGCATCCTTGGTAAGCCTGCTGCCTCCGGAGCGGTCGGCGCACCGTTTGTCGATGCATTCGTTGATCTCCTCTGTTAGGTTGCCGTCTGTCGTCGGCGAATTCTCGAAAAGCGTCGGGCGCACTATCTCCCTGCCTGAAGGCACCTTGTTCTCCTTGTTCCGCTCGTCGTTTTCGTAGGGCGAGGTGACTGATGATGAATCATTCATAAAGCTGTTTTTATTCCGGAGGCTGCGCTTGCGCTGCACGTTCACGTCAAATTGTTTCAACGCCCTCTTATAAGGTCTTTTCTCCATTATTATAGCACTATGCCAAGATCCAGATGTGGCAATCTGGGATTACTAGACCTGTTGCGCCAGCATCGAGTTCTCTTATATACACTGGCAGTTTGTGTCTGACACAAAGACGTAAAATTGGGACTACGAAAAGGGAGTCGCCAAACAAGTGGCAAACGTTGTAAAAGGATAGTGTATATTTATACTATTAGTAATTATGTATATTTGAAAGTGCTTGTCAGCAGACATTAAAGTAGGAGGCAGGAGGTCCTCCATATATATACATCTGTTACCACGAACCTCAAAAAATGCGCATACCAAACATTGTAGGCAATAACCGAATGCTACGTTCTGTCTCGTTCAGATACGACAACTAGTAACCAAATGTCCCGTTGTGCGTTGTGTATCCATTAGTATTAGTGTTCACCTGGTTCATGCTGATTTGAGGCAACGGCATTTGCGCATTATTGTTAATATTCAGGATGTCGAACTGGGTTGCGAGGTCATCTGCTGCCATGGAGAAGGAGCCGGAGTTGGTCGGGAACGTGCCAGGGTAGTTGTACCCACAGACAGTGCTACTAGAGCCAGGGGACTGTTGGGAGGTAGCGGCCGAATGGGACTGGCTGCTGGTCAAGGTCCTCGGAACTGAGCCGGAACTGCGGTTGCTGCTAACCGAAACGGTGCGCATATGCCCTGATGAATCGGTTGCGTAGACGTGGGAGACCGCGGGGCGATGCTTAGAGGAGGCCGAGCTGTTATTTCCAGATGAGCCTGTGGTGCTGGAGTTGGCGAACCCGACTTCCTCCATGAGACGGCGATGTTGGGGGCCACTATGCTCCATCAGAACATGACGCACTTGCTGTATCACATGGTTTCTTATCTCTCCCTCGAGTAGAGGCGTTGAGAGTATTTTATAGACGAACGTGGACCCATAGTTGGTATCGCTGAGCAACTGGTATAGTGTTTGTGGCGGCCCACTATCGGAATCCAATGCTCCAAATATGGTGTCGAGGATAACACGTTTAGCATGCTCGTCACTCCTGAAGTTGAGGATTTTCAGGATGGTCAAAGATGCCAACCTGTCGCAGCATAGTTCAACGATATGTGGAAGGAGCTTTTCCGTCAAAATTGAATGCCTGTTTGGCAAAGAGGATGTATCTAGGAACCACGTCACCAACAGCGCACCATTACTATTGGTGGCCAGATACTCCGCATACAAAAGAATCATTGCACTTAAGACGAGTAGCTGTTCCTGCGTGATTATATCGTGTGCCTCCAAGCAAGCTCTTACCGCGCGGGCACCATATCTGTTCTGGACAATAGTACAGAAGTTGGATACAATGCTCTCGAAGATGAAATTGTTCCACGGGAAGCCAAACTTCAGGACACATTGGATAACGTAATTGCCGAATTGATCATTAAATAGCGGCGTACAGTATTTGTAAACCCCCTTGGCTACAAGGTCCATCTGCCTTGGTGTATCTGCCATAGTGGTCATCTTTTGACAAGCCCATGTGCCGTTCTTGTGCACACCCATCGAAGTTAAGTACTTGCTAGTTTGCCGCAACATTATGTCCTTTATGATGGTGGACGAGTTCTCGAATAATTTCTGAACAATGGTATTACCCAGATAGTCGGAACTTAGTTCAGGCAATTCATCCAACATGGCAACAGCAAGCTGCTCAATCTCAAGATCTGAAACGTTGTCTGTATCCATTAGCTTCCGGAGCTCTCTCAGTTTTGGCGCATCAAACTCTCTGTGCGGCAAAGGTTCCGGCAGAGGACCAAAGTCAGCAGTATCGCTAGTACCATTATAGGCTATAGCATCCGATACAATATGCTGTACCTGGTCCTGGTCATGTTCAACACCAAAGGACCTTATTATGTCAATCAATAACGATACCTGATCTTTAATATCTGCTGGTGGCATAGGGAAGGGGCAATGCTCCTTTTCCGAAGGAGTGTGCGAAAGAGATGTAAACGAGTGCGTTAGATTTGGGTGCTTTGTAACATGGCTCTGGCTTTGTGACTGCTGGGATGCTAGATGGTGCTGGCTGCCGGCCCCACTAGCATTGAACACAGGTATAGAAATACCATTCTGCTGGTGAAAAGTAACAGCACCGGAAAAGAGTTGTTCTTGCAATAAAGATTGCGGTCCATTAGGGTTGGTTTGGATAGGCGGCAAAGTGCTTGCTTGCTGGTGCATGGGTAGGACCTTTGCAAAAAAAACAGCACTTGGAGCGCCCACCAACGACACTTCTTTTCCATTAAGGGCATCTTTTGCCCGCATTGCTGCATCTACCGTCTCAAATTCAACAATTGCCATATTCACGGTCTTTAGAGTTCTAGCCGAGAGTACCTTGCCGAAATTCAAACACAAAGTCGCAAGACTAGTGCTTGTAAGGTTAACAGCGTTCGAGAAGTGCGGCTGCTGCTGTTGGAGAGGGAAGATATTTGATATGGATATCGTATTAGAAGGTAGGAGGTGCGAAATTTGGTTAATTGGAGGCACGGTAGGATCCGTGGAAACCCAGTTCAAAGATCTCGGGTCAACTTCATCTTGTACAATGGGACCGGCGGACAATGGAGCCGACATGACCGGTGTGTTCAGCATATTCTGGTGTGCAGTCGTC
Organism: Eremothecium gossypii ATCC 10895; assembly: GCF_000091025.4. Taxonomy (NCBI): domain Eukaryota; kingdom Fungi; phylum Ascomycota; class Saccharomycetes; order Saccharomycetales; family Saccharomycetaceae; genus Eremothecium; species Eremothecium gossypii. The sequence continues at coordinate 131,871 of NC_005788.4, read as the reverse complement.
GACGCAAAAGTGGAGGCCCGAGAACGCGTAGGAGGGGCTTGCTGCATGCCAGACGTATCAAATAGCGCATCTGCGTATATGCTAGAAGCATTAGATTGAGAACGAGTACGTTTTTCCCAGAAAATATTACCCCCGGAGGGCACATTCAGTGAGTTCGTCGACTGCGGAGGCTGCTGCTGCGTGATTACGTCGTAGTAGTTCGACTGGCCAAAGTCGGGGAGGGGGATCGGGTTGAACTGCGTCGTGAGCATGTTGCTGATTGGATCTGCCGGGCCTGAGCCATTGTTGGTCCAGATGTTGCTCGTGCTGGGGGTTCCCAGCTGGCCCATGCTTGAAAGCGAAGTAATCTGCGAAGATACAGTATTATTCCGAGTCCGCGTAGCAGGGTTGGAGACTGTGGGCTGCAGGTGGCCACTGTATCCAGAACCATACGTATACGATTCGCTCGAAGTGCGTGGCTGTGCAAGCCCGTATGGCTCCGGGAAGCTGACCACGTTATGTAGGTCCTGCGGAGGCGTGATGCTGCCCGCCATCTCTCCCGCAACCACGGTAGACCCGGCTCCCGCGTCCGCGTCCGCAGCAGACGGCGCGACTTTCCCCGTCCCGCCCTTCCGGTTGTGGTGCAGCTTCGCGCTGATACTGGGAAGCAGGTTGGACAGCGTGTTCGAGAAGCGCCCGGCCCGCGCCCGGTACGAACCCAGCTTCTGCGGCTGCCCGTCTACGTCCGTCCCGCCCTGGTCCCCGACAATGTCCTCCTCGTAGATGGGCACCGTAATGCCCGGATCAATAACCTCGGGGATCTTCGACAGGCTATGCCGCGCGTGCGCCTTCCCCCCGGCCGTCCCCGCCACGTTCGACGCCCCCGCGCCGCTGCCTCCCGCAGACCCAGCTTTCCTGGATCCTTTTTCGACCATATTGCTAGTAATACCCAGAAAGGCTACCCAATGAGAAGGTTGCTCTGTAAGACTGAAACACGTCCTTCAGAGGAAACTGTACGATCAACTTCCAATACGTTGAACGTTGTCTCACTTCAAATGTAGCTTTCCCGCAGTCTTCTCTAGACTGTAAGCGCTATGGCCTGTGAAATGTGCTGCTTGCTGGGATTGACCATCATTACTACTTCCCCTTTTTTCAACCGTCGCTGTCCATAAGGGCTACCTGAAAATTTGCCTCGGCCTGGTTGGGGAGAAGTATCGCTTGGTACGGGAATCGAGGCTGGGCTGGGGGCTGTGGGTGCCATCAGATCTAGCGTGAGGCTGGAGCCATGGCTTGACGCCAGCGTGTACGCCAACCGCAGGACTGATGACTAGGCGCAGCGCTGCCGAACTGGGAGGACAAGGAGTTTGTCCTGGGACACCGGGGAATTCGTAACCTTTGCGGGTGTCCATTGCCCGCAGGCGGAAGGGCATAAGGTCCCGCGGCCCGTGCAGGCAAAATGCTCGAGAAGGCCCCGGCAGTAGGCGTGGTTCTGCGCCGGGGAGAGAAAAGCACTGGCCTAATGAGCGGTTGACAATGGCAGCCGGATTTGGGCATGGGCTTACTCGAAACGGAGCGTGTGTTTATGTTTGCTGGATTTGGCGGGGCTGCTCCAGATGTGGCAAGAGGTAAATAGAGGAAAGGCTATAGAAGCAGGCAGGATGGCACAGGGAAGGAAGAGCAGAGTGGGGATTTAACGAAGTGTTGGCAGTCTACGGTGTTGCCAGGAGAGCCCAGAAACAGTGGAGCAGCCAGAGCCAGGCGACAGAGCTGAGTGAAGGCTAGATGGACGAGCAGTCGAGCGGGCAGGACGTAGACCAGTCCTTGGACACGCTGCTGAAGGAGATAGACCTGAAGATGCAGCTGCGGGACGGAGAAGAGGGGCGGAGGGCGAGCGCACAGTCCGAGGGGAGCCTGCGGTTACCGGCAGTGAGGATGTTGGAGCGCGGGATGGTGGCATCCGCATCGCACAAATCTGTGACGTTCGACGAGGAGCCGCCGAGCGTGCACGAGTACAGCGTGGTGATGGACTCCAGTGCTGGGACGTCAGAGTGCGCGGAGGAAGAGCGGGAGGGGGCGGACGGGTACGAGTGCGCGGCGGACACAATGCGGGTGCTGTACGACGAGGACACCGACAGCAGCTGCATGGGGAGCGAGCGCGCGCTGGCGGGGCCCGCGGCGGAGGGCATCGTGCCCGAGGGCTACAAAGAGGCTGACCTGCTTGGCACAGAGCGCGCGGGAAGCGGCACACCGTCGCTCTCGTATGATGATGCCGCCGGCCTAGGGTCACCGCCGCACGTGATCTTTACGATTAAGCCGACTTCTCCTCTCAATGCGTATGACCGAGGGTCTTGGGAGCCCCTGCAGAGTAATACCGCAATGGACACCCCGCCCCGCGGCGGAACGGCTGTCTCGCAGCATGGACTTTTTGCGAAGGCCCCAAAATTGCCTGCTATACCCTCTCCCAATTCCAGAAGGCGTGTCAGTTATGCGGGCAGCGACAGTTACCCCAGCGACGACTCGGCTACCGACAAGAGGTCCCTAACAGATAAGACAGTGCCCGATAATAGGGGTGAGAACGAGCGGGGTGGCTTCGGCTATGAAAACAGCGATAGGAACCCTAGCATTGAAACCGGGACAACTGATGAATACCAGTCAGCAGGCGAATACAAGAGTATGTCTTCCTCCGAAGCTAACGATGATTCGAAAACCGAGGCCTCTGTGGAGGATCTACGTATATCCAATAAACCCCAGCGGGATACCACTATTCAGGACCTGCACGCTACAACTCTCCCGAGGTCTTCGTCCACACTTATTCCACCTGCTCTTCCGCCTCTGGATCCCAGCTTCTTCGGCAGACTGGCGCGATCGCCATCTTACTCTCCTATAAGGGATAGGGGTTCATCGGAGGGCTCTGTCGGTGAACACGATTCGTCACTTGAACAAGACCACGAGTTGGGGATGGGACAACAGTCAGCACGAACCAACTCTTCCGCTAGCGGAAATAGCAGTGATTCTGTGATGGTTAAGCCCCTCAGCCTCTTTAGCAATAGCCAAGTCGATTCCTTGCATCTAGGTGCACCTGCGCCCGATAATTCGACACCGAACAAAGAAGCATTGCCTTCCGCGTGCCCACCCGACGCAATGAAGTCCATTGGAACGCAGACTTCTATTCTAGAAGATAAAGCGGAGTCCGGTCCATCCCAGTCCAGCGCCACATCTGAGAAATCAGTGATGCTTCCTAACTTCCCACGCTTTGAGTCTTTCTTCGATGATTCCTACCCCTTCGGACATGACTCAGATCGTTCCAATAACTCTGTCAGCTATTCTAAAAGAACCTTAAAGCCATCTAATTATCTCAGTATATGGCATCTGCAGGAAGCTCAGATGCGCCACGATTCACCGGCATTCAGCGCTAACTCTCAATTCTCTTGTAAAATGGTAGGAGAGTCTAAGCGCACCTCATTGGAAAGTTCCCGCCTCAGTGCAAAATATGAATCACGTTTTAAATTCAAGTTCAAGCCTAAACTGGTTTCGAGGCGCAGAATATACTACAATAAAGACCAGTGGCGGAACTTTCAGGAGCCTCCTACTCGCTACTACAGCAACTGCACTGAATCGGATCACATTTCATCTGACGTACCTGGCACACCTGTCAGTCCATCAATCAAATCGAGAAATCTGTGTCATGGCAGAACACGAGGCAATATGAAGATGGTTGAACGGGTAAATTCTCTTTGTAGTGCTAACGAAAGATTATCGTCTGCAGGCAATGGCGATGAAACTTTCTTGTCCGCTTCCAGTAACCTTGATGTCACATCTCGTCGACCAAGCGTGGATATTATTTCTGAAATTTCGACCAAAGACCTTTTGCCAAAAATAAAACAAGATTCGGATGGTTTTAATGAGTTAATCAAGACTTTTGTTGACCATGATGAGCAATCTCAGCAGACTGACTCTACTATCGCATCATATCGCCGTGGAACTCGTGATACGACGATATATCATATCTGGGAGCATTCGATACAGGAGAACAGCATTTCAGATTACGGAAACAGTCCTACTGCCGGAAAGGGCACCATAAGTAAATTACTGGATAATCACGAGGTGGAATTCGATGGCAAAAACTCCTTCGTTACTGGGTTGGGGATCATCAAGAAGACAGATCAAGATAGTCGCGTGGACGTACTACGTATCGATAGTACACAGGGAATTGAAGCAATACAATCCTTTTCTCCATATAGTTATAGGAATGCCTTCGATCCCGTAACCCCAACAAAGAGTGCCTATCATGGCTGCGAGGCGCTGCAAGCATCGCAGATGGGCACTCCTTTCAGGCCGGCCATAAGTACAACCCTCCAGGCGCAATCTGGGTTAGGGCATAAGCGGCCGGCAGTTGAACGCCCCACGACTGCGCAGCTGGGTAACTACGTTTCTGCAGAAATGTCGCCAGAGGTGCAGGAGCCTGCAGAAGAAACAAAGAAACGTACTGACCTACAGGATAACGGACAACTTTATTTTGTTTTCGTTGGGATTGAGCAACTTGCGCTTCGGGATATCGAACGTCACAGCGCTGAGTGTAGCATCGAATTCGATAATGGCAACAACGTGGTACAATCAGAGTGGTTACCATTGCCCAAATCTGGCAGCATGTCGTTGAACCAGGAGTATTCTGTGATCATTGCCGAGGAGTCTTTGCCAAATATGATTATCACCCTAAAGTGCCGTTACAAGAGCCCTAAGAAGGAGCTTGTCGAAATAACCGAGAAGGTGCCGTTGAAGAGCAAATGCTGCGGCCTCGGAAAGCCGAAGTACAAGCAGGTAAAAAAGTTGCTGCGCAGAGAGATGGATTTTGACGAGTGGGACTACAAGATTGCCCAAGACGGATCCTTCGCGCGCTGCAAGGAACAAATTGATGAAGAACTACTGAAGAACGTACGATATAAGAAACAGCAGTTCCGCTGGACACTGCTTAGCGAATGGGAGCGTGATCACAGCAAGGAGCACAAGCGTAAGAGAGCATGGGAGCTACCGCGGCTGCCAGCGCACCCTGCGGGGGCGCTTGTGGTCGATATGTGCTATTTACCCCGGACATCGCGGTTTGAAAAGTTCCCGAAGACACTCCAGATTGCACGGCGGGTTGTCAACAAGTTCAAGGAACAGAAAGCCATCGCAATGGAGGGTTTCATGTGGCAAGAAGGCGGTGATACAGAGGTCCTGAAGCGCCGCTACTTCACTCTCAATGGCACGCAACTGGTCGCGCATCATGAGATTACAAAGAAACCCAAGGCTATGATCAATCTACTGCGTGTAGAAAAGCTGCTCACGGAGGCCGAAATATCCCGCGAGATGTTGAGCTCCTCCAGCAGGTGCTTCACAGATCTGGTGCTGCTCCACGAATGCTTCGTCTTGTTCTTCGAAAATGGGGAAGAGATCATGTTTAACCCAGATACGAAAACTGAGAAGCTAGAGTGGATAGAAAAGCTGCGAAAAGTAATAGAGCTGAACAGGTTTCACCAACCATGGGTTAAAAAGTTCTTGAATAGCAGTGAGAATATTCTCTGAAGAAAAGCATGACCACAGGATTACATAGAGTAACTTTTGTGCAAAGTTTATCTGTATGTACAATTTCACGTTATAAATTTTAAAAGTACTCGGGCAAAATCGGCACTTGGTAGCGATAACGCACACTCGAGTGAAGTCCATCCAGTACATAAACATTATGTCAACTACTTACCATTATTGCCATTGCCAGATGAAGTACCCATGTTCTGGTGATTGCCTGACCCATTGTTACCACTTGCAGCGCCCAGGTTTGGGGGAATCATGCCAGGAAAGGGAAAGGGCGGGAAACCCCCGAACATGGGTGGCATACCCATGGGAAACGCAGGCGGCTGCGGCAGAGAACCGTTGTTTTTGTTCGGCGATTTGATGTCATTGTGTGCCATGCCGCCGGCAGAGAGCATGACGCCGTCGCCTGCGCCGCCGTCGCCGAGCTTTCCCTGCTGCTGGAGCGCCAGAAGCCCCATAAGTATCTTGCGCGGGTTGTACTCCTTGCGGAGCTTCTCCTGCTTGTGCAAGTACTCCATCCACGTCTCCTCCGTGAAGCCGTAGTTGAAATAGTCGGACAAATTGGCGCCCGGCTGCCGCCAGGGCTTCTCCTTGAGCACCTCCGGGTCGATGTCCGTGATGGGCGTGCCCTCGTACTCGCCTACCGCGTTGATGTCGAGCGCGCCGACGGCCTTGTCCATCGCCGCGCCGCTGTCACCGCTCTGCACCGCTGCCACGGGCGCGCTCTGCTCTGACACCGGCGCGATCGCGGACTCCGCCGCAGACGTCGCCGTCGCAGCCGTCGACGGCGTCGTCAGCGCCTTGGAGTCGAGCTTCGACGAGTCCGCCCCGGTCCCGATGATGATCTCAACATCCGAGTCCGAGTCCTCGTCGTCCTCGTCCTCGTCGTCGTCTTCTTCTTCGTCGTCATCGTCCAGCATGTCCACGTCCCCGTCGTCCGCTCCCCGCGCCCTCTTGGTATCCGGCTCCTGAATCTGCGCAGTGCCCTGCGGTATTAGCTTGCGTTTCTGCTGCCCACGCGGCCCGTCGGCCTCGTCCTCCGAGCCATAGAGAAACTTCTCATCTTCATCGTCGCTCGACGCCATCTGCAACTCCTCAGCGATCAGGTGCTGTGCTGCCCGGAGCTGCATCCGCCATCTTCAGGTCAGAACATCGCTTTTGGGGCGACGACATCGACAGCCAGTCACCGCGCACGGAGCCTGGCATCGCCAGCTCCGGCGACATCGGGCACGACGAAATAAAAATATAGTATTACATTATATAGCCCAACCGCGTGGGATGGTAGGTAGCGAAGTTGCAACTGCGGCATGTGTCGTACAGCGAAGTGAGGTGGACCGCAGCGATGCGAGAGCGGAAAGAAAATAAACGTCTAGTATACAAGGGACGGTGATATGGAACGGATGGGGTATTAACGAATGTGGATGCGTTGCCCGTACACTAGCTAGCGCGTTTGGTCACAGGCTGGAAGGGTCTGACCCAGGGGAAAGTGAAGCTGCCGGCGCGACAGCGAGGCAGCGCCGCGACGAACTGAAAGAATGCAAAGGGCGGCGGTCACGTGAAGTAGGTCTTTGACAGGCGGTACTCCACCTCCTGCAGGCGGATCTTGTCAAAGTACTCCATCTCCTTCGAGTCGGCCACGAAGTAGCCGCAGTAGCGCGACAGCTTCGACGTCAGTGCGTGCACAAACTCGTACTGCTCTGGCGAGTCCCACGTCGCGTCGTCGTGGAACGTGTGTGCCGCCTGCACGAAGCGCCCCAAGTCAAGGGACGGCCCCAGCAGCCCAGGCGCCGGCCCTGCGGGCAGTGCCAGCGGGATCGGCGCTGACAGCTCGAAAAGCAGCTCGTCTGCGGCCAGCGCGCCGTAGTCCGGCTCCTCGCGCGGCACGATCCGCGGCATGCGCAGTTTCTCCGCGCACGCCGGCGTTAGCGCCGCGTCCAGCACGTGCAGCGCGTCCTCGCCCAGGCCCGGCGCAGAGAAGATCGACGACTGCCGCGTGTCTAGCAGCGTGCCGCCCTCCGGCCGCACCACTTGCTGCTGCGGCGTCTGCAGCTTTGACGTGTTGATCAGGTAGATCGGCTGCGTGTGGATCAGCAGCCGCCGCTGCGATGCCAGGTCCAGCTCGAAGGCTAGCCCGTCCTCGCACGGCGTGTGCGGCTCGTCGCCATCCAGCTGCAGGTAGGAGTCCAGTGTGTGTGCTGCCATGATGCGTTGTTGTTGTTGTTCTTGTTGTTGTTGTTGTCTGGCGCCCAATGCGGTTCCGGCGGCTGCGCGGTACAAATCCTATAAATCTGTGTGACCCCGATGCTTAGGGGCGTGTGGTGGTTCGGCTCACTGAAGCGAAGGGACTTAATGCGGCAGGAAACCCCAACCAAACGATGGGCTTATATACAATGAAGCTATGGTCTTGCGCTTGCGCATCGGCTCCTGGGGTTCCTGCAAAAGCGGCGGAGCCTGGCGCGCGACCATAACAATACCAGGAACGGTAGTAGCGAAAAGAAGATAATACGCCGTCGGTTGGGGGTGGCGGCTGACTGGCATTCTGGGCCGGGGCGCGGGTGGGGAGCAGTGGGCGCCGAACGTTCGGTGTGGCGGGCGGCGAATTAGTCTGTTCGCGCAGGCCGGTGCGCCCGGCCTGGCAAAAAGCGGGCGGGCGATTGTCCTTTGTGGCGCGTGGCAACCCCGCGGTTGCCTGGCGGGCGGGCGCGGGCTCCCCTTGGCCAATCGGTGGTCAGGCGATCGACGAACGGACGCGTAAATCGGCGCGCCAATCGCCAGCGCGGGCTTTGCCCGATTCGGCAAAGACATGGGTTGCGGCACGACACAACGATCACGTGACGTGTGACTGCCACCCGTACATCCGAGACAGGGCGCGCGGCGGGGACGCAGTGAAAAGCAGCGCTTAAGACGGGCGGCGTGCGTTCCGGCCATCACTCACCGCAACCCCATCGACAGAAATGGCTAAGAGAACGAAGAAGGTCGGGATCACCGGTAAGTACGGCGTGCGTTACGGTTCGTCGCTGAGGAGACAGGTCAAGAAGCTGGAGGTGCAACAGCACGCTCGCTACGACTGCTCGTTCTGCGGCAAGAAGGCGGTGAAGCGCGGCGCTGCGGGTATCTGGAACTGCAGCTCGTGCAAGAAGACTGTGGCCGGTGGTGCGTACACGTTCTCCACGGCTGCCGCCGCGACCGTGCGCTCCACGATCCGCAGACTGCGCGAGATGGCCGAGGCCTAAGTGTGTAGCTACATAGTACTTTAAGTCTTTGCTTTTCACGTGACGGTTCCATTGGCCCGCGCCTTCGGGCCGGGTTGACTCACCGCGTTCGCCCGGGGGTATGCGCGAGCTCCTATTGGCGCTGCGTCGGAGACAAGGTGCGGGCGGCCCGCCGTCGGTGCCCGTTGTATATATAGGTGCGCGACGCAGAAGCGTAGCGGATCCGTGCAGCGCAGTGTGCCAGCAGCCATACCCTGATAACCACATGTCGTCTAAGAAATCTACCAACCCGGCCGTGAACCTAGTTGCGGGCGGGACCGCGGGCCTGTTTGAGGCGCTCTGCTGCCACCCATTGGACACGATCAAGGTGCGCATGCAGATCTACAGGCGCGCGAACGAGGGCACGAAGCCCCCTGGGTTTTTGCGCACGGGGGCCAACATCTACAGCGGGGAGGGCTTGCTGGCTTTCTACAAGGGCCTCGGAGCTGTGGTGATCGGGATCATCCCTAAAATGGCGATCCGGTTTTCGTCATACGAGTTCTACCGGACCTTGTTGGCGGACCGGCAGACGGGGGTGGTCTCGACGGGGAACACGTTCTTGGCCGGAGTGGGGGCGGGTGTCACGGAGGCCGTGCTGGTGGTGAACCCGATGGAGGTTGTGAAGATCCGGTTGCAGGCGCAGCACCTGCATGGCGCTGCTGAGCAGCAGAAGTACAGAAACGCGATCCAGGCCGCGTACTTGATCGTCAAGGAGGAGGGGATCGGCGCACTCTACCGCGGCGTGTCCTTGACGGCGGCGCGTCAGGCGACGAATCAGGGTGCGAACTTCACCGTGTATTCGAAGCTCAGGGAGCGGCTGCAGGAGTATCACGGTAGCCAGAACCTCCCATCGTGGGAGACCTCGTTGATCGGTTTGGTGTCGGGCGCAATCGGCCCGTTCTCAAACGCGCCGCTAGACACCATCAAGACGCGCTTGCAGAAGGACAAGTCCACGCGTAACCTGTCCAATTGGGTCCGCATTACGACGATTGGCCGCCAGCTCGTGCAGGAGGAGGGGTTCCGCGCGTTGTATAAGGGCATCACCCCGCGTGTTATGCGTGTTGCGCCAGGCCAGGCCGTGACGTTCACGGTCTACGAATTTGTGCGCAGGCACCTCGAGGGGCTGGGCCTCTTTGGCTCCGCCAAACCTAAGCCGAAGCCGCTTCACTAGCGCGCCTGCCGGCCGGCGTTGCGATAGCGGCTCGAGTGAGGGCTGCCCTACGTGGACAAATAAATAAAATGTATCTTATTCTTTGTACTACGAACACCTACAAGAACATATATATAGCTCGCGTGCTCTATTCAGTAACTGTAGCTGTGCGTCCATAAAGACTCGAATGTTGATTGCATCATTTTAAAAAATTACGTGTACGAACGGTATCTTTCGTTCCGAGACACAGGGTGCACTTCCGTGATAAATACCAGCTAGTCGTTCTGCCCAGCAGAAAAGCTGTGACCGACGGAACTGGACGCTGGGCCAGCAAGTAGCGAGTCGTAAATCAGATCTGCATCTGCTTCGGACTGACCGGAGCAGTGATACGATGTAACTCATCGGCCTTGCGATGCTTGGAGAAGGAGTCTAGCAACGGCCGGGCAACTGGAATCCTCTCTGGGTTTTTGTACACGTGCTCCCGCTCTAGCTCGTCGATTGTTCTTTTCGAAGCGGACTTCGGCGACAGCGTCGAGTGGTAGTAGGAGTAGTGCGACCCGTGGTGGAACCTTGCGTGATCGTGATCGCTCCTGAACCTGTTGACGTTGCGGGCTAGCACGCGCTTCAACAACTCCCGGCTTTTAGTCCGCTTGATCCTGGTTTTCGGCTTGCGGCGTGGCGCGGTGTCTGCGCTCTTGGGCTCACGATCACTTTCGTCAGAGAAATGCATATTGGCACTGGTAATGCTGACTACACTTCTCCTCTTGAAATCACCATATAGGTTTCCAGTGTCCTCATCTTCGGGCGGCGGCGACACCTCGAAGCCCGAGAGCACCCTGAGCTGGGCCTCGACCTCGCGGAGGAAGCTCTTGCTCGACTCGAGCTCAAGCGGCGGAAGCTGCACAATCTCCTCCGAGAGCTTTATATCCAACGGATCGTCCAAGAAGATCTCGTCGAGTTCCTCGTCGCTGGCCGTCGTGTCCGAGGCCACCTCCTCTTCGTCCTCCACGTTGGTCAAGGTGTCTTCCAAGTTCTCCAGCCCGATAATCGTGATACACGAGTGCCGATGCACTGGTACCTGCTCCCGGAGCTCGGAGTTAGACACTGCCGGCATTACCTCCGCCGGCGGCGCCGGCGCCGCACCCCCACCCTGCCCGCGCTGCGCCAGCTTGGCCGATTTGCGGCGCTTGATCGAGAACGAGCTGCGCACCAACCCTCCCAACCACGACCCGTTCTTGCCACGCTCCGCGGCCTGGAAGTTCACCTTCTTGGGCCCCTGCGCGTCCTTCTCCGCACTCTCAGGAAGCTCCACTATCTTTGTCTCCTGGGGTATCATGGTCGTCGACGCGGAGCGGGCTACTCCATGCGTTTTCTCTTTCTTGCGTCTCGAGAACGGGTCTCTTATGAAGTCCCCGAACCAAGAGCCATGAGTTTTGGCGCGGCGCAAACCCGACGCTTTTCCGCCTGCGCCCGCGAAGCCAGGCGCGCTAATCACCTTTTCGTCCCCGGTTACAGTCATCGACCCGCCTTTTTTCAGCGTCAACTTTTCCAAAACGGGCGACACCGGCGCACCCACAACCTCGATCTTCACCGCCGGCGTCTGGCTGAGAAAGCCCCGGAGCTGCAGCATTCGGAACACGCCCTGGTCCACCATGCCCCGGCTCAGCGAGAAGTGCCCTGCCACGGCGTTGCCCACGCGGTACATGTCCTCCATCTTGCGCACGTGCATCAACAGCCACTGGTCCGCGCCGTGCCCTTCCTCGCGCGCGCCATATACTGTCGCGCCCTCTGCCGCCATGCTCACAGTCTCGCTGCGCCGGCTGCGGTACGACACTAGCGACTGCGCCGACGCAGCCGTGCGCGACCGCTCGGCCGACGAGTCCGACGAGCTGTCTGGCTCGTCCGAGTCCACGTATTCGCATGTCATCTGCACCAGTGCGCTGCACGTGACCGGGCGCTCCGCGGCCATCGCTCCAAGCTGCGCCCCGGCTTTGAGCGAGCACTGACTGGCGCGCCGCGCAGGCGCGCGCTCCACGCGCATCTCGAACAGTTCCATCGCTGCCCTTCTCGCTCCAGGAGCCCGAGGGCTGCCCAGGCACATATTATACCACGCTGCCCGCAGGGTTTCATGCTGCCGCTGCCCTCGAAACTCCCATCTACTGCGGCCGTGGCCGCGTCCAAGTTTCGTCCTAGCAGCCGCTGGTTTCTCCCATCCGCCACAGTACCCGCTGACAACGGCGCATCGTTACCCGGCCGTCACACACCCACACACCCACAAACGTCCGCCGCATAAAAGGCGCCGCGCGACGTCGCTCTCTTCTTTTCCCAGTCCACCACGCTTCGGGATTACCTGCTGTGGCATGGCACTGTATGCTCCCAGCTTAAATGGCCCGAAGCAGATCGATCCCCCGGTATAATCCGGCTGCGCTCTCTGTGCGCACGCCGGTTCGCTCTGGGTGCACAGCTGTAACCCGCTGCGGCGGCCGCTTGACGTAGACTGCCGCGAGGGCCGCCCGATCTGGGTTGCCAGATCCCGCTATTGTGTCTCGCCCGCCGTTCCGCGGCGACCGTCCGGGGCAGCGAACGCACCTGCACCGCTGGGGGCGGCCTACGTCAGGGCTGTGGCCAACATGCGTCCACACCGAAGGGTGACTGCGTCGGAATGTGCCAGTTCTGGTATCTGTATGATCGGCCGATCTTGGTGGCTAGACTCTGCTGCAGCAGCGGCGCCGCAACATAGCAAGCGCAATGGCGGCAGGAGCGCGGGCAGCAGCAGGAGGGGTAGACCACAGCTGCGCGCGGCGGGCTTCTGTGTTCGCCTTGGCCACAGGGGGCGCGCGACAGGTAAATAAATATATAGTGAGGCTAATTTAGCAGCAGGGCGCACGAGCCGTCGACTCGGTTTTCGCCAGGGTTCCCCTTGTGATACGGCGAATTCAACCAATAGTTTAGTGGGGCACGCAGGTGCATCGTTTCTGCGCAGGCGTTTGCTAATTTATGCGGGCAGGCCAGCGCACAGGAAGAGATTACACAGGGGCTGAGCGAACATGAGGCCTTTCTACACGGCGGAGTCGCCCAAGAGCCGCAAGCGGCCGGCGATCTCGAAGCCGATCGACGTCGTGGGCACGGGCGTGGGAGGGCTGGACGGGGCGAAGCTGTACTATAACGTGGTGCAGGACTACCTGCCCAACAGCGAGGAGGACGCAGCGGGCGGGCGCGGCGGGTTTCTGAACGTGCGGCGCGGGGACATCGTGCTGCACCTGGAGCAGGCGGAGAACAACCTGGTGTACGTGAAGCTGATGAACATGCTTGGTGAGGGCCTGGTGCCGGCGCGCTGCCTGGCGGTGAACAGAGAGCTGAGCGTACGCACGGAGGGCGGGGAGGCGGCGCGGGCGCCGCCGGCGCGGCGGGGGACGCAGGTGCGGTTCACGGCGGCGGGCGCGTCGTGCTGGTGCTGTGTTACGTGCTGTGGCATTCGCGAGAGCCGGGTGTGGTACCGCATTGAGTGCATGCTTAGGTCCGGGTACCAGCGCACGCTGTGCCGGTACTACCACGATTTCTACTGGCTGCACGTGGGGCTGATCGGTCGCCTGCAGCAGCTGGGGCTGGGCGTGGACCTGAACCAGCTGCCGAAGCTGCCGGCGCCGGCGGGCAACAAGCTGAAGAACAGCAGCGCCGAGATCCGCATGGAGAGCTTCAACAAGTACCTGCGCGAGCTCTTCGAGAGCACGCACATCCCGGGGCACGTGCGGGACTCGCTGGTTGTGGACCAGTGGCTTGCGCCTCGCGTGGGCGACCTACTGAGGACGCCCCGTGGGGCCATTTTTCGCGTGCGCGAGGCCGCGGAGGGGTCTGGCTCGCAGCTTGTCTGGGAGGTGATCTCCGAGGAGGAGGCCGCGGCGCTGGTGCCACATACGTTGAGACTCGAGAAGCCTTCCTGGGTCTCCTCGAACTCGAGCACGGCTTTGTCGACCCTCGCGCGCTCGCTTTCGGCAGTTGTTCCTACAGTATCGCAGGCGGGCAACAAGATGCCCCAGCTCGCGACGTCCGCGCCTAGCACGCCCGTCTTCAAGTCACGCCCGCTCTTTCAGTCACTGTCCCCCAGTATTCCCAGCTTGAGCACGACTAAGGAGTCCGGCATACATACCCCTCTGATGTCGGAAACGTCATCGTGCGCCTCCACTCCGCTAACGTCGCCTGGCACAGGCCACAGCAGCCCCACAGAAACTGGGCCAGTGGCTCATCTGCCTATTAAGATGAAGGTATTCTACGGAGAGGATGTCTACGCTGTCATCTGCACCTGGGATAGAATCAACGATTATGGCTCGCTTCTTCACTTCATCAAACAGCGCCTGGCCAAGGAGCTGCCCGCGAATGCGTGCCACTTCCAGCTCAGCCGGCGGCTATGCCACGGGCCTAAGAATGTGTCTGCTGGTAAGGCGCATGAAGAAACCTTACTTTGCGCAAGCAACTATAAAAAAGTCATGTCTGAGTTCGAGGCTGCGGATGCCGCCTACATGGCTAAGCACGCTCACTCTGGGATTGGCATCGCGTTCAACACGACAGAGCCGGTGCAGCCTACGCAAATTGCACCTAGCAACGTTCACTTGGGGGATCAGGCACCAGGGAAACTGAACATACTGGTTAAGGTAATAAGTTTTTAAGTGGTCAGCAGTACCTTTTATCGGCTTTACTCTCCGTGTGAACAAATCCCAGAGCACACACGCTGGGTGCGATATTGCCCGTCGTCTCGTCGCTGACACAGCAGTGGCGAATGTACAGATGCAGATATGATTTTTTTTTGTATTTATTGTTCAAGGTTGTATATACAAGTTACCTGTTACATATCGGAGGTTGTAAATTATCAAAGGGACATTCGGTCATTCAAGGATAGCCGGCCCGCGTAGATGTATGGGGAGCGATCCCGTGACTGTACTCCACGGCTTCTCCTTAGGACAACTGTAACGGATATGTAGCCCTGAAGAGAAGGAGGTTCTGTAAAGCGTATATCAGTGACCTATCTCACGTGATCGAAGCCTCGGCTTGCGGAAAGAACACCTGAAACCAACTAGCGTAATAGTTCTTGTTGGAAAGAGACAACCGCTATTGAAGCACAGCAAAATGGCCTGTTGTCCCGACTCCGTGACTCCACTGGAGTCCAGCCCTGAGGTTTTTACCGATTTTGCCCATGCTCTTGGGCTACAGTCTGATATGGCATTCCACGACATATACTCATTGACTGACCCTGATATGTTGGCTTTCTTGTCTAGGCCGATGAAGTCCGTGATTCTCCTATTCCCGCTGAACGCCTTCTTTAGAGAACTAATTTGCCCAGAGTACCACGGCGGAGATAAGTCGCCAATATGGTTTAAGCAAACCATCAGGAACGCATGCGGGATGTATGCTCTTCTTCATTCGCTGGCCAACAACAGGGAGCTCGTGATGCAGGATTCTCCACTGGACAGGTTTCTGGCGCAGAATCCGTCAGCTGACGGGAGGTACGATGACCAAAACACCGTGGACTTCCTGGTGGCTAACGGGGAGCTATACCAGAGGAGCTCGCTCCAGGGGCAGACGGAGGCACCAGACCCGGAGGAAGAGGTGGAATTGCACTTCATCACGTTCCTAGTTAGTGGCGGTCAGGTGTTCGAACTTGACGGACGCGGGAAGGGGCCGTACCTGCTGGGCGCGGCCTCTGACGGAGACGTCCTGGAACAGCCGCTGGTCAAGGACCGTATACAATGGTTTATGGACAATGCAGATGACGAGGCCAAGAACCAATTTTCACTTCTAGGCTTGGGTCCGTCGTGGAAATAAGTTATGCGTCTACATAGTCTGCGGCGAGCATGATACACTAATGACGTGGATATAGTGTGATGTATTAGGGGTAGCGATACCATGCGCGCCGTTTCACTTTTGGCCTTTTATGTCGACCTTCATGGACTTGTTGTAGTGGTCCATAATTTTGGCACGACATTCTTTGAAGTTCAAATACATTGTGTCGGCGTCGCCTTCAGGCAGGACGACTGAATTAAATAAATCAAAGTCGTTCAGAAACTTGAAGGTCTCGTCCTCATCCTTTAAACTTAGCTCCGAAACTAAAAAAGTTAATCTCAACTGCTTGTACGCACTGCACATTGTTTTTAGCGCTCTCAGGCGTTCGCGCTTAATAAACTCGTTCACTAGTGCCCGCATCGGGCCCACAGTCTGTGCGTACAGTTTCATAAAAGTGTGATAGTCTCCTTGTGCCTGTGCCTGTGCCATTTCAAAGGCCAAGCGTATCGTCGTGTCGGCAGATTGGTCTACGTGCTCCGTTAGTATTTTTAATCGCAGCTCATCAATCGCAGCATGATCTTCTGTGAGAAGATAGTACAGGATCCGATAGCTCATAAACTCGGAGAAATGGTGCTTGGCCACATTATCGCGCTCGTAGAGTTCCATGATACTCCCCTGACATTGGTTATACTCACCTAGGTCGCCGTTAACTAGAGCTATACGGGCATGCGTCTGGTATACTTTTAGCGTGAAGTCATTCTCGATAATCTGCACCTTCAAATCCTGCCGCATTGACTTGAACTGGTCGCATACATAGGGGTATGTTGCTTCCTTGCTACGGTACTTGTTCATGATGAATTCGTATGCCTTCTCTAAGACATCAAGAGGGCGGACCTTTTCCGGGTCAGGTTCGCTCGTTAGTCTAAGATATCTCTTCTCCAAGGTTCTACAACGCCCAACAACAGGACGGTTCTTATCGAATTTGTAGGAATGGTTGCTGGTAGCGTTCAAGTTAGAGTAGTCCTCGTCATCCGAACGCCTGGTACGCTTCGCAGCATCAGAGTTGGATGCAAAGCGCTCTAACCGCAGCCTCTTGCGGTCTTGCTCAGAGAGTGCCTTCCGCTTCTTCCCCTTCGCCTGGGAGGAGTCGACCTGTTTTCCTAAGGTCACGGTCGTATTACTATGCAAGTCACTTCCATCCCAGGAAGGCCCCCGCCCGAGCGTCTCCGCAGACGAGCTTGAGTTCCGCTTGCGGCCCACCGAAGACGTCCCAATCTCGCACACAAGCTGCATCGGGCGCACATTGCTGCCCCGGTTAAATACAGGAACGTCCGGCTGCCGCAGCCAGTCGTTCTGCCACACTTTGCCGGCCGCATACGCCCGCGATACCAGCTTGCTTGCCTGATCGACAAACGTCGCCATCTTCGCTTGGCCGAACTTCTCTCTCATCCCCCGTGCGTATTGTCGGTCGATCCAGTTTATCAAGCTCTGCGGTTTGTCGCAAGATGCATTCTGCGCCCCGAAGAACAGACTGTAGTCGGGTACGTATAAGTTAACGGGAACGCCCAGCGTGCCCGTGCTATTCGGCTGCGGAAGGCCCGCTCCACCTTTGTGATACTGCGGTAGCAGCACGAAACTACTGTGATGGTTTTCTGGGAGCCCGCTGCAACCCTTGCTGGTAGGGTACGGCTCATCGGGCTTGCCACTGTACATACAGCTCTGGCTTCCCGCCTCGCTCGCCGCACCACGGCTGCCAGTACCTGCTGCTATTGCTGCATCGCCACGGGCCCGCGCCCGCGTACCTCCGCCAAGCTTCAAGGGCGTTACTTGATTGTAATTATTCATAGTATATGCTCGAGTAGATCTGCAGGCAACCAACTAATAGCGCGGATCACGTTCAGACACGTAGCTCAATAGTACCAAATACTCTAGGTTCTGGGTATTGCCCAGTCACGTAGCGTAGAGAGCGTGCGCAGAAAATTGCCGGTCAAGTTACTATGTATGATGTCACTATAAACGATACATAGATAGGGCTACGACGGCGACACCATTGGGAGCTCCGAGAACCTTTCGCTAAGCAAGCTATGATCGCCAGGCGAGCGACTGGATGTGTCGCCGTCATTCTGGGTCGGTAGCGGGGCTTTCCGTTGTGGTGCAGCGGGGCCGACCCCGTGCACTGGCCTCGGACTGCGGGCCCTCGAAAGCCATCGGCAGACGGACGCAGCAGCACGCACTAGCACGTGCGGCGCCTCTCGCGTTCGTTGGTACGGGCAGCAGCCGCTGCGCGGCGTTGGGCAAACTCATCGTCGGACATAGAGCCGAGCATCTGCTTGAAGACGGCGTACACAAGGCCGACCAGGCCGTCGCGACGCAGCGCGATCTCCTTGGCCCAGCGGTCGCGCACGCGTAGCTCGTCTTGGATCAGGTCCTGCAGCCAGAAGCGGCGGCCGTCGTCGACGTCGGGGGCGTCGAGCTGTTCGGTCAGATGCTCGAGCTTGTCACGCACAATTGCGGTCACGGAGAAGCTGCTGTCGGCGACCATACTCATCCTGGCGGAGAGTAGCGCGGCGAGATTTGCGGCAAAGACCGCTGGGTCGTCGTTGTTGGCACCGTACGCCCGGTGGATGATCGGGCGCGGGTGCAGCCCGTCTAACTCGTAGATGTAGCCGTTGTACGGGACGAAGCCAGAGTAGTGGAAGGCGGCCTCGCTCGACTGGGCGGACGGGCTCGGCTCCTCGTGCTCGAACGGGTCCGGGCTTGTGAAGGAGTTGTGGACGTTGCGGATCGCGACAGAGTTGGTGATGGTCTCGCCACGGAGCGCGGGGTCGCTGAAGCCCGCGGTGAACTGCAGGAAATCGGACAACACGGTTCCCAGCCGGATGCTGTTTCGGTGGTCGTTGCCAATCGACAGCAGCGTGTTGAGCACGGCCTGCGTAGCACACGCGTTCGGAATCGTCTGCTGCGCGAAGAACAGGCCCTCGGGACACGCTTGCTCGAACTCTCCCTGCACTGGTGCCTCGCCCGCGTAGTTTTGGCGTTCGTACTTGAACAGGAAGATCACGCCGTACAGTGGCGAATTCAGTGTGGCAAGGTGCTCCACCAGCGGTACCTCCTCGAACTGCACGCCCTCCACGCCTAGATCTTTGACTAGCTGTGTGAAAACCCCCGCATCATTTTCAATTGTTTGCCAGGACGACATTGTCGAAGGTGCATCTGGTGAGGCGTTCTATGTTACTCTTGCAAGCGTGCAGGATCGGAAGAAGGTTTCTAGACAGGGGCGCTGTCGGACAGGCCAACATCTAAAAGCATAAAACGTGCATGGTGAGGCAGGTGTGGCTTATGCTCTCCAGCGCGACCATGCTGCTCTTGTTGGAGCAGGACGAGCGGAGTCGTCCGACGGGTGGGACGGTTGCCGTGGTGCAGTAGCAAGACACGCCGGGCAACATGCTAATCGCATCTTGAAGGTCTGCAAAGGCTGGCAGCGTACGATGCCATACTAGACTAACATGGATTCAAGACGCACTCCTGGGTATTGGATAGGCAGCTCAAAGGTTAACCGTTAGCCTCTAACGTACCGAGTGAGTTACAAAATTTTCCAGTCCCAGTGCAGCGCCGATGAGCTCTTACGGCAGCTTTCGTGAGCCATATATTGTAGATCAGTCAGCCTTCAGATCCCAATATGTTCAGATTTGCTCCCCGGAGGGCTGTCCACACTGTACCGAAGCTGGCGCAGCTTTCGGAGCTGCACGCGCAGGGGATCCCCAAGGTGTTGAGCGCAGAGGGTTTCAGACGTTGCTGGACGGAACAACAGCAGTACCTGTGTGAGAAGCTCACGCTCGCCACAGCCGGCACGCCTCTAGAGTCATACCTGCCCTTCCATTTGGTGCTCAACACCGCGCAGAAGACGTTCAAAAGCAACGTGTTTAACCTAGCGTCGGCGGTGCACAACAACCACCTGTTCGTGGAGAACATTCTGCCCGCGGAAGGCGCCGGGGCCAAGCCATCCATACAGCTGCTGCAGCGTATTGAATCTCAGTTTGGCTTTGGATGGGAAGAGCTGAAGGAGGAGATGGTGCGGCGGGCCGAGACCGATGTGGTGGGCCAGGGCTGGCTGTTCCTTGTCGAGAACGGGCACAAGGAGCTGCAAATCCTGACGCTACAGAATCACGGCTCGCCATACTACTTTGCCCGTGGCCAGGCCTTTGACCTCAACAGCCCCATTACGACCGAGATCGCTGCCCAGCTGCAGACCATGCGCGAGGCTGTGGACGCAGGCAACGATGAGGACTGGACCATGCCGTTGATTGCCGTGAGTCTCTGGGACCACGCCTACTTACGGGACTACGGCGTCAAGGGACGGTCCGCTTATGTCCGCGCCGTCCTAGACAACCTCAACTGGACCGTCATCAACAAGCGGGTATACACAGGACCATGAGCATTGCGTGGTATATAATTCTTGTCTATATAACTTTGACAGCCACAACGCTGCCATCATTCGAGATCAAGGTGGCGCGGCCGCGCTCCACCAGTTTCCCCAGCGCCAGCTCACAGAGACCGTCGTGCATCCCGTGGAACTCCCACATCGCAGACTCGTCCCCAGCTACGAGCTCATAGATGGTCACTACCTGGTTCAGCCGGCCACACGTCTCGAACCACTGCAGCAGCAGCGCGCTCCATGAGTCAAGCGATCGCCATAGTACATAGAAACTGTCCGCCGAATGCCGTAGTGCCGCGCCCTTGGCCAGTGCGTGCGCCCAGATCTCGTCCACAAATGGGCCCGGCACACGCCGCTGCAACTGCACGTTGAAGAATACGCTGCCTTCGTCTTTGGGCTCTCGCGCGCTCCCGTCATGCCCCATTATCCACACGCGCCTACCGCGCGCATAATCCTTGAGCACCCCGAGCCACGCATCCAGCTGCTGCGCACGGATCAGCGAATTCGGTTGCCTCGTGTAAAGCGGCGGAAAGTTGTATATGGACGGCAGCTCCGACGCCATAGCCATGTTGTGTGTGGCGGCTGCCCCGGCAACTTTCACGGGAACTTATGCACAGTGCTCTCGCAGCACGCCAACACATGGACACCACGGATCTCTACGCAGACTACGTGGACGCTACCGCCGCGCTTATCCGCGCACTTGCAAGGCTCTACCTTGCCCAGCAGGGCTGCGTTGCGCCCGACCCGGCCCAGCTGGAGCACTACGTCCGACACCAGCTGGCAGCGGCCGCCAACGCCGCCACCACCCGCCTTTTGCCTGGAAACCCGCTGGCAGCCCAGCTACAGGCCCTACGATCCGAGAGCTACCACGCAGATGCTGAGATCCGTGCACAGCTAGCCGCTCAGTGGCGCTTGCTGAAGGTTTTTGCTGACCAACGCGCGACCTACTGCGCGCTCGCAGAGGACACCGCCGTTATATATGGCCAGCTTCGAGCACGCCACGCCGCACGCACCCGGCGCCCCGCACACCGCGCCCCCGCTACTGAGCGTTTACGCGAGCTACTCCTACTTCTCATCCTCCAGGGCGGCTACCATGGCACGCACCCCCGCGTGGACGCCTGGGTGCAGAGCTTGACGATCACGTGATACATATCGTAGGAAAGCCGCAGAAATCGCGTATCAGCGCTGGAACAGAGGGCCCAACAGGAATCCCGAGGCGGGATCGGTGAGCTCGCAGGAAGAGAATCGAGCGGTATGGGGAGTACCGCGTCGGGCTAGCTAGCTAAGTAATATCCAGTTGGTGTTTGTTCATGACAATCACGTGATGGTAAATAATCTCCACATCATACACCCAAACACCCATATGATACAGCTATAGCGCGGAGGCTAATAGATAGGTGGAACACTCTAATGTGACCGTATTGTGCTTGTGATGAGCAGTTCGGAACTACGGATGCTGGACGGGAGTACTAGAAGAGTCCCCTACGAAGTATAGTAGAACACGCTGCAGTACTTCAAAGAGCGAAAAGGTAGGTTGGCCCTGGCAAACTTCTTGAGAGTGACCATCTCGACCTGGTCGTATAAGGACAATGCACAGCCATCTACCAGAATCCAGTCTGGATGGGGCTCAGCCGAATGCGGCTTTGAGCAAGTAGCTGCAGCGAGGATCAGCGTATACAGTGCCTGATGCACTCTTGGGAGCATTTATGTCCCTCCATGAGGATCACGTGACAGGATACGCGCTGCCGATGCCCGATGACGAGCCGTCACAGCATTTTTTCGTGGTGTACGCAACGACGTTACTTTTCTAACCGGACGGGCGAAAAATTTCACGGAATAGTATCAGCATCTCATCGCCTATATAAAGAAAAAAAAAAAGCACTTGATAAAAGTCGGAACGCTTCGCCTGAATTTTGGCTTGTGCCGTCTTCACTCCCCCCCCTTCTTTCTTGTAATCTTTGTGTAGGTGCCGTAAGTCGTGTCGCTTCCTATCTGTGCGCAGTTGTAAGCTATAGAAGTCTAGATGAAGTACGTTGTTGTTTCAGGCGGAGTGATCTCGGGCATCGGGAAGGGCGTGCTGGCGTCGTCGACGGGCATGCTGTTGAAGACGCTCGGGCTGAAGGTTACGTCGATCAAAATCGACCCTTACATGAACCTGGATGCGGGCACGATGTCGCCGCTTGAGCACGGTGAGTGTTTTGTGCTGAACGATGGCGGAGAGACGGACCTGGACCTGGGAAACTACGAACGGTACCTGGGGGTGACGCTGACGAAGGACCACAATATCACGACCGGCAAGGTCTACTCGCACGTTATGGCCAAGGAGCGCAAGGGTGACTACCTGGGCAAGACCGTGCAGGTGGTGCCCCACCTGACGAACGCGATTCAGGACTGGTTAGAGCGTGTTGCGCGCATCCCCGTTGACGACTCTGGAATGGAGCCTGACGTGTGCATCATCGAGCTCGGAGGCACCGTGGGTGACATCGAGTCCGCGCCGTTTGTGGAGGCGCTGCGTCAGTTCCAGTTCCGTGTAGGCCGCGACAACTTTGCTCTTATCCACGTCTCTCTGGTCCCTGTGATCCACGGCGAGCAGAAGACGAAGCCAACGCAGGCTGCCATCAAGGACCTGCGCTCGCTAGGCCTGACCCCAGACATGATTGCCTGCCGGTGTTCGGAGGAGCTAGACAAGCCGACGATCGAGAAGATTGCTATGTTTTGCCATGTGGGGCCAGAGCAGGTGGTTAACGTGCACGATGTCGCATCCACCTACCACGTTCCCCTGCTGCTACTTGAACAGCGCATGATAGACTACCTGGGACAGAGGCTCAAGCTCTCGGATATTAAGCTTGGTGCGGAGGACAAGGAGAGGGGCGCTCGTCTGTTGGACCGTTGGAGACATTTGACGACGGCCATTGACGAGTCATTTGAAGTGGTACAGATCGCCTTGGTTGGAAAGTACACACACCTAAAGGACTCTTACCTTTCCGTCATCAAAGCATTGGAGCACTCTTCCATGCGTTGTAAGCGCAAGCTAGAGATCGTCTGGGTCGAGGCTTCTGATCTTGAGCCTGAGATGAGCGCCTCCGACAAGGAGAAGTTCCAGCAAGCGTGGAAGAGCCTATCGTCTTCTGACGGTATTCTTGTACCTGGTGGGTTTGGCACCAGAGGCACCGAGGGGATGATTCTCGCTGCGAAGTGGGCGCGGGAGAACAAGATCCCATATCTGGGTGTCTGTCTCGGACTGCAGGTCGCGACTATCGAGTTTGCCCGGCATGTGCTTGGCATCGCGGATGCCACATCGTCCGAGTTCTACCCAGAGGTGGCAGAGGATAAGCAGGTCGTTGTGTACATGCCTGAGATAGACAAGCAAAATATGGGCGGTACCATGAGACTCGGTCTCAGACCTACCATCTTTCAGGAGGACACCGACTGGTCCATTATCAGAAAACTATACGGCAGCGCCTCCTCTGTGGAGGAAAGACATCGCCATCGCTACGAGATCAACCCAAAGATGGTGCAGAAACTCGAGGAGCATGGCTTGAAGTTCGTGGGCAGAGACGAGACCGGCACCCGGTGCGAGATTCTCGAGCTCGTCGACCACCCCTACTACGTCGCCACGCAGTACCACCCAGAGTACATGTCCAAGGTGCTAGACCCCTCGCAGCCCTTCCTCGGCCTTGTTGCTGCGGCCGCAAACATCCTACCAAGCCTACTCGCTGCCGAGCGTGCCGTCGGCGCGAGAGCAGACTTCTAATTGCTGCAATTGTACATACAGCGCCACACAGCGAACCATAAAACGTTTATTCTGCTACATAGTCATCAGAGCTTCTAGTTGGCAACCTTCCAGAGCTTCCGGCACGCGGCAGCAGCCAGCTCAGTTGGCAATGCCAATCACGCCGCAAGCAGGTCTGGGGCCCGCATTGCCCGTCTTTAGCGACTCCTCGTTGCCGCCGCGGCCTAAGTCGTCCTTGCCGGCGTGGACAACGACCGTACGGCCCAGAATCGACGTAGGACCAAAAATCTTGATTAGAGGGTCCTTCGCCGATCCTACGGCCACGCCGTTTGCGTCCGCGAGCACGTTGCCCATGTCGCCCACGTGACGGTTCTCGTCCTCCGGACTGCCGTGCGTCTTCTTGAATGGGTTGAAGTGCGATCCGGAAGACGTGCAGCCGTTGGTCACGTCGCCAAACTCGTGGATGTGGAAGCCGTGCTCCGTGTTGGGCTCGAACCCGGTGATGTTCCAGCTGATCGTAGTGACCGCCGCGTCTGCCTCCTGCTCGAAGTGCACCACGCCGGAAACCCCGGCATCACCTTTTAGAACCGCAACTGCCCGCAGTGTTAGTATGCTGCCATTCCCCCCCAGCCACCACCGCCAGTACTTACTCGCCTTGACCATTGTGCCTATCGCTTGTTATTCTCTCAATATTAGCGCTTGTTACCAAACAACTTAAAGGGTTAACTAACGCTATATAAGAGACCCTTGGCCTGTTTGCCGCTTCTTTATATCCATCCCTCCACTGGAGGCCGGTGCCCACGGGGGGGGGAATGGCAGACTCTTAGTAAGCGTCACGTGCGACGGCGGAGGGGTGCACTAGGGCCCCGCTCCGTCGGGCCGTTTTGGGCGCCGGGGCGCCGGCAGCGCCAGAATCGAGGCCAGCGCGCTGGCCACGACCAGGCCAGTGAACAGCCACATGGCGATGGACGCCGGACGGCGGACAGCGCGGTGGAAGAAGTCAAACAGCGGGTTTTCGTAGAAGAAGCCCATGCTTGGGGAGGCGGAAACTGCAAGCCCTGAGCGAACTTATGTGCGCCGGTTGTAGCGCCGTTAAGTGCGACCTGGCAAGGGAACAGTGCCGTATAAAAGGATCGTACGTCTCTCAAGCCTGTTGGAGATATCACTGAGTGTTCGAGGAATGAATATACGATAGTAAAGCCGTTATTCGCCCTTTACATGAAGTGGCAGCACTTCCTTGCACTTCTGCTCTAGTAACACTAATTACACTAATTATGGTTGGTGTCTATTTATTAATACGATCACGTGCTTTTGCGCTGCATTCGTCGTGTACGGGAGTAAGCACGTGCTCCAAGATAAGGACCAGGCAACTGTTGGCGGCGCCCGAGAATTGGACTGCCAAGAGGCCGCAGCTAAGGCCTGCTCAATGACGTCATTCCGCTTGTATGTCTGTTGCATCGGCATAAACTTGATTGGGCTGTCTCGCGGGGAGAGCTGCTGGATAAGAAGACTTTCGAGCAAGGGCGTTCTGTTACCTAACCAATGGCCGCTTTTGCCGCGCCTATAGCACTTGGTTGTAGGCGGGCGGAGCAAAGCCGGTAGCGCAGTTGCAGAGCACGCTAATTCGTCGGTTCCAGGAGCTGGTTTGCATGATTATTAGTGTCTGTGGCACCCGCTTAAGTAACGTAGAATCCACATGCAGGATAGAGTGCCGTATCGGGCGAACCCAAATCTGCGACCGTCCCTGACCTTGCGGTGACTAGCGGCTGCTCCTACATCGTAATGCGGTGTCGGGTACGCTGTTGCACACAAAAATAGCACGTGATCGCTATCATTAAGAGAATACCAACCATATGCTATTTCAACTACAATATTCCTTGCAGAATACTGCGTATATTACGCCCCGGGCTATTGGTATATGGGTTAATTGAGAAGCGTCACTCTTTTATTATCCTCACATGTCACGTGACAGATGACCGCATTTGATGGCGTTTCGCACGTGACGGCCCTGATAAAAAACGGCCTGGAGCCATTACTTGTACACGGTGGAAGGTAAGCGGAGCGATGAACCCATTCAGGCTACTGGGCGATGCGTCGCACTTGGCGAGCATTTTGGTGTTGATAAGTACCATCCAGCGGACTCAGGCGATTGATGGGATATCGCTGAAGACACAGGTACTATATTTCGTCGTGTTCGTGACGCGGTACCTGGACTTGTTCACCAAATGGCGGTCGCTCTACAACACGTTGATGAAGGTGTTCTTCATCAGCTCGTCGCTGTACGTGATTGTGCAGCTGAAGCAGGCGCGCCACAAGCAAGTGGTGGGATACCAGAACATGGTGATGCGGGACACCTTTAAAATCAGGTACCTGGTGGCGGCAAGTGCCGCGCTGGCGCTGATCACGACACGCCAATACAAGGTACAACAGGTGCTATGGGTATTCTCGGTCTGGTTGGAGAGCGTGGCTATTATGCCACAGTTGTTTATGCTGTCGAAGGCGGGGAAGGCAGACGCCTTGACGTCACACTACATTTTTGCCCTGGGTTTCTACCGGGCCATGTATATTCCGAACTGGATTTGGCGCTACTACGTGGAGAACCGCTTTGACAAGGTGGCAGTTGTTGCGGGCGTGGTACAGACACTGATCTACTCGGACTTCTTCTACATCTACTACAGGAAGGTGATACGTGAGGGCGCGAACTTTGAGCTTCCTGTATAAGGGATGTGAAGGGCAGCGCCCCCATGCCATGATGTAAAGTGCCAGGAGTGTACGCTGCCTAGAGCCATCATTTATTGCAATCAGAAAATCTCATACCTTACACAATTACTATACATAGACAAAGGCCGCCTGAAGCAACGAAAGCGCGGGTGCATCTTAGTCCTTTTTCAAACTATAGAATTCCTCCCTGACGCCATCCTTCGTGACAATCATGATCTGTAGACCGTCTCCCACGTGGATGTGTCTTTCCGTGGCGGAAGTGAAGGCGTCACGCACTAGCCGCACGACCTCATCCACCGAAAGGAACCGCAATGCGCGCTTCTTGGTACCGTTGGAATCTGGCTCGTACTGGTTCTTGAAGTTCACTTGGTTGTCGAGAAAGGGCATGATCAAGGATGCCGCTGCTCCGCCCGCTCTGCACTGCTCCCGCTCGTACGATCCAACGGGGTCATACGAATACACTGCACCCTTACCTTCCTCATCCAGACCGGCAATAATTGTATGAACGTAGTATGGGAACATCCTCTTTCCGTACAGCAAATGCTGGATACTCCTGGCCGCTGATTTGATCGTCATCTTCTTGTTATGGTCAAAACGATACCATTTCATGCTGTTTTTGAACCGTTTTACCAGCGCATCTCCATCCGCGGCGAAACCATTAGCCGAAATCAGGATGTTGTCACCGCAGTCAAAAACCTTTGGCTCCTCGCGCGAGTTGATCGAATAGCCTGTTGTGTGCCGTGTGTCCCCCGCTAGGACAGCGAAATCTTCTCCTGCAATACCCAGGATAGTACCGCCGTTGTCATCATATGGATTAAACTGATGCTGGATCGGTACGGAATGTACCTCATTGGCATAATCTGAACCAGTGGTGGTAGCAGCCATCATCACACACCTCCTACAGCTTCCTGGGGCGATACGTTTTGAGATCAAGCATAGTTCGTTAGCATTTAATGAAGTTTGCCACCCTTTGAAAACCAAGAGTTCAACTGCACGTGAATAGCACGTGATCTACTGGCGGGCTGATGATCATGCGTCAGCGGGTTTCCCCCGGCGCGATGGACGTCATTAGCAGCTTACTCCTGCGCTGAATGAATATATGCATACACAAATGCCACTGTTTCGATTAATGTGTTGATATCAATGAACTCGTTAGGGCCATGTATGTTGTCAACTATACGGCCATTATAGAATCCTGGCTGGTAGCGGTATATATTACTGGTCAACCTCTCATAATGGACAGAATCCGTACCTCCTGTCATAATTGAGGGCAAAACTAATAGTGTGTGCTTACTGTTAAATCTCAAAGGAAATATGGACTCTTCATAAAGTCCTTTAATGGTCCCTGCAAACATCTCCCAAACAGCATTACTGGGAGAGATCGGCGCTGCATTCTTCGCGCTATATCTGACTTGCAAAAGGCCCTTTTTAGTTCTTGTTAGCACCTGCTTGCCTTGTATGCTTAACCCTATGCCGTGCGTTTGGGCAAACCTGCAAAGCATCTGCTGCACTAGATTTGCCATTTGGTCCGCGTCGTCTTCCATTGCAAGTCGTACGTTAAATGACCATGCAACGAAATCTGCTATCGAATTAGATTTCATACCTCCATGTATTGTGGTAACGCCCTTCACGCTGCGAAACAAGCACTCTGTCCTAAGATCATTGGCCGAAAAGATGTATTCAAGCAGGTGATCGCTAGCTTCGCTATCGTTAAAGGCTGACGCAAAAGAGGTCTTTAGGCTGTTTGAAAGGGTAACCGAGTTTTCAGCAATACATTGATACATGCGGGCCGCTGGATTATTTTGGGAGAAGGTGGGCGGTAACTGTTCTCGCTCAAATTCAGTAATAAATTTTGATACAAGATTAATGGCCGAATCCTTGTGGGGAACTGAGCTGTGGCCACCGCTCATCGTAATATTGCACCAAAAGTTCATCCTGCCCTTTTCTGAAATTGCAGGCATTGCAGCTAGCACTCCTTCAACCTTTCTGATACCAGTGAAACCCTCGTCAACCACCGCATATAATCCGTTTTCCCCATAACGACTGAGCAACAGCGCTGCCATAAAACTTGCACCATACACCCCTCCGGATTCCTCGTCACTACCGAATGCTAGAATTATGGTTCGCTTTGGCACAAATTTAGGTTCGAACGTTAAAATATATTCGATTGCCTGTAAATGGGCGACAATGCGATGTTTATCGTCAAATGCACCTCGTCCCCATAAAATATCACCTAATTCTTCATCCCAAGTTAGATCTCCACTATATGGATCATGGCGCCATTCTCCAGCTGTTTCTGGGTTAACTGGGACAACGTCCATATGAGATGAGAACATGAGCGGCTTTAAATTACTGTCAGAACCTTCCCATGTTATTAACAATGAAAATTCGTTGATGGTCTCTACCTGCAACGTAGAGAATACCCTGGGGAAGTCTTCAGTAAGCTGTTGGTGAAGCTTCCTGAATGGGTCCCAAAAGTCGTGCTCAGGTTGGACCCTGGGGTCTGGAACAGGATTAGGCGTTGGGTCGAGCATCTCGGACGGAATTTGAACGGCATGGCGCAACTTCTCAGTAATTGCATTTCTAAACACTGTGTCTTTGAGAATAAACTGTATATGCGCCCACGGCGCAAAACTGCACTTTCTAACATTACATTCAAAAGATGTTACCGACGAATTGGCCTGGCCCAGACCGTAGGCAGCCGGAAGTATTAATATCAGCCAGAGAGCGCATTGTTTGGCAATTGTAGATAGACAACGGGATCTGCAGTATGTATTCTGCGGTAGCGCCTTCATCTTGTTATACAAGTAAGCCAAAATATTGAACAAAATGCTGATGTTGAATTTTGTACACAATAGAAAACTTGACTATATGGAACTTAAGCACTATCTAAATTAACAGGAGAGTCTATGTTTAATATTGCTAATAATATAGTTTCATATGCATGTCACTAAGTTCAAGACGTGCTACTAATGAAATGGTTGATGAGACAGAGTAATACTGTATGAAACCGGTGACAGGCCCGTTTTTGCGGTTGTACGCATCTATAGTAGCAGGAAGCTATATAGCGCCATTACAGGTAAATATGTGTACTATATATCGCAGTTAAGCTTTTGCTATTTCCGGTTTATCTCAAGCATAAAATTAGATATATACTTTTGATATTCGAGTCATAGTTACTAAATCAAAGTAGGATCCTGGTTGTATCATAGAGAATGAACATATTGATAAAAAAATGCTACTGTGTACAGTAATGTCTGAACACCAACATGCTCTTTTCTTGTATTAAATGATGGGATAACGAAGTCTTGGAAGAATCCTGGGCGGAAATAGTAGACATGTTTAGAGAGATTTTTGTAATGGCTAGAGTCGGTTTTGATGGCCGAAAAAGAAGTGCCAACATTTAATTTCGAAGGTTTATCAGGTAGGTCAGGGAATATACTATCCTCGTATAAACCCTTGATTGTACTTGCAAGGAGCTC
This sequence comes from Eremothecium gossypii ATCC 10895, assembly GCF_000091025.4. Classification (NCBI taxonomy): domain Eukaryota; kingdom Fungi; phylum Ascomycota; class Saccharomycetes; order Saccharomycetales; family Saccharomycetaceae; genus Eremothecium; species Eremothecium gossypii. Next base: position 101,777 of record NC_005788.4, on the reverse strand, counting down.
CAAGTCGTCTGAGTTAGGCGATGGTTCATCTTTAGTGTCAGCATCGACGAGGACCTCACATGTGATTCCTGAGTCAATTGCATCTATGACCTCTCCATTCACAATCAAGCCCATGGGTCCAACCTCCTTGAGAGCCGCCTTGATAAGCTCAGTACGCAGCTCGACCGAAGTATCCAACGTAAGTGACTCCTTTATTTCGAATTGCAGATATTCGGGCCGCACTGCATGTATAGATCCCCCATGAATAAAGGAGAATTGCTGCACAGTAGTAAACGCAAATCCCGCGTAATTAGTTGGTTGGCTTCTTAGGAAGTCAGTGAACCGATTATTTGCGTCCTGATCCTCCAACGCAGCCAACAAATCCTTTATCTGTTCCTCCGGCATGTATTTAAAGTCATTAGCCGCACACTGAAACAAGCTCGTCAGAGGATTCGCCTTGGTGAAGTCGTACCGCTCGGGGAACCGATTTAGGGCATCGGAGATGTTTCCGAAAATACGGAACTCATTGGTTGGCATCAAGGGAGAAGTACGGTACATGTCACTGAAGTTGAACCGGAAGGTGAAACGGACATCCTGCTTGGTAGCAACCCCAATTGGCGCAAGATAAGCACCATAAGTCTCCACCACACCTGCGACATCCTTGCCAAGAACCACAGAGAAACTATCTGAGCCGTATTGGGACTCCAACTTCTTGCTAATTTCCGCTGCACCAAGCTCCCCGCCGAGCTGCTCGTCGAAGCCCAGCGCAAGGACAATGGTCCGCTTTGGTTGAAACGAAGGATCGGTCTCTAATGTGTACTCCAATGCCTCCAACAAACCGACCAAGTGGCTCTTATCAAATGCTCCACGGCCATGGATATTCGTACGGCGTTGCTTCTGCTCATTCTCGATCTTTCCTTCAAATTGGGACGAGGTGCTTAAGTCATCCTGATCCTGCACAATCACGTCCATATTGGCGGAGATCAGTGCCGGTTTGGCACCAGAATCGCTGCCCGGCCAGGTGACTAGCAATCCGAGCTCGTTGACAGTTTCCACCTTTAGCTTACACCAAACCAGAGGAAAGTCCCGCGACAGCTGCTCGTGCAACCGTTTGAACTGCTTGTATGTCTCCGTGTCGGACTTCACCGCTGTGCAGCAGTCCGCTGCATCCACCACCCATGCCGAGGGGATCTGCACTGCACGCTGTAGCTTCTCGACAGTGAGATTGCTGAGCGTCGAGTTGTGCAGAATTTGCTGGAGGTGGTCTCCAAAGCCCCCCTGAGGTTTGGACACGTCCCAGCACGATGGCAGTGACGCCCCAGTCACCTCCGAAGAAACAACAGCACTCCGCGCTGTCTGAGCAGAAAAGCAGGCCAGCAACGCCAGCGCCGTTGCAAAGGATATCGGTTGCCCCAAAGGCCAAGCTGCAAACATCATTCGTGGTGGTCAGCGACTGCTTTTCCCACGAGATCCGTGGGGACCATGCGCAGATGGCGCCCTTAATATAAGCCCCTCCTCGCAGGCATGACGTCTGCCAACTCCGACCATTCTAAATGGCCAGCTGCTGCTTTGATGGTAGCGTCCGCGGCTGGCGCAGAAGTAAATATAGCCATTAATTCCCCTTCTAAATATACATTACATACCAGCGCTCCAGAGGCGCTCCCGAGGCGCTCCCGAGGCGCCCCACGTCTCGCCGCAGCGACGCCGCTGCGAGCTGGCCCTCTGGCCACGCAGACATGCGCGCCGACGCGCCCACGTTATATACAGCCTGGCCTGTCTCATATGCAGATGGGTCTGAGCGAAAGAAGTTCCTCGCTCTCGGAGAAGCAGTCGTCGTGACCCTCGCGCTCCGCGCCCAACCGCGCAGCAGAGAATCTTCCAGCGCTTCCCGCCGACCCGCACTCGGCGTACCCGTGCAGGTAAGGATACTTCGCGGCCGCCGCGGCACCACCGCCCTCAGCCTGACTTGCGCAACGGCCATACGCAGAGGACCCCGCCTGCCTCCGCGCTTTCGTGCCTGTGCACGTGATCTCACCGCCTGCCTCAGCCGCCCTCGTCAACGATGCGCACCCAGACCCTCCAGAGCGTGCCTTCGTGCCCAAGTCGGAGCCCAGCTCCCCGGCGTGCCTGCGGCCACTGCTGTGGCTGCCGGCGTCCTCCGCTGGCCCCGAGCGGGGTGCGGCCCGCCCGCTCCCGAGCGCCGCGGTGATGCGGTCGAGCATATTGGCGTGCCCAACAAGCACCCGGAGCTGATGGTCCTGCCCTTTGGCCCGCGCGGCGTAGATTAGCTTGTGCCGAGCCTTGCTGGCCAAGAGGTACTGTTCCGATGCCGTTAACTGCTTCATCGCAGCACAAGGCCTCGTGGCCACGCCGCCGTGCTTCGCTTATATAGACTGGTCACAAACCTCTGCCGCCGCGCGCGCGACGCGGCGCGTGGCACGTGACAATCACGTGCGCGCTTCTCGGTCGTTGTCGCCCGGCCGCCTGGCTAGGCCCGCTAGAGTCACGGGATTTGCTGCGGCGCAGCCAAAAACGCCGCTCACCCCTTGTGGCGCAATTGCCTTCTAAGGCATAGCTTAGTCAAATCTGCACGTCAGACGTAAGAAACTCGGATAACGAACGCTCTTTTGAGTGGCGCTTGTCGCCATGGTGAACCTTCTCTATCTGATATATAATGCTCATTCTTGGACCGGTTAGCGCGGTCCATCACAGCGGATAGCACAGCCTTTCAAGCTAAAACCGAGACTGAACCCGGCCATAAGTATATAAGTTGCAGGTGCCTAGCGACAGCAGAATCCGCACACACAACATCAGTTTTCAAGATGAGAGGCCAGTCACTACTAGCGCCACTCATGCTGGTACCGGCCCTAGTGGCCGGTACCAGCATTCAAGGTGGAAAAGCGCAGCTTGAGAAGCGGCAGTCGATGCCGGACGATTTGGTGGCGGCTGTGGGGGGCCATCTGTCTAAGCTACGCTCGAAGATGAATGTGCAGCAGGGCAAGTTCTTCGACGCGCGTGGCAGCCTCAAGAACATTGCAGACAGCCTCGGTGTGTCTGAACAGGAGGTGAGCTCGGTATCTGCGGAGCTGGAGTCGGTGATGGCCGAGATGTCAGAGCTATTCCCGCAGGACGCGAAGCAGCTAAAGTTCTTGTCCGAGCCGCGCGGGGACGTGCGCAAGGTTCGGGAGTGGGACAACGTCGTGCGGAAGGAGTCGCTCCAGGACTACCAGTTGCGGGTGCGCAAGGTGTCGGACCCTGCGGGCTTGGGTGTGGACCCTGACGTCAAGCAGTACTCGGGTTACCTTGACGTGGAGGCGGAAGACAAGCACTTTTTCTACTGGTTCTTCGAGAGTCGCAACGACCCCAAGAACGACCCTATTGTGCTATGGTTGAACGGTGGGCCAGGGTGCTCGTCGATGACGGGGCTCTTCTTCGAGCTCGGGCCATCGTCGATCGACCAGAAGCTCAAGCCTGTGCGGAACCCATACTCGTGGAACACTAACGCGTCTGTGATCTTCTTGGACCAGCCAGTGAACGCTGGCTACTCGTACTCTTCCAACAGCGTTGCCAACACCGTGGCGGCGTCGAAGGACGTGTACGCCTTTTTGGAGCTTTTCTTCAGGCAGTTCCCAGAATACCAAGCCGGCCAGAAGTTCCACATTGCCGGTGAGTCGTATGCCGGCCACTACATTCCTGCTATTGCTGCCGAGATCTTGTCGCACCCAGACGAGGAGCGCTCGTTTAAGTTGAGCTCTGTGCTAATTGGGAACGGGTTGACAGACCCATTGACACAGTACCCCTACTACGAGCGTATGGCCTGCGGTGGTGGCGGCGAACCCGCCATTCTTGGCCCAGAGCAATGCTCGGCAATGAACGAGACCTTGCCACGGTGCTTGCGTTTGATCCGCACATGCTACACCCTGCAGAACGTGTGGTCGTGTGTTCCAGCCTCTCTGTACTGTAATGGCAACCAGTTGACGCCGTTCCAGAGAACTGGTAAGAACGTCTACGACGTTCGCAAGGAGTGTGAGGGCCAGCTCTGCTACGATGACATGAAGTACAGTGAGGAGTATTTGAACACACCAGAGGTGATCAAGGCCGTGGGCGCAGAGGTTGATTCCTTCACCAGCTGTAACTTCGACGTTAACAGAAACTTCTTGTTGAACGGCGACTGGATGAAGCCATACCAGCGCCACGTCACCGAGATCTTGGACAAGGGCTTGCCTGTGTTAATCTACGCTGGCGACAAGGACTTCATCTGCAACTGGCTAGGTAACCGCGCCTGGACTGATGAGCTACCATGGAAGCACCACGACGACTTCACGAAGCAGCCTATCAAGCCTTGGAATGGGCCATCTGGCGACCAAGCCGGTGAGGTCAAGAACTACAAGCACTTCACATACTTGAGAGTTTTCGGGGCGGGCCACATGGTGCCATATGACGTCCCCGAGAACTCTCTCGACATGTTGAACACTTGGCTGCAGGGCGACTTCGGTATGGGTGCTCAGGAATAGTCGCCTGACCCTTTACCGAATTTAACTGTTTACCCTCTTTGAATACTTTTATGCAATTGCCTGTCATAATATTGCTGTTATTGTTCATACGCTGATGTGTTGGTGACAGAGTAGTTTCGTAGACAATCTTCGATGTATTACACCTCGATGGCAATTATAGCTAACTTGCGATTATAACCTCCGATATATATGTGTATACGAAGCTGATAGTATATCGATAGTGCCGCTTCTTAGATAGATAACTGTTATGAGTAATATGAGGTTGTCACCTGCTCGACCTACGCACGCATTTCTTTTGCGTTTCTTGAAAAGGTTCCTTAACGACCGATTACCGTTGATATCACACAATCAACATCAGCTTGCTAGCACTCAATAATTGAGTACTTACGGCAGTGGAATCCTTGCTTCAACCATGGCAATCGGTAGGTACGGGACGCTGGTTTTCTATATCCTCGCAGGCCTCGCATTCGTGTGGTCTTTGGAGTACTTCAAGCACTACACCAAGAACAATTACGAGCGTTTCCACTGCACAGCGGTCGTGGAGCCCGTGCAGGGTACCGCCACAGTTGAGAAGCTATCTGCCGTTGGCGGGCCTCCATGCGACAAACGCGCAGAACTGAAGTTGATCACGCAGAAGCTTACGCAGCACTTCGATCCTAACAAACAGCCGGCACTCTTCTGCATTGTAGAGAACACTTCTGTGGAGTCTGTGCACTATCCCGTGTCGCGCACGAATAAGGGTCCCGCAGGATACATAGCGTACGCTGGATACGAGGCCGACCGTGCCGCGGTCCATAAGTATTGCGAGGCGCACGGTGCTGCAGTGCTGCACATGTGATGCAAGAAGAGGAGAAAGTTCTATAGCAGTCGAAAGAAGTACAATTGGTACATATTAGATATATATTATACTGCGAGCTAGTCGAATGAAGTCGGCGGAATACTGGCATTAGGAGTTATAGACTTGCTGGTAGCGCTATTATTTGAGGCCATCCCTGAAGAACCTGCAGCTGCTGCACTCGACGCATTCGCGTTTGCGTTTGCGTTTGCTGCAACGCCACCATTGTACATGGGGCAGGATTTATTAGTTCTGATATGCCCGATCGCACCGCATGTTGCGCAGCGTCGCGTGGTGTTTTTTACTTTCACGACTTTGCCATCTTTGCTCTTCTCCTTCGCGGCCTTGCGTGCTTGTCGTCTTTCCTTTGATTTCTCCAACTTTGCCAACTGCTCCTCTAACAACTTCTTTTGTTTCAGCTGGCGTTCTTCATTATTTTCTCCTGTAACAAGGTCTATGTTGTCATTCATTAATTCTTCCAAACCTAGATTACGTTCCGCCTCTTCACGCCTTTTTTCGTAAGTTCGCAAATATGCATGGATCACACGAGGGTCACGCACGATGACGGTCTGACGTTGGATTATGCCGTTTTCATCCCTAGTTTTCCGTATGATGCGCAGCACTTTTTCATCGTCCCTGTGAGTCTTCACACGTTTGTTAGTCTTGTTGACCACATCTGGGTCATCTATTTCCTCAAACGGATTTTGTATGCTTAGAGATTTTGCCTGCTTATACCAAGTTTTACTGATCTCCTCATCATAAGCTTTTTGTTGCTGGGCAACATTGTAACTATGCCCACCAGTGGCCTGGGGCTGCTCACTTTCACCTGACTTGGTGAAGCCGCCCTTCATGGAAGTTTTTAGAAAAGAAAAACCTTCACCGCAGCCTGTAGGATCACCCGCGCCATGTATCTGGATCATGGCTCGCATCTGTGTAGCGTTTAAAAAGTTCTTTGTCGCATTCCATGGAATCAAGTTTTCCTCCAAGGTGCGCAACTTTGAATTAAAATTGAACATATCAGTATCTTCCTGGAACTGCTGACCCGCGTACATGGACTCCAGCATTGATACATCTTCAGGAGATATCATTTTCTTCACATTTTCATTGTCAAGTAGAACCTCCCCTTCCTTTAATTTCCAAAATCCTTGGTCATCGCCATCACGTTGATACTTCATGAATTCTTTGAGCCTTTGCCGATTCTGCATGTCATTTTGATCTGGGAAGTGTCTTGCAACTTGCTTTACAAGCAACCTGTGTTCTGGCGATTTGTTTAATATCCTATATACCACCATGCGTAGCCTATTCTTACCCATCGATGTGACTTTCCTGGAATTTGGCCCCGGAATTTCCACGACCGGGAATGTCTGACCCACTGTGAATAAATGGTTTATTTGCCGTAGGTAGAACCTAGTACCGGTACCGTTACCTGCACTCTTAATCAGTAAAAAGTCAGTCCGAGAAACCTCGTGCTTGAACACAGGAGCTCTAATCATGTTGTTGTACAGCGTGGGCACAATTGCACCCGGTTCAACAAAACCAAAATTCCAGAATGGTGACTTGTCTTGGACACCCAAAACGTGTGTTTCGCCGACAGGAAGCTTTGGGCGTGATGTATCGGTCTCACTCCTTTTCCGGTAGTAATTGATTAATTTACTGGCCATACCAAACTTCGACAGTGCGATAGGCTGCTGTTCACAGTACTCCATCAAAAACACGGGTACACTATCACCAATGGTCAAGTCTGAACTGTTTGAAAATATTTCCCTGACGTCTTTACCCTTATCGCGCTTCCGTCTCCTCACCTTGATTTTACTAAATACTATGTTGGTACCGGGGCGGATACCCTTGCCAAAGTGGCACCGATGGAAGTGCCTGAGCTGTTCCTTGGGCAGGAGGACTTTGTAAAATGGAGATTGGAGGCGAGCCGCGGGTTGAGAGTGTTCTATGCTGAGGTTTGAAATCGTGGAACGAATCTTGGTTTGATAGTTCTCTTTCAGAATTCTATACTTGTCATCGTTGGAAATGTTGAACTTCGAAAAGAGGTGCTTGTCGTTATAGAGAACCGTAGAAGATCTCCCGATTGCACCTGTATCGGGCTGCTTCGCAAAAAGGAGTCTTTCGTCGTTCATATCCAACGGGAAATGCAAACTGGTTAGCTTCCCTTCTACCAGATCCGCCTCATCCCACTCCCAATCCCGTGGATCTTCCTGTAGCTTACTATCAAAAATATTCGATCCAACACTAGATTGCTTGTCGGCATCAGATTCAACCTCTCCTACTATTTTATTATAGTCCCACTCATCAGCAACCATTAACAGGTCTTCTGGGATCACCTCGTCTGAACTTACCTTGTTCACCTCCCTTTCATGTTCCGGATATACCTCATCTGGCGTAGTGTACACAATGCCACGCTTCTTCTTACTGCGCAGCAGAGTGGCAGATGTATGCCAGCCCTTGCCTTTGGCCTTGAAGACCTTGCGGCTGTCGGGTTGCACTTCGAAACGAACCTTCAATGGGAGTAGCGGCTTCACCACACGATTAACCAAGTATAGGTTGCGCTGCCACTGGTACTCCGCCAAGGGCTTTGGTGCGGTCTTCGTCATCTGCAGAATCTTGCCTTTCTGTAGTTGTGGAAAGTACGACTTCACCAGCATTTGCTCCTCCTGCGCCAGCCGCTCTTGGTCCAGCCGCTTCCGCTGCTCCAGCTCCCGCTGCTGCTCATCCGTATACTCGTTGAATTCCCCGTGCTCGTTTACATAGCCATTGCTGCTGTCGTCGTGTACCCCCATGAATAACGCGTTGTTGCCCTGATACTCGGCCGTCGGGTCTTCCATCATCGTTAGATAGTCGTCTTCCCCGTGTGCGGGCGAGTGCTGCCGTGTCCCCGCCTTGTAATCGTCTGGCAGCTCCTCTTCCGCCAACTCGTCCTCATCCTCGAAGTCTATCGCATCTGGCAGATGTTCTGTGACGCTATCATGGCCCTGCGACCCAATGTAGTTACTAATGTCAAGCGCCCCAAATTCTCCACTGAATATGGCGCTGTATGCCTCGTCTTCGTTGGACAAATCCTTCTGATTGGCCCCCCCAGACTTGGTTTTATTACTGCCACTTCCCATAGTCGTTGGCTTTGCCGAATTTGTTCCCACTTTGTTCGCCTGTTCAACTACTGGTGTTGACTGAAGTTGTTATAATTAAAAATAAAACTTGCAATCTTCATCGCCGATGAACTCCGCACAGAGGAACAAGTTGGGGAAAGTATAAAGCATTTGCAGTTGGTTTGATTGGTTATGTCGCTGATAGAGCAGGCTAATAAGTTGTCCGGGTACGCGGCGGACGTGCGCAGGTGGAGATATGCGTGGTTCACGCCATCGAAGAATATCGAGGACGACAACAACATGGAGAGCTACGGGTTCGAGTACAAATGCTGGCAGCGGGTAGGCGCAGACGAGCCACTGGACCTTCTGGATGACACAGACGACCACGTCTTGGACCTAAATGTGTTTGATCGGACGCGGAAGAACGCAGAATCGAAGATGTCGCAGGTGGGCAGTGGGCCTAGCGGGAGCGGGACGACAGGCCTGACGATGGAGGACATACGAGGAGCGGTCGGCGGAGTGGAGGCGATTCCGGGGTTTTCAAGCTCGGATGCGATTGCGAAGAAGGAGCAAGAGGCAGGGGGAGCTGCCTCCCCAAAGTAGCGTGGCGCTGCATCACGATAGCTTATATATATGTACGTAGTAGATATATATATATATATATATACGGTGTGGATGTTGTTTTAGGTTATGAAGCTGGGTGGGCAGCTACTGCTTGATCATGACCAATGCGACGGCATCTCTGGCCTTGGTTACAGCAGCCTGGATTTCGCTCTCACGCTCCTTTCTGGCCGAGGCCTTCTCCTCTTTGTTCAGTTCGTTGAACTCCTCCATGAGCTTCAGCCAGTCCCTGGGGTCACCGTTGCCGGAGCAGACGATGAGCATGGTAGAGGCAGGACAGGCCGCATAGAGGCGCTGTAATCTGTTCCCTAAGTTTTGGACTGCTTCGTCTGCATACTTGGCCGCTGCGTCTTCTGCCTTGCACTTGACGAACTGGCGGGCGTACTCTAGCTCGCGCATTCTGGCGACAAAAAGGTTACCTTCTTCGATGTTTGCAAGAATCCGCTGTACGATCTCCTCGTCGTTGTCGCATTTCAAAGACGTCTCCAAGCCCGCGGGGGACTTCGGCTGCGGCGCTTGGCGAAGCACAGAGTCGCTTAGGGTCATTGACTTGACGCCTTGCCTCGTTAGCCTGTGGAAGAGGTTCTCGGTATTGATTCCAATGCCAAAGGTCAGCCCGTTGACTATTTTCAATTTGGTTAGCTCCATGCAGGTCATGGCGTCTTCATAGGAGTCATGCCCATTGCCATCATCTGTTTGGATCTGCTTTTGTAAGTATTCATCAGCTAAATACCGTAAAGCTGGTTTGAACGGAGGTCCTGCCTTGTGCTCATATATTATAGAAGTATCAATGACGAGGGGATGCCGCATTTTCAAGACGTTCAAGTCGGCCTGCAATGAATGGCCGATAAGCACATCTGTTGCGCTTATCATCCGCAAGAGATCCTGTTGGACGTCTTGCAAAGTCGTGGTCACCCCGACCAACTTCTCCTCTGTAATACCGCTGTACTTCGTTAAGTAGTCCACAATGGGCTCATCTGGCTTGACAAACTTGTCATAAACTAAGTTACAATCAAAATCGACGACGCTCACACGCGTCAACACGTATCCGTTTTTTGAAAGGCACATCTCACAGTCGATGGCAAACGTGTGAGAACCGTCGTGTTGGAAACTGACAGTGTCCACCCACCCACTGTACTTCTCCTTATTCTGATACTTTAGCAACAAAGCCTTTTGGTACTCCTCCGATAAGCCAGGTGTGTTTAGATGGATGGGGTACTCATTATGCAATAAGTCATCAACGGTCATTAGCAAATCAAGCAAAGTGATTTCCTTTTTGTTCAATTGTTCCACCTTTGCGATCTTCTCCTTTTTTGACAAGCCTACATTGACAAAAGAATTGTATGCAGAAAATAGGGAATTCTTTGATCCCGGCGCTGATAACGGCAAGATACACATTTGCTTGCACATCTGTTCATTTTCACTAATCGAGTTTAGATGTGCGTCTTGCAATTTCGGAATATTTTTATGAAACAATGAATCCTTCGGTAGACTGAAGTCCTCGGGTAAAAGGCCTGGAGTGAATAGGACGACCACCTTCTTCAAAGAGGCCCTATTTTCTATCGTAATCCAGTTGGGAGAGTTGTTCGTATCGTGGAATATGTACTGGACCAAATCTCGTATATCTTTAATCGAGAGTGGTTTTTGGGTTGCCTTTTCATTTAATTTGAAAGAAGCAGGCTTCACGGATTTCTTTTTTTTATTTGGAATAGGAAGGGAAGAGGTACTCATGTTGCCCTGCTTCAACTTGCCGAACGGCTGTTGCACGGTAACAGCGCTGGATCTCCTCCTGCGCCGCTTAGATCCCGGAACGCTGGCCGTATCCCCAGTAGCTGCAGGAGTATCGCGCCACTCTACCGCGCACGTCCCGGAAAGCTTAGCCACGATATCACTCTTCACTACATCTGTCTCCGAGATGCTTAAACGCGCGACCTGAGATCGCACTGACTTCTTCTGGATATCAGGTTCTGGGGGCGTCACTAAAGTGAGCTGCGCAGGCAGCCGGGCGCCGTCCTGCGGCACCGAGGGCGCCGCTGCAAGTTCACGCTTCGTAGGCGACGCAGTCTGTGACGCTGGGTACACCGGAAGTGTCTGCATCGTGGCACGGGGTGCTCTTCTCTTTATGCCAATGGCTATGGCTCCACAGGGCGTATATTTATAAGTCACAAACGTGGGTGCTGGCAGTCACCAGTACTCTGATCAAACCGGCTGCGGTAATCTCCCGCAACGGTTCAACTGGCTTGGAGACAGCTCTAGGATGCGGCAAACCAGATTCTAATGTTCTGGCTCGATATCTTCGCAACCACTTGGACAAAGCGGATAAATGATTAGCAAATACAGGGTGAGTATAGCAAAACAAAAGTGACCAATTAGTCCTCGATATATTGGGCTCTCTCGTGAACGGCAGCGACTCAATAGACCCTGTGCAATTGCCTGAAGGCTACTTTATATAAATCCTAGTTCACTTCGCCTTCTAATATGTCAGTACTGGATGAGAATAGTTCTCGAGAGAACAGTAACAAAATTTTTGTGTCGACGTCAATGAACATTCCTTTGTACGATACCATCCATAAGCCCATCGATGGAGTCAGCGACGTCGTTCGGTGAGTCGGCTGCGGCAGAGCGTATGAGGTCACGTATTGTAGGGTGCTTAGACGGCAGCTCGAATTCGTATGCATAATCTTCCGAGCGGGGCTTGTGGAAGCGGTGCTGAGTAACAGATATGGCCTTGTTAGAGTCACCAAGATGCCGGTATAGGGTAGCGAGGCGACCTTGGAGATCGAAATGCCAAGCGGTTGCCTCCGAAGGGGGGTTGGTAGGCTCTGTTAGCCATGGGTGGTCAGATGGCACACGTGGTCCTGGAGTAAGTTCTGGAGCAATTGCGGCCTCGAATGTCGAGCTCACAAAATCGTTGTCGAACACCGTAGCAACAGGGAACTCGGGCGCGATGGTGCAGATCTTGCCGATGGAATCTGCACCGTGGGGGATGAATAGACTTTGCAGGCTTAGCATCGCGACGGGACGGGATGTAGGCAGCCCCGCAAGCAGCGCACATATGTGCATGACGTCTTCGCGCGCAGTATTAGGATCAAGTGTAACTAGCGCCGAGCCGGTGTTGAGGCATGCAGCTCGCAGTGTCTGGTGTACCAGGTCCAGACGGCGGGAGTTCCAAACCATCGTGTTTCGCTCCAGTTGTGTCACGTGACTCGGGTTGAGGACCACCACCACAGCGCCACCTGGAAAGGGTGCCACCTGCGCTTCCTCCAAGGCGGCCCACGAGTTCCGCAGTTGACGTAGCCATAATCGTTTATCGTCTAGCAGCCAGTCCAGTAGGAAGATCCAACGTATTTGTGAGGTTTCCATTTGGCGCAGGAACACGCCCAGAAACTGCAGCGTCTGTGCATCCAGTGGGCTCTTGGCATAGTATACGTTGAGCCGGAGGTTCTCTTCGTCGCGCGAAACCACCTTTGTAAAGAATCCCAACGGCTCCAGGTTGGTCACCTTCTCGCCCTCGTCAATCTGCCAACATTGTTGCAAAAACTGGTTAAGGGAATCTTCGTTCTCGCAGCATACCACGTAAGTCTCCGTAGTGGACTGGTCCAGCTGTTCGCTATTCTCCTCTAGCAATTGCTTCCATATATTGCCGCTGCTCATGTCTGGGTCCACTGTGTGCTGGCTCCAGGATGTGGGTGCCGAATGGATCTTCTTGTCTTAGGCCAAATTTGCTAGATCTGCACATGCTAGAAAATGGGCGGGACGCTAAGTCCAAAGCCTAACCAACGGCATTTAAGAAAGCAAGCACAGGGATACAACGGGGTGTGCTAGGAGTAAGTCGAAAGTCAGGCTTTTAATGGTATCTATATTTGTAGATAATGATCTGTAAAGGCTTATTTTAGGTCCCGATGAGTCTATATATGGGGCCGGATGCCGGCAACGGCGCCGCTAATAGTCGGCAGAATTGTAGAGACCAATATCAACCTCGGCCTTCGCTTCACCCTTATTCGAGTTATTAAGAGCGCGGCAACGTTCTAATTCCTGCAAGTACACATCCTCAACACCTGTAACGTAGTTACCAGTGAAAACTCCAACTTCAAATTCTGAGATGATGTCTGTCTTGCAACAGTCGATGAGGTCATCCAAAGATTGATAGATGACGCGGTCACAGCCCAGCTCCGCAGTGATTTCTTCAACAGTTCTGTTGTAGGCGACAAGCTGCTTAGTATCTGCTAGGTCAATCCCGTAGATGTGATTGAAACGAATTGCTGGCGCTGCAGAGGCAAAGTAGACCTTGGCAGCACCGGATTCCTTCGCCATGTTAACAATCTCTTTGGAAGTGGTACCTCGCACAATGGAATCATCGACAATCAGCACGCGCTTGTCTTTAAATTCTGAGTTCATTGGGTTCAACTTGCGGCGCACAGAAGATACTCGCTCTTTTTGGTTTGGCATGATAAATGTTCTTCCAACATATCTGTTCTTGACAAATCCTTCGCGATAAGGTTTGTTTAAATGGTTGGCACACTCCAATGCACAGGTACGTGCAGTGTCAGGAACAGATACAACAACGTCAATTTCGTCCAGATCGATCTGTTTTTTGATGTTCTCGGCAAGTTTGATACCCATCAACAGGCGTGTATGGTAAACGGAAATACCGTCCAGAACGCTGTCAGCACGAGCGAAATACACGTACTCAAACAAGTCCGGTTTGTAGGCCTCAATTGGCACTACCTGCCGGAACTCTGGTGGACTGGAGCCGCACGTTTTAGGGATAATGACGGCTTGGCCGGGAAGAATATCACGTATGTTTTGGAAGCGGTGGGCCTTAAGAACGACACTTTCGGACGCTAGCATGTAGTCCATGGTGCCGTCATCGTTGACGCGCTCACCAAACAATAGCGGCCTGATCCCATTGGGGTCCCGGAAACCAAACAATCCATATCCCGCCAACATGCCAACACAAGCATAGCCACCGCGACAACGTTTGTAAACACCCTCTAGAGCACAAAATATATCATCGTTGTTCACACGATATTTGTTGTACTTTTCCAGCTCCGCGGCAAATATATTAAGCAGTAGCTCAGAATCGCTGTCCGTGTTAATATGACGGTGAACGTCTTCATCAAGATATCTACGTAGAGACATCGTGTTCACCAGATTACCATTATGACTCATGCAAATTCCGTAGGGACTATTCACATAGAATGGCTGCGCTTCTGAGTTCGCACTGGAGCCTGCAGTGGGATATCTCAGGTGTGCAATCCCCATAGAGCCAACCAACCCTGACATCCGAGCTTGCGTGAACACGTCCCGTGCCATACCATTGCCCTTACATTGGTACAAGCGCCCACCGGGGCCGCACGTAGCAATCCCGGCAGCATCTTGACCGCGATGCTGTAAGAACAGTGAGCCATCAAACAACTCAGGGGCGACCACCTTCGACTGATCGGCTAGCACAACGCCTAATATGCCACACATCTTGAGAGAGCAGGAATAGCAGCGGTAGCAATCCGTTGGTGCTTCCTTTACCTTGCGGCCTGACAAAGAAGAAGAAAGCGGCCTAAAGAGCGCTTAAGCACTAGTACTTCTAATGCAAAGTGGACAATAATAAAATGCAGTCGTCATTAACCACTACTTCAATTAACTATGTTAGAAGGGTAGAGAAGTCAGCGTAGAGAAGTCAGAAAAGTAACTAAAATTTTTACTTGTTAGCGCCGTATAATTTTGGCTCGAGGGTTATTATATAATCTCTAGTCAGACGTCTATGCATGCTGAGATCCGGTTGACTGCTCAGGCCGTTCCGGAAGCGTTAGGTTTTCCTGAATATCCCACAGACCCCGGTATAGGGATCCTTGTGACGCTAACAGCGAGCTGTGTGTGCCCTCTTCGCGGACAGAACCTTGTTCAAGAACAATGATCTTATCTGCATCAGCGATTGTGCGCAGTCTATGGGCAACGTAAACGCTCGTCTTTGAATTGGAAGAAAAGTTCTGCTGAATGGTGTGCAAGAGTGCCTGCTCTGTGTGTGTATCCAGAGCACTTGTAGCCTCGTCGAAAAACATCAGCGGAGCGTCCTTCAAAAGCACACGAGCAATAGCAAGCCTTTGTTTCTCACCTCCGCTGATCATCAAACCGCGCTCCCCTACAACGGTGGAAGCGCCCTTTGGTAGGTTCTGGAGTAGCTTCGTGAGTTGAGCTTTTTCTATGGCCCTGAGAATCTCATCGTCAGAGGAACTGATATTGCCGAATTTAACATTCTCCCAGATTGTGTCATTGAAGAGAGGAGTATCTTGGGGCACGACACCGATAGCCTTCCGTAAAGAAAGCAAGTCTAAATCGCGGATATCTGTGCCGCCAACTAGGATACGACCTTGCTCGGGCTCATAGAATCTAAATACGAGCTTCAAAATGGTGGACTTCCCCGAGCCCGATGGGCCTACTATGGCAGTCTTCATTCCAGCTGGGATGGTAAACGAAACATTGTTCAATATACGCCGCTCCGGGTCATAGCCAAACGTAACATTTTCAAAGCGAATATCCAACGGTTTGTGTATTGGTAGGTTCTGGGCATTTGGGGAGTTCTTAATTGTGACCTGATTTTTTTGCAGTTTAAATAAAGATTCCATATCTATCAGAGACTGCTTGAGATCACGGTAGACGCTACCAAGGAAGTTTAGTGGCACGGAGAGCTGGAATACCAGTTGATTAATTAACACAAGATCCCCCACTGTAAGAGAGCCCTGCATAACACCATTACAGGCCATATACATCATTGCAGTCAGTGCAGTGGTAAAAATTAGGTTCTGGCCGGTGTTCAAAAACGCCAGCGATTGCGAGACCTTTATCTGGGAATCCCGGTACTTCATCAAGGATGTGTGATACTTGTCCGCAAGGTACTTCTCGTTATTGAAATACTTTACAGCTTCAAAATTTATTAGGGAATCCAATGCCACACTAGCGGCCTTATTGTCAGCCTTGTTCGCATCACGCCTAAACCGTGTGCGCCACGCCGTCGTTCTGAAAGTAAAGATGGAGTAAAGAAGCATAGTCGAGAATGTTATAGCAGCGAAGGAAGCACCAAACTGGTATGTCAATATGCCACATACCATCGATATTTCAAATGTAATCGGTATTATGTGAAAAACCATTGCACTGAGCACATAAGAGATACCTTTACAACCACGATCCATTGCTCGGGTTAGTCCACCTGTCTGCCGACTCAAGTGCCAGCCAAGGTCAAGCTTCATTAGGTGCTGAAATGTCTGTAGAGAAACCTTCGTAATAGCACTTTGAGCCACATTCGAGAAAACGGCATTTCGTAGCTCCACAAACAACACTGCACCGAATCTCGCCGCACCATAGGATAAAACAGTCAACGTTACTGCGATAGGCAACGCTGTTCCTACATCACCCCACTCGATGTTCATAGAGTCCACCGTGCTTTTGAAGAAAAAAGGAACCTGCACATTCAACAGCTTCGACCCTAGGAGCAGCCCAAGGGCAATTAGGACCCTTGTCTTGACTTTGCGGTCACCCCGCGGCCATATGTACCTGAACAAATCCTTCAAGATTTTCAGTTCCGACACGGTAGGAGTCTTAGACTTCGCACTTTCGCCACCGCTCGCAGCAGGCTTCACCATGGCGCCTGCCACTTTGACATCGCCGCTAATCCCCTTCTCGACAGCATTATTAGGTCGCAAGGAGGCCTGTAATTGCAGCGGCATCCGCGTACCCCACATCCTGGGCGCTGTCACATGGTAGGGGTGTGTGCTCCACCTCACTGGCGCCATGCTGCGCGGGTAGTACCGCGAGGGCGAAAATCGAAGCAGCCTGAACATACCGCTTCTCTCTGTGCAATGGGGGGACGCCTGTGAGGTTTCAAGCAGGCATCACCCAAAGCGCTCTTGAACATGGACAAATCTTTGCCGCAAGCTGTGGCTTCCATCGTGGTCACGTGGTGATATTAGCGTACGTCTCCTCTGCGCCGAGAGCTATACACGTTTGGAATAATGTACAAAGAGTGCGTTACGTACGGACATCGCACTCCTATAGGTAGGCCGCAACGGCTTCTCCGTCATAGAGAGTGAATGGCATGTCCTTACCGACAATAGCGATCGAGAGATTCTTGGTGCTGAGTGTCTCGTCCTTCAACGAATGTTTCAGCGCCTCCACGCCGTGCTTGATCAGTGCGTCGGCATCCTCGATCTCCAGGTACTCCTCCATGACCCGCTCCAGGTAAGTCTTTGCGCCCTGCGACCGCGCGCCGATCGCCGCGCCGTACAGCTCCAGCGTGTTGCCGGAGGGCTGGAATTCCAGCAGATGCGCGCCGCTGTTGTCGTAACCCGCCAGCAGCAGCCCCACACCGTACGGCCGCCCCCCGTACGACTGCGTGTTCTTCTGCGCCTTGTCGCTCAGCAACTGCCCGGCCTTGACCACAGACAGGTCACGCGCGTACACCAGCTGCGAGTAGTTGCACTGCTGCCGGAGAAAGTTCGACAGCACGCGCGCGTCCGGCGCAAGCCCGGCGAGCGACAGCCCCATGTGATCGTCGCACTTGATTATTTTCTTCTGGTACGACGACAGCTCGTCCGCGTTCCG
The DNA here is from genome assembly GCF_000091025.4 of Eremothecium gossypii ATCC 10895. NCBI lineage: Eukaryota > Fungi > Ascomycota > Saccharomycetes > Saccharomycetales > Saccharomycetaceae > Eremothecium > Eremothecium gossypii. The sequence goes on along the minus strand of NC_005788.4, from coordinate 84,138 downwards.
CTTTAACGCCACCAGCACCACGTACTTGTTCGACCGCAGCCCGACTGTGGCGCTCCCCTGCTTGATGGCCTCTAGCGCGTACTCCACCTGGAACAGTCTCCCAGTCGGGGAAAACGTCACAGTATCACCGTCGTAGTTATTTCTGAACATCACTAACTCACAGTGCCCCAATTGCTCGTGCACACCGCCCTCTTTACTGGTGCTAGTTAACTGGACAGGAGCTGTGTTTGCCACCCGGCCGCGGGAAGTAGCTCTGGTATTGTCATTTGATACGGAGATTTGATATTCGTGGAAAGGTATATAGATGATTCCGTCTCCGCGATTGATTGGAGGCTCGGTCGCATACTGGAGTCGTCCGAGGTGTCGCATCTTCTACATAACCGTTGCAGGCCAGGGGAGAGGTTTGAAGGCGCAGTTGTTCGCGGAGTACCATATTAGGCGATGTGGGTGAAGAGGTATCTACTGGTGGTGTTATATGCGCTGCTGAATCATATTCCGAAGACAGTGTGGGAAGTGCTACAGGTGGTGGTGGACATCCTGGCGTTCTGGGTGCGGAAGTTCTTTGTGTCGCTGCGGCCCATGTCGCGGACAATGTACCACAACGCAATTGCCGAGCTGGACCGGTGCACGACGTTCGAAGAGTGGATCGAGAAGGCGCGGGTGGTGGACGAGATCACCGGGGCGGACCTGTGGCGGAGGAACTTCGTGTCGAAGCGGTACGACTTCAACTCGGTGCTAAACCAGTACGGGATCATCACGGAGGCGCTAGACGACGAGGACCTGGGACTGCTGATGCAGAAGTTCTCGACGGTGGGGCCTGCGATGCTGCGGAACTTCGCGGGGATCCTGGACAAGCGCCTGTTCACGAAGTCGCTGTGCGGCACGAAGCTGCTGGTCGAGCTGTACCTGGACAAGGTGCTGGAATGCCTGCACTTTATGAGCGAGTCGCGACTGGTTCCGCTGTCCTTTTTCCAGCGGTGCAAGCTGTCGCTGGGCACCACGGCGCTGGTGCTGCAGGGCGGGTCGTTGTTCGGGCTGTACCACCTGGGGGTCATCAAGGGCTTCCTGCTGCAGCGTCTGTTGCCAAACATCATCAGCGGCAGCTCGATGGGCGCGTGCATTGCGAGTCTGTGCACGACCATGACGAACGATGAGCTGGAGGAAGTCTTCACGGGAGACCGGCTGCTGGAGATGATCAAGGAGGACATCACACTGCTCAAAAAATGCGGCTATGGGAACATCGACCAGAACCTGAGCCTAGGGACGCTCATACAGAACGTGGTGCACAAGAGCATTTCCAAGGACGTGAACCTCTTCATCCAGTACGTGAAGAAGAACATTGTGAAGGACCAGACGTTTGAGGAGGCATTTCAGCGCACGGGTAAGATTCTGAACATCGTCGTCCACCCGACGGATCGCAACGTCTGTCCTATTCTGCTCAATTACGTGACTACTCCTAACGTACTCATATCGTCTGCCATTGACTGCAGTTTGGGTTCGGATGTGGCATCCAGCGACACCAAATTGCTGTGCAAGAACCTGCAAAATGAAATAATTGACTATCTACCGTCAGACAAGCACGTTACATTCATGGCCCCTCAGAATGTCATCGCCACGGGGCTGGTAGCATCGCCTTATACCCGCCTGACGGAACTTTTCAATGTGAATAACTTCATTGTGTCATTGGCCAGGCCCTACCTTGCGCCACTAGTTATGGGCGACTTGAAGCACGAGATCAGGACATCGAAGTACTACTACTACAAATCGTATCCGAGATATGACCTGGGCTCTCTCTCACCAAAGAACCTTTTCAACTTGGAGGATGTTGAACCCTTGGCCTTCAAGCTGAAATACCACATAGAACGCAAACTAAAGCACATATTAACGCTGGAACTTCGACACCGCGTGGACGTACTGGGCAACCTAGGCCTACTTTCTCACTGGATTCAAAAGTTTGCCATCGACGAGAAAATACCGAGAAGCGCTACTGAAGTCACTATAGTGCCAAAACTAAAGTCATTAAGTATCAGTAGGGTGATTGAGGGGCAATTGGACAATATTCCATATTGGATTCGGTGTGGCGAACAAAGCTGCTGGCCGGTTTTGTCTTTGGTAAAAACGCGCTGCGCTGTTGAGTATACATTGGATGATATTATCAGGCAGAGGAGGAGCAGTATCATGGCGTGATCAGTTCCACATATGCCTGGGAACGAGCCATCGTCTATAAGCGTGTACCGGCCAGGTATATAGCACCTTTATCGGTAAAACAATTTTATACTTTCTTTCTGAACGTGGAAGAGGTACTCATTCTCCACAACATGCACATCGCTCTCCTCCAGCGACCCTCCCTGCGTGACCTGCAAAATGCCAGTCACGTCCTTCGCCCTGCCTGTATCCAATGGACGTAAAGAAAGCACTGCAATGCTCTTGTGAAATGCGGCTGTCGGAAACCGCATGAACTCTATGGCATCTTTGGATGCACGCTCATAATCACCGCCGTCGAAGCCATCCACCGATGTCACGACGACCAGCACAGCGCATTTCTTCATTAAAGGGTTGATGAAGTTTAGGTGAAGCTCATCACTCGTCAAGCGAAACAGAGACAGTAGTACCTCAGGTTGCTCTATGATTATACCGCCATTGCGCTGGTCTGGTATGCTTTCTAAGAGACGCTCCAACACCGCTGCACCAGGTTTGCCTATGTTTTGCTTTACCAGGTCTGTGAACACATCCACTATACGCACAGCCTGAGAAGGCAGTTTCAGCTTACTGAACACGTTTTGATAGTGCGCTGCATCGTGCATGAAGGATGCCACGGTTACCGCAGGCCCTCTTGTGGCCTCCGTATTGTGCGGCCGCTGGGCCTTCGCAGCCGCGGATTGCTGTTCATTGAGAGATACAGGCGTCCCAAATATAAAAGCCTCGGCTAATGCGCTTATTAGCCACCTTGGAGAGGTACCAAGCCGATGAGGTACCATTATTAGATGGTGCATTCCATCCTGCAGTAACCGACGCGATATTACACTCTGATCGCTGAATACTAGTAAATCCTGTCTCTGGCCAGTCATCTCTCTAAGTCAGAAGTTCAGAGTGTAGTACGCTGCTAATGCGACAGTAATACCACCCGAAGGAGTTCTATCTACTAAGGGTGTATCCCTGGCTGGGCATGGCATCGCCCCGAGAACTTGCTGAAAAAATTTTCAACTCATCTACAGCAGTTACGCTATAAACCACAAACTATAGAACACATTTTTGCTATGATCTCCCTACCTGCTTTAACCGGTGACATTACCATAGCTGCAGCCAAGGATGCTAAGCTATCCGAGCCTGTGAGACGGCCAATTGAACCTGTCGGGAAGCACTTCCTGCACCACGCGCAGAGAATTTTGAGAAACCATACTTGGTCCGAATTTGAGAAGCTCCAAGCCGAGCAAAACGTTAAGCAAGTCGAGGACTCAAACGTCGACCCTGATGAGCTACTTTTCGACGAGGAGCTTGTGGATGAAGACCTCTTGACGCTAGAGGCCAGAGACTGGAAGTCCGCGGATCTGTATGCCGCCATGGGTCTGTCCAAGCTGCGCTACAAGGCTACACAAGCGCAGATCATCAAAGCGCACAGAAAGCAGGTCCTAAAACACCACCCCGACAAGAAGTCCGCCGCCGGTGCCTCTTTGGAGGAGGATAACTTCTTCAAGATCATCCAGAAGGCCTTCGAGACCCTGACGGACCCTGTCAAGCGCGCGCAGTTTGACTCGTGCGACTTCAACGCTGACGTCCAGCCACCAAAGAAGGGCTCTCACGTGGACTTCTTCGAGGGCTGGGGCCCTGTGTTTGAGGCCGAGGCGCGCTTCTCGAAGAAGCAGCCGGTGCCTAGCCTGGGCACTATCGAGTCCTCCAAGGAGGAGGTCGAGAAGTTCTACAGTTTCTGGAACAGATTCGACTCCTGGAGATCGTTCGAGTTTCTTGACGAGGAGGTCCCAGACGACTCGTCGAACAGAGACCACAAGCGTTACATCGAGCGCAAGAACATTGCTGCCAGAAACAAGAAGAAGACGGCTGATAACGCCCGTCTTGCCAAACTGGTCGAGCGCGCCATGTCCGAGGACCCACGTATCAAGACCTTCAAGGAGGCCGAGAAGCGCGAGAAGGAGCGCCGCAAGTGGGAGCGCGAGGCCGGCGCCCGCGCAGAGGCCGAGGCCAAGGCCAAGGCAGAGGCCGAGGCCAAGGCTGCCGCCGAGGCTGCCGCTGCAAACGCCGCTGCCGCCAAGGCCGACAAGAAAAAGGCCAAGGAGGCCGCCAAAGCCGCCAAGAAAAAGAACAAGCGTGCGATCCGGAACGCGCCCAAGGACGCTGAGTACTTTGGCGACGCCGCTAGCGCCGCCGCCATCGATGAGCAGGTCGGCCACATTGTTGATGCCCTTGAGGATGAGCAACTCGGCGAACTTGTTGAGAGCATTAAGGCCGACGCTAAGGCCGCCCTGCAGGGCGCCGCCAAGGGCCTTGCCGACGCCGGCAAGCTGCCCGCGTCCCTGCTATCCTACTTTTTGTAGACATCTACATACCTATAGACAGCCACCGCCACGGGCACAGAGCAACTTGTACCAACCACTACAGTTCCGTGTTCCAGCCGTCCAATAAGCCCGTACCTTGCCCGCCAGGTACCAGGCAATAGCTGAGCATGGCTCATTGCGTGCGTGGCCATTAGCGGCTAGTTCACCCATACCCCACAGAGGATATATGTGCCCGCCCAATTTTTTTCAGGGAGCCTCTGAACAGCGAATAATATGTGAATATAAGGCCGATCTTGACAAGTGTTTGCTGGAGTCTAGGAGCTTGGAAATTCACGGAGTAGGATAAAGCGCTTTGCCGGATCAAGTAGCACATTTTAGCGTTCATCTACAGATCAGGAAGCAATAGGTACTCAATTGCGGAAGATTCAGAGACAGCAAAGGTCAAGTGCAGTTCAGCAACATCGAATCCACACAAGTTATGTCGTACAGAGGCCATAACTACAACGCAATGGCACCCGGGGGGCAGACGTTCTCCAACAGTCCATATACGAGCAATATGGGGTCCACGGGGGCTCGCGGGCGCAGCTCAGAGCTGTTCCAGAAGTTCGAGCGATTTGCGAAGCGCATAGAGGACGTGACGGACCACCCGCTGGTGCAGCGGTTCGTGCCGTACACACCGCTGATTGCGCGGTTTTTTATTGTGGCCACGTTCTACGAAGACTCGATCCGGATTCTGTCGCAATGGCCGGAGCAGGTGTCGTTTCTATCCTACTACCGGCGCTACCCCCGAGTTTTCGTAGTGCTGTTTTTGATGGTGGTCGCGGTGCTGATGATGGTGGGGGCCACGATGATCCTGCTGCGCAAGCAGCAGCTGTATGCGACTGCGATCCTATGCGCGTGTATCATCTCCCAGGGATTTGTGTACGGGCTGTTCTCCGGCACCTCCTTCGTGTTGCGGAATTTCAGCGTAATCGGCGGGTTGCTGATTACCTTCGGTGACTCCATCGTGCAGAAGCGCATCACATTCGGCATGCTGCCGGAGCTAACCAGCAGGGACGGCCGCACCAAGGGCTACATCCTGCTTGCCGGCCGCATACTCATAGTTCTTATGTTTGTGACCTTTACCTTCGGCAAGAGCTGGTTGACTGTGTTCCTCACCATCGCGGGCACCGTGTGCATCGCCGTCGGCTACAAGACCAAGTTTGCCTCCATCATTCTTTGCCTGATCCTCACCTTTTACAACGTCACTCTCAATAACTACTGGTTGTACGGCTATGCCAAGAGAGACTTCTTGAAGTACGAGTTCTACCAAAACCTAAACATCATCGGTGGCCTGCTTCTAGTCCTGAACACCGGCGCCGGCACCATCTCGTTTGACGAGAAGAAAAAGATCTACTGATTGTCCCACCGACGCTTACAACCTGTGCGGCCGCCTGTGGCGCCACAATGCATATTTAATGGTATTACGTTTCATTGGATCCACCTATCCAGAATCTTCCGGACCGAGTGCCGACGCGGCTGTATCCAACCCCTCAGGACAAAGATTATATATTTACACATGTTCTACCTCGTGCTACTGGTATATGTAATAGGCCAATGAGCGAATATAGTGCGTTTACGGTATCTGCGACCACTGATTGCCATGGCGCATGCCTCCTGTAAGGGGTGAACCGCGACCGGGTAATGGCACATGCGACATTTAAATAGGGAACCTCCGAATGCAGAGAAACTCCCCTGTAGTGGAACCCAGACCAATTAGTCGTTCACCACCGTTGAGTAACGCAGACCTAGAATAGTCACAATCGCTATGGGCGGCATTCTGAAAAACCCTCTTTCTCCGCATGAACAGGAGACGCATAACGCGGAGCCTGAATCCGTGACCGAGTTCCGGCAGCAAGTGCTGAAGAACACACGGCTCAACGCACAGATGACCACCAGACGCAGCAGCGACCTGCATAATGGCGCACACGGCGTGCCGAAGGACACGCTGCAGCTCAAACGGATGCACGACGAAGAGCGGTTGCAATGGAACCAGCAGAACCTCGACCAGAACGAGCTCACGAAGCAGCAGTTCCAGGATATACATGTGGACGAGCCCAAGACGCCGTACCAGGGCGCTATCGACCCTGAAGGCGAATACTACAAGCATGATGACGACGACGACGACGACGGCGACCTCGAGAACTTTACTCTGGGCGACCCCGAGTACAGTGTCCCGGTGCCGCCGGTCGCGCAGAACGGCGAGCCCGAAGGCAGCCAGGAAGCGGACGATGACCAGGCTGCGCAGCGCCGCCGCTTCGAGGAGCTGCGCCGCAAGCATTACAACGTCAGAGAGGCGTTCAGTAACCGGCAGCTGAGTGAAGATGAAGAAGAGTAGCCTGCTAAGCTAACATATACAGCTGCTAGAGTATCGTGGAGCTACCTGTAGTCTATATAAGCGCTTATGTAGCGGGCGTGGCCAGTGTAGTATTCAGTCAGACATTAATCGTTCTGCACGTTGTGGAGAAAATTTTCCGAGATTGCATCACCGAGCCTGAAATCGCATGCGATGAGCTAGAGCACGCAACGCACAGATCCGGGAAGACGTCTATCGCAGCTTACCATGCCTCCTAAACGTCGCTCAAGCCGCGCGGAGGCGGACCCTGTGGCCCAGGCGAAGAAAAAGGCTGTGCTTAAGCCTGCAGCGAGCAAAGTCAATAAAAAAGCGCAGAAGGCTTCGAAGCCAGCCGCCCGGCCAAAGAGACCCAAGAAGGTCCTTAAGGTGTCCTCCAAAACGCTAAACTACACTCTGTGCATACCAACAAGCATACTGGATAACTGCGCGAACCTGGAGCAGGTGACTCACGCCCTGTACCAGATAGCAAAGGCTGCGACTCTATTTAACGTCGGCGAGATCGTCGTGCTCGACCTGGGCACCGACACGGATGCGGCCGCACCGCATTTGGCTGCTTCAGAACTGGAACCTCGCAAGCGCAAGATCAAATTCGAAGACGTAACCGAGAAGACGGAAACAAGCAACAAGAAATCTGCCAGCCGGCTGAGCGGCGCCATGCTGATTGCAACACTGCTACAGTATTTTGTGACCCCACGATACCTGGTTTCGTCCGTGTTCAAAAAGAAGTACAGCAGCTATTTTAATTGCGCTGCGAAACTGCCCCGGCTGTCGGCGCTGCCATTCATGCGGCACCTGCAAACGGACCAGGGTCGCTACAGAGAGGGCCTCTCGGTCAACATGGCGAAGCCCGCGGCGGCCAAAAAGCCATCAACACGCACCAAGTACATCAACATAGGCAAGGACACTATGCTTGAGCTGCGAAGCCAGCAGGTGCCGGTCAACGTCCGTGTGACAGTAGACACTGTTAATAAGAATGTCGTCTCGCCGGCAGAGGCCTACGGCGACTACTCTGGTGCCAATGCTGCATACGGATACAGCGTCCGTGTTGCACGCACCTTCGCCGACATCTTCCTGGGCGCCGGCTTTGCCGGCGGCTACACGCAGTCGCTCTGGGTTAACAGCGCGGATTTCTTCTTTGACCCTGCCGCACAGTCCAGTGTCCGCCTGGACTCCAAGATCCCGCACGTGCAGAAAATCATAAAGCCGTCGCTCGAGGAGCTTCATGAGCAGCCGTCCGTCCAGCCCGCGAACCTCCTCCTGGTCTTCGGCAAGTGGAAACATCTCTCCGACAAATTTCAGCAGACCAAGGACCAGTTCGACGGAGCCTCCGGCGCGCACGACCTCTTTGATGGCCGGCTCGACCTGCCCGGCGCCCCGGAGGGCTATATCTGCATCGAGGACAGCTGCATGGTTGCGTTGGCCACCTTAGCTACATACTCAGTGCCTACGTGGTCCGAGCCACCCGTCAATAGCTCTCTGTAGGCTTAACGTGTTTCACGTGATATTCACGTGATAGATAATGCTTCTAAATTAAGGAAGGTGCCGGGGACACGCGGCACATTTCTTTTTCCTCCGGCAGATGGCGCTGACCTGGTATTACATATATTTGTCCCTCTCTGTCGTTTCTCCAGTACAAGCCACTTTAGCCAGACTAACTCACCATCACTCGTTAGCTATGCGTTTCTCTGCCACTGTTTCCGCAGCTCTGCTTGGTGCCTCGTCTGTACACGCTATGGGCGATTTGGCCTTCAACCTAGGTGTGAAGAAGCACGACGGTACCTGCAAGTACACTCAGGACTACCTCGACGACTTCGAGGCCTTGCGCCCCTACACGGACACGGTCAAAGTCTACTCTACCTCTGACTGCAACACGTTGCAGTTCTTGGGTCCTGCTGCGGACCGTGCTGGCTTCAAGCTATGGGTCGGTGTCTGGCCAGACGACGACGCTCACTTTTCGATGGAGAAGGATGCGCTCAAGACCTACTTGCCATGGATCAAGTCGGACACGGTGCGCGGCTTCCTAGTTGGCTCCGAGGCCCTATACCGTGACGACATGCCGGCTGAGGACCTAGCCAAGCGGATCAACGAAGTCCGCAACTTCGTCAAGGACATCAAGGACATCAACGGAAACAGCTTCTCGGGCAAGCCTGTGGGAACTGTTGACTCCTGGAACGTTATTGTCGACGGCCGCTCGCGCCCAGTCATCGAGGCCTCCGACCTTGTCATGGCCAACGCCTTCTCCTACTGGCAGGGACAGACAATGCAGAACGCCTCGTACTCCTTCTTTGATGACATCATGCAAGCTCTGCAGACCGTCCAGACCGTCAAGGGCTCGAGCGACATCTCGTTCTATGTCGGTGAGACCGGCTGGCCAACCGAGGGTAGCAGCTTCGAGACTTCTCAGCCATCTTTGGAGAACGCTAAGCAATTCTGGAAGGAGGGAATCTGCGCTATGCGTTCTTGGGGCATTAACACCATTGTCTTTGAGGCATTCGACGAGGACTGGAAGCCAGACACCTCCGGTATCAGCGATGTCGAAAAGCACTGGGGTGTTTTTACCGCCGACAGAAAGCCCAAGTTCAACTTGAGCTGTGACTAATGTTGTCGCACTAATGGTGGTATTAGATAAAAAAATATAACCCTTTTTAAGTATCTTTAAACTATATCCTTCGCCATATACCTTAGTCCAAACAGCACCGCTCTTGTCTCGGAGCGGGTCCCCGCGCTGCGCTATCGACACATCCTTTGAATGGCAAGCCGCGTGGCGTAACCAACATGGGATAAGCTACTATACTTGACTAATGTAACACTTTCTGCCTAAGGAAACACTTTCTGCCTAATGTAAACTGTTAGTAAAGTCCGACACCAGGTAGCATGCGGTTGCATGAAACAGACAGGGGCATAAAAGAGGTAACTGGGCCGCATAATGGTGGTTTTGACGAGCTACGCTGACAGTTTGGCTAATTGGAGCCAGCGTTTACACGTGCGCCGTGATACTCGAATCGCCCGCACACACTGTGGTGACCATGTATGCATTCCAGTAAGTACTCTTCTAATATTTCGGGACTTTTCACCGACACGCATGTTCAAAACGTCACGTGCACGCTAGCATATTAATGAAGCTACTAGTACCACCGCCCCAGCAGCAAATCCAGCAATGACTTCCAAGAGGAGCCCTAATATACACCTAGAGTTAGTGATGCTGGCCATTATGGGTCCTGGTATATTTTTCTACAGCACATCCTCAATTCTGGAACCTGCTCTACGCGAGTTACCCCGGTCAGACCTGGTGACAGCTAACAGTTGCTAACGCATATCTAGTACATGCGCCAAGTAGCCAGTGAGTGACGTATAAATTGGGGGTTTTAAAGCTATCTTTCTGTGTTTCGCTACTGTGAACTGAGCTCCCCCCAGTTACTCGGAACTTGTTATATTCTGCAGTAGGACGTCGCAGAATTGTATCGTGAGTTTAAACCTAGTCCACGGGCCCGAACAACCGACCAATGATCCATTGTCCACTCAGGATTTCGTTTGGTTGATCTGATCACGTGCTATCTCCCTGCGTACTTCTGTACATTCGAACACCGCATTATGGCATCGGTAACGTCGCACCGGTAACGTCGCACTATTCGGTACCTGAATATGTCGAGGATCTATATAAGAGCTCCATGTTGATCTGCTCTTGCTGGGTAGCCATCAATGATAAACTGGGATGTGACTATAGCTTTGTTAAAACACCCTTACTGGGAAAGTAAGTTGATCAGTGCCGATGGATGGATGTCTTGTCTACAGAAGTTAGTAGTATCCCGCTCCATACCTGATCTGGCCATTCCGCACTGCCGCAGGACGACACACCGTACGATTTACAAGGATATCTCTTAATTTTGGCTTTAACTGGGCTACGTAAACTCGCCTTTCCTTCATTGAAGACCAGGCTGAGTGTCCTTACATTGTACTCACCGCAGGTCCATAAAGGGTACAGTTTAGTGGTGCCACACAATTTTGAGCTAAAAGCTGCTGACCCCCATCAAAAGACGGCACTTGTTGATTCTGTACGCAACGCTGTTAGATGTAGCAGTTCATTATTCTATCGAGATGGGCTGTAATGGAGCCCGTTTCATGTGACTATGTATCACGTGATGATTTTGGCACCGACGTTCCTCTTGGTGAAAAATTTTCTGTTAAATACACTTTAAGCTAAGTAAACAGTAGACTTGAACGCATCACTTGCTATCGAATAGCCTCGAAGTTGGTTGTTGGACCCCTAAGACTAGTTTTACCATCTGGGCTTGCGGAAGATTGAGTTTGTTAAAAGATCGCCGTAATTAGTCAGTAACTAGCAGCCATCATGTCGCGTTTTTTCTCCCGTGGGTACCACTACGATACAGCGTCCTCGAGTGAGGATGAGGAACTGTTGACGTCGTCCGAGGAGGAGCTTATGAGCTCTTCGGAAGAAGAGGTAGTGTCTGATGACTCTTTCTTCAATGATTCAGAATCCGAGAGCGCGGAATCAGATGATGATTCCGACGGCAAACCGTATGGGCCCGACTGGTTCAAGAAGCCGCAGTTCCGTAAGGGCGGAGCGCCAGGCGGAAGCGGTGCGAGCCGTTTCTTGAAAGGCAATGCAGACTCGTCTGACGAGTCTGACGACGAAGGAAAGAAGGTGGTGAAGTCTGCGCGCGACAAGCTACTCGACGAGCTAAACAACACCTACAACAAGATCGATGCTGCGGAAATGACGCAGGACTGGACGACGATCCTTTCCGAGTTTGAAAGCGCCACCAAGTTGTTGGTGAAGGCGCAGCAACAAAACATGGGCACGCCTAATGTCTTTGTAAGGGTGGTGGCGCAAGTCGAGGACCTGGTTGCCGAGACCTCGCAAGCAGAGATCAAAAACAAGATAGTAGCGAAGGCTTACAACACCGTGAAGCAGAGAGTGAGGAAAATTGCACGTGAAAATGAGGAACTATTGGCGAAGTTCCGTCAGCATCCAGAAGCTTTCGAGAAGGACTCAACTGTTGAGTTTGGTCAGGCGCGCGATTTCGATGCATCTGACTTGACCCTCATGGGCAGAAAGGTGGCCGACAGGTCTGCAATAGTGAGCTCGCCTTCTGACTTTTTCAGCGCTCTGCGTATTGTTATTGATTCCAGAGGTAAGAAGGGTACTGATATCCAAGCTCAGATTAAGACAATGGAAGAGCTGGTCAGTATTTCTAAGTCTCCATACGAATCTATTATTGCGTACTTGAACCTTATCCCCATTAGATTTGATGCATGTGCCAACTTGGCCTACCAACCTTTGGAGCAATGGAAGGCTTCCCACAACAATGTGACGTCCTTGTTGGAGTTGCTAGAGGCAAACATTGAGAGCTACCACGTTACTGAGTTGGCACCACGGAATGAATTCATTGAAGAAGAGCCACAACCAAACGAAAATGGTGTGAGAATGATCTTGGGCTCCGTCTTCACTTTCGTTGAGAGACTTGATGATGAATTTAACAAATCTTTACTAAACACCGACCCTCACTCTAGTGACTACTTGGACAGACTACGGGACGAACAATCGGTCTACAATCTAATTTTGAGATCTCAACTATATCTTGAGAAGGTCCTTCCAGAAGACACTGCCTCTAAGCACCTATGTCGCTCTTTCGTCAGAAGACTAGACCATATCTACTATAAGACCTCCAAGCTAGTGGACATTGTTGAGCGTGCTGCATGGGCCAGTGTTCCAGCAAACTCCTCTTCCAAGTACATCACCTACTCTGATGACCCAGACTACAACTTCAAGCTGGTCAACACTTTGTGTACTGTTGTGTCATCGGAACAAGAGATGTTGAAGAGGCGTGCCACGTTGTACCAGATCTATTACTATGCATTGAACAACCAGTTCTCTAAGGCAAAGGAGATGCTTGTTCAGTCAAACGTGAGAAACTCTATCAATTCCCAGGATCCAACCATCCAGATCTTGTTCAACAGAGTTGTGGTACAACTTGGTCTAGCTGCATTCAAACTATGTTTGGTTGAAGATTGTCACCAGATTTTGAACGAGGTCTCTACTGCGTCTCATCTTCGGGATATCATGGGGCAGCAATCTTTGCAGAGAGTTTCCAATAACATCAGCAGCAACGGTACAGTCACTCCAACGGAAATGCTATGTCTACCTTTCCACCAACACATCAACTTGGATTTGATCGATGCTGTTTTCATGACTTGCTCCCTACTGATTGAGATTCCACACATGGCTGCATTCTACTCGGGGATCAAGGTGAAAAGAATCCCATACTCTCAAAAATCCATCCGCCGTGCTCTAGAGCATTATGAAAAATCCAGCTTCCAGGGTCCTCCAGAAACTTTGAGAGACCATGTTATCCATGCTGCCAAAGCTATGCAGAGAGGTAACTGGGCGCAGTGTATTAACTACCTACGTTCCATCTCGACGTGGACCTTACTAGGTGACAAGATGGAGAAAGTCCTTGAGCAGTTGGCTGAGAGAATACAAATAGAGTCCTTGAAGACTTACATTTTCACATACAAGAGATTCTACACCAAGCTTTCCGTTCAGAAGCTGTCGGAGCTCTTCAGCCTACCAACCGAACAGGTTATCAGTGTGATCCAAACGCTGGAGAACACAATTAATATCAAGGGTTCTCTAAATGAAGCCAAGGAAATGCTCATCTTTGACAAGGGTGATGAGATAACGAAGCTAGAGGAGGTTGCCATCAAGTTGACCAAGGAAACAAAATACCAGAGTGAGCGTCTCAACAACGTTTCACAACGTCAATAACTCTTTTAGGAGTTGTTCTGTGTAATCCTGCCGTTAAATACAAGATATCGTGTACATTATATTGTTTATTCAGACTAAGATACGATTGAGCATCTAGAAATACATTGCTAGTATAAACTTTGAAACCTTCACAGAGTAGTCTAAGGTAAGGTATGTGTATTATAATATTAAAACACTACAGAGAAAGTCAAAGGAACCCACTGAATTGAACGAGCAATGTATAATTACTTCAGTATTTTTTGAATCTTGTAAAACCAGTTTTAAAAGGAACAGCTCAGTTCGTTTATGCCCAGGTAAGTTGAACCGCCGTCCCGTTAACATGAAAGTTTCTACTCCGCCGGATGTAGGTTCTTAAATCCATCCAAGAGATCCGGAGTGAAGGTAGTTATGTTCAAATTGCGCTCTAATTCTTCCAGCTTCAATTTCTTGACAGGGCAATACTTGTATTTGGGGTAGACTAGATGGTGGTGGTTCTTTTCTACTTTCGAAAAAAGTACGAATCCCTCGCGGCAGTCGGTGGATTCAGAGTTCCACATCAGCGTGATCACTTGCGCGAGCACCGTGTGATTGCTGAATTTCGGATCCACCGGCACACGGGCGGGATCCCTACCTGCCATGCTCAAGCTTCCAGATACGCGTGCGTCCTGTTGCTTGTAGAGATGCTCGTCGATGAGGGTGGACAACCGCGGTATGTGAGGCGACTCAAGGTATGTGGTGCCGCGTCGAGACTTGACAGTCTCTACGAGAAGGCCCAAGATCGCACGCTCGTCCAGCGTCGGCAATTCCTCGCTGACTGCGCGCACGAGGTCGGTCACGATCTTGGCCACCTTCAAGATCGAAAGCGCCTTCATGAGCGCCGACCGGTATAGCATAAAACTGTTCAACGGTCGCTTCATCTTACCTTCAATAAACTCGTAGTACTTAGTCTTTCGCTTGCGGTCGTCCGACTCCCGGAGGAGATTCATGTGCCGTAACCGCATGAGAAGGAAGTCCATGTGCGTGAGCTGCAAGTCGCGCTCATCCTGTGCCGTGAAGTCGTTGTAACCCGATGAGGTTCGGACTTCGATCTGGTATGGCCACGCACGGTTATCCGGCGCCTCGCGCACAGTGAAGCGCGGGAACTGCTTCAACTGCGTTGCGCTGCGCTTCTCCCGCTGGTTTAACCATATGTGTTTATTAAGTGCAACAGCATCCTCGGACATAAGCGCTGTGGTCTCTTCTGCAGTGCGGTTTTTAGCGAAGTGGGGCTCGAACTCCATCGCTAGAAGCTCCAATTTCTGTGAAAGGAAATTTTGCCGCGGAAAGAGCTCGAACACTTCATACGCTGTGTCCAAGAGCACATTCTTTTCCTGGAGCTTAGCGATAATGTGCGCCGATCTTTCCGGCGTCATCGGCGACACTGGAAGCCATTCCGACTTGTTTGCCATCTCCACTTTTGTGGTGTTACACTGCATGGAGAGCTGTGCCTGCGCCACATACTTGTACACAGCAGGGTGGTGCGTGCCGTGAGTGGTATGCGGAAACGCAGGAGCGCCCGGAATACCGTAGAGAGACGAGCACGAGCCGCGGCGCACAGAGCCTGCGCTGTCGCGCTTCAACACGCGCCCGGCGCTCAGGCCGCGTTGCAAGGGCGATATGCCGACGGCTGGCCCGGTCATTCGCGCGCACTCGACCGGGGGCATGGCCGTGCACACAGACTGCGAGCGCTGGTATACCCGGCCCGCGCCTGCCGCGGGCGCTGGCACGGGCGCGTAGTTGTCCGCTACAACCGAGTCAAGCGAACTGCACCACGCGTCGAAGATGCCTGCATTCCACGGGACACTGCCCACAGACGCGGGGGTGGAGCTGGCAGGGGTGGAGCTGGCAGGGGTGTCGCTTGACGGACCGTCCGCAAAGGTCTGGAACAATGCGCAGTCCAGCGAAAGGCGCTGGTCCTCGGTCGGTCCAAGCGCGTACTGCGGCTCAAATCCTCGTTCGTATGTAATGTTCCGCGCGCCGTGCACCGCGCCGGCAGCCGCCGGGCCGTAGAAGACCTTCGAAAGCCCAAAAGTGCCGTCCTCGCTGTCCGAGAGCGAGTTCAACCGCGAAAACACCTCGTCCTCCTCCTCGTCCTCCTCTGCAGGCGTCATCTCTGCGTGCGGCCACGCGTGGCCGCCCGCGTACGCCTCCGCGGCAGAGTCCTTGTTCTTTGCCTGCAGCCACCCACTCTCCAGTGCCGTCATGGTACTGCCTGCCTTGTCGCCCTCCAGCCGAGAAAAATCGCGCACTATATGTACTTCCAGTCTGCACTACTTTCGAGCGCTTTCGAATTTCACAGCTGACTCGGCTATCGTATGACCCGGCCCCTGGGATCTCCTCCTAGCAGTCGCCTTTTCCTTATGTCTGGTACAACCCAATCGTACCGTGCAGTTACGCTACTGTTGCCCCTGCTGTGCGCTGCCGCGTAACCTCACTTTCGCTCTGCGCCGCTGATACCCTGCCGAAAGTCTCGAACGTCACGCTGCGCCGTCCTGCGATAGGGCGGTGTTCGGTGTGTATATGGTTATGCCGATTCCTATAGAAACCCCTGCTAGCGGACACGGAGCCGCCGGACGCGAGCCCGGAGAGGAGAGAGCTATACGCATATATAGACGCGCATGCAGTTTCACCCGCGGCGCGATGGGGACTGAGCTAATTTCAAGTCGGGCCAGAAACTACGCACGCGCGGCGCAGAAACCCGTGCAGCCGTAGCAGTGTCAGCCGCCGGCCGCCGCTACAGGGACGGAATATCGGCGGCTGGCGCGAAGTCAGAGGCTGAGATGCCAGTATGCACGCACATAGCACGGAAAAGAGAATCCTCGCGGGCAAAGAGGCGGTAAGGGGTGTCGAACTCGGCCACGCGGCCCTGATCCAGCACTAGAATGCGGTCGTAGGAGATAATGGTGCGCAGACGATGTGCGACACAGAGCACTGTGGCTTGGCGAAACTCCGCGGCAATGCGCGCCTGGACACGTGCGTCTGTGGCGTAATCCACAGAGGACGTGGCCTCATCGAGGATGAGGATGCGGGTGCTCCGCACAAGGGCGCGGGCCAAGGCCAGCAGCTGGCGCTCGCCCAGCGAGAAGTTTGCGCCTCCCTCGTCGACTTCCTGGTCCAGATGGAACTTATGGGATGTGGGCACGACGCCTGCAGGTACTACGCCCGAGCGCACAAGAGCGGACCACAAAGTCCCGTCGGTGTGCTCCGCAAAGGGGTCAAGGTTCTTGCGGACGGTGCCACGGAAGAGCAGGGGGTCCTGGGGGATGATGGATAGGGCGCTGCGCAAGTCGTGGAGGCCCAGGGTTGCAATGTCTACGCCGTCGATCTTGATGGACCCGCTCTCGAGTTCGGACAGGCGGTAGAGCGCCGTGGTCACGGACGTCTTGCCAGCGCCAGTGCGCCCGCAAATGCCGATCTTCTCGCCGGCACGCACATGGAAAGAGACGCCGCAGAGAGCCAGTGGCAGACCGGGGCGGTAGGCAAATGAGACTTCCTGGAAGACAATTTCCCCAGCAGCGGGCCAGCCGGCCGGCGGGGCGGCACCTGGCAGGTACTGTGGCGCCTCCTGTGGCAGGGCTGTGGCGTAGTAGTGGACGCGCTGCGTGCTATTCATGTTATTTTCGAGTTCTGTAAATCCCCGCAGTACCATGTTGAAGTAAGCAGGCATTTGCAGAACGACAGTGAGCAGCACACCAGCGGAAGAGGGTGTGATGTGAATCACACGCGTGACACATAGAAGCGTGACAATGAGCGCGATTGCAATGGCGACCAGGTCGGTGGTCAATGCGACCCAGCAGCGGGCGCCGATAACCAAGTACCCCGCCTCGTTGGTGCGATTCAGGAAATAGTCCGACTTCCGCAGGAAACGGGACTGCGCGTTGTACGCCCGGATGGTATCTAGGCCATCGAGAACCTCTCCCAGGTTATTGTACACAAACGAGCGCTGAATGGCTTCTAGTCTCTTTACCTCTCTGCCCGCGCTCTGGTAATGGTCTCCGATGAAAAGAAGCAATAATACAGAAATCGGAACGGCAATGGCCACGTAGGGAAGGTATGCAATGCTGAGGATAAATACCCCCACAACATTCGCCATTTGGAACACAAACATACGCGTGGAATCGGTTAGCTCATTATCGAGAACGTCTGTGTCCTTCGTAAATCTGTTAAGGATTCTTCCCATGGGTGTAGTGTCAATGAAACTCATTGGAGCATATAAGATGCGCTTAGCAGCGCTGAGGTTGAGCCTGCGAGATGCGCTTAGCCCGATATGCAGCAGAAATGTGAATTCCAAATTGGTGAATATGAACGTTAGGCACGTCAGCATGAAGTATATCCCCATGTAAAAAGCGTCTTGTCTACCCGGGAACCGGTACTCTGTCCAGAAGGAAAGCCAAACAGAGTTGAACAGCGAGAAAAATGTTGTCATCAGAACAAGAGTTATTAACACGGTTACTATCAACATTTTAGAGGATTTTTCCCCTGCCATGAGATAATCCTTGTAAACTTTGAATTTTAAGGCGTTGACCGCACGCTCTTCTTTCGAAGTTATACGACCATCATCAATCTCTTCATTAAAGTCGGGCATGCTTACGGGCGCCGTAGAAGCCTTCTTCGACTTCGACTGGCTCCTAATGGACTCCATCTCACTCTCTTCAGCATTTGTTTGTGATGACAAACTCATGAGATTTCGGAATTGAGAATTCTTTTCATGTAGCTCCGCGGGGGTACCCATGTCGAAGGAACCATCCTGTCCTAGAAAAATAACACGCGAAGCCTCTTGGACTAGTGCCAGCTGGTGCGTCGCAAGAATCCTAGTCCGATTTTGTAATCTATCAAGGAGACATTTTTGGGTGATATGTGCTGCGACATTCGCGTCAACGGCGCTGATAATATCATCAAACAGGTATATGTCGCGATCTTTGTAGATAGCTCTGGCCAAACTGATACGTGCCTTCTGACCGCCAGAAAGGGTGATTCCCCGTTCACCGACTTCTGTCTTATCACCGGCGGGGAAAATCTTAAAATCTGCTTCTAGAGCACATGCATTCACCACCTCGTCGTACCGGGTTTGGTCGAATGATGACCCGAATATAATATTGTCGCGGATGGTAGCATTCTGTATCCACGGCACCCCACAGAATAGTAGTGAGCCGTTCACGTGCACGCTTCCGGTAGTCTTTTTCATGTAGCCAGCCACAGCATTCAACAAGGATGTCTTCCCTGTGCCTATGGCGCCGATAACGATGATAAATTCGCCCTTTTTGATACTAAACAAGAGATCGTTAAGACCAGTGAACGGTACTTTAAATACTTCCTCTCTAGACTGTTTTTCTTCTCTTTTTTTCGATAGCACAGTAACTGTATCAGACTGCACCGAGTCGTCTTCCGTCTTCTGCGCGCCCTTGAGATCAGAGTCCTTCTGACCCTCCCACTCAAAAGATGCGCTTTCAACCTGTATTGCCACCGAAGGATCTAGTGGTCCAAGCTTATCCGAAGAATCATCTTGGCGGTGACTCTGCTCGGACGCCCAAAGCAGCTTCTGTATGCGCTTCAAAGCTATCTTAGCATCGGCGCCAGTACTGAGCGCCGTTGGAATAAAGAACAGCTGAATACTCAGGGCCTGGAATAGAGAGAGAGCGGAGAAGACATTGGCGGCATTCCGGTTCTCCGAGTTCAGGTGCGACATCGCCAGAAAACAGACCATGCCGGCAATCGTCGACAACGTAACGGCAGTAGTCACCAGAATGCTTCGAAAAATCATCATTTGCCGCACCTTGTGCACCTCCTTGTACCTCACATCAGTCACCCGCTCTTCATAAGCACGCTCCCAACAGTAGTACTTCAGCATCTTCATGCTGTTCATAATCTCGCGCATCAGCGTCACCCGCGCGTCAGTAAAAACCGTTGCGGCAACCCGGTACTTGACCATTTTCCGGAACGCTAGAGTCGCAAGACCCAAAGCCACGATGAACACCGCCAGCCCCAGCAGCCCTACTGGCCCCACGGTAACAAGTAGCAGTGCCACGCCCAGCGCCAAGACCAGAGGAAACACAAGCAGGAAGGGCTGGAAAAAAACGGCAAACTCCATTCTCGAAAGATCCGTGCTCGCCATGGATATCAATGTGCCGGGTGGCCATTCGTTCCTGGCCTTGCCCGACAGCACCAACGCCTTCCCCAAAATGGCCTTTGTCAGCACCGTGCGTATCTGCAGCGCCGTGCGCATCGACTGATGCGTCATGTGGTTAAAAGAATACCCGTTGATGAAAAGCAACACACACGCGCAGATCGCATACGCCACTCCCACACCCACAGACTCGCGCGAGTGCGGGTCTAGGTGACGGATGATGGCCCTCGTAACCAACGGCTGCGCGCACGACAGCAGATTAGTCACTGCGGCATTCAGCAACGCCAAGAATAACGGCCACCGGAATGTGATACACAGCGCACGCAGCAAGTCGTTGTTGCGCATCCGCGCGTTAGTACGTATCTCCTCCTGCGTCGCCTCTGGGTGCTCCAGCCGGTACTGCGCCTCCGCCCGCTGCACGTAGCGCCTGAAATGCCGCACAAACCTCTTGTACATCTCGTCCACCCCGAGCGACCCGTCCACGACCCACAGGTCATTCGGCTGCAGCGTCCGCCGGTACCCGACGCGGATCACAGGCACCACCCACCAAAACATCATCCGCGACAGCGGATTGGCACGGTACAGCGGGTACCGCTCCCGCTCTTCCTCGTCCGGCACCGGCGGCAGGTCCTTGCCATGCACCCAGCTGAAAAGTCGCCGCTGCGGCTGCAGCGTCGAGTCGCCAAGCTTTTCCCGGTCCCCACTGTTCAGGAAGTCTGACCCGCTCTCCGAAAACGACGCCGTTGAGCGCCGTATAGACGATGTTCCGCGCTTGGCATCCTCGTTGTATTCATCTGCTAGCGCTGCGGTCATCTTAAGCCTTAATAGCGCCTACTACACACTCTTAGTACCAGGAACCCGCGATGTTTACCCTCAGCGCTCGTGCGCGCGTAGCGCCTGCGGCTTCTTATACTGTGCCATCGGCGCCCCCCGATTACGGCCTAAACCGCGACAGTGCATAGCAGCTGCGGCTAGTCCTTGCGCCTGGCTGTAACAACGGCATTACCAAGTGCGGCTGCTCTCCATGTGTTTATCGGTACAGCTTCTTCTGGAAGGTAGTCGCGCGCCGAAGAGGCTGTTGCTTAGGGGAGCGGCAGTCCAAATGCGAGACCCGGCGTCCGGGTGCAGGAGACGCATTACCGGCGCATTACCAAAGCCGCAGCAGCGACCGCGAGTGGCCAACGGTCTGGCAGTGGGTGACAGCCACAGCGTGCGGCGCTCACGCGGATGGACGGTGGGTGCGCGGACGGGGGCCAAGTAAAGCGAGCCGGGCGCCCCGCGTCAGTAGGAAGGCAGATAGCCATGGCTAGTGGTACTAGTGGGCATGTGCTAGCGGTGAGTGCGCTGCCGCTGGACAGGCCGGTATTCTGCGCGGAAGATGAGGGTGTGTTGGAGGTGGTACGGCGGCTACAGGCGGAGGGCGGGCACTGTGCGCTGGTGGGGGACGGCGGCAGGGTGGCGGGTATAATCACGACGAAAGACCTCGCGCTGCGCGGGCGCGGGAGCGCGCGGGAGCGTCGGGTGCGGGATGTGGTGACGTGGGGCGCGGTGACAGTAGACGAGCACGCGCCGGTGAACGCGGCGCTGGAGTTGATGGTGGTGCGGCGGCTGCGGCATCTGCCGGTACTGCAGGCGGGGAGCAGGGAGGTGCTGGGGGTGCTGGACATCACCAAATGCTTCCAGCTGGCGATGGCGTGGCTAGAGTGGGCAGCGGTCGGCGGGACGCGGCTGCAGGACGTGCTGAGCGACGTCGCGTGCGGCGCGGCGGACGGTCGACGGCGGGCGCTGGGCATTGCGCGCGTGGTGCAGCAGATGGAGATGCCCACCTTGCAGTGGCTGCTCGCGTCGCGGCGCTACGCGACGGGGCTTGCCGTGGCGAGCCCGACGACGACGGTGCGCGAGGCGCTGGCGCTGATGCGGCGCCTCGACACGACGGCGGTGCTGGTCCGCGACGTGGAGCCACTGGCTGCTGGGGCGCAGGGTCTGCCAAGCCCGCATGTGCGCCCGGGACGGGGCGCCGATGCGTACACTGTAATTGGCATCTTCACGAGCAAGGACGTGGTGTGTAGGGTGCTCCAGCAGGGCCTGGATCCAGAGACCGACGGGTGCACACTTGCCCGATTTATGACATCGTGGCCGCAGTACGCGGCCGAGACGGAGGGGCTACATTCTGCGCTGCTGATGATGCACGATGGACATTACCTGAATCTTCCGGTTGTCAAGACTACAGGGGCTATCGTGGGCCTCTTTACTGTGTTGCAGCTTACTCACGCAGCGCTGAGTTGGTGTCTCGAGGGACGCTTGCAGGGAGACAGTCTGCATGTCGGAGGGGCATCATGTGCCGTTAAAAAGGAAACAGGTGATCCCGGGGCCCATGGACGATTGACGAGGGCCGATCAGTGGTACAACCTTGTCGGAGAGCACGACTATATTTATTTTCTACAGTCGTTCGATACTTCGGACTATGCCTGCTCTATCTCGTCGTCTTCGAGCCAGTCGCCGACTAAGATGCAGCAGTCGTGCTTGGTTTCCCATCGACAGCTGGATACAATCTCTAACCCCGAATTAGAGTTCACCAATGTCCGATTGTCCCCCCAGCACACGCGTTTCCGGCGACCAGGTTTCTGTAAAAGGCAGAGGACACTGCTGCAGAAGGATTTCTTCGGGAACTGTGCTTCTGGAACGCACACCTGCCGAGTTGCCGTAGTCCTAGCCGACGGAGATGGCTCGAACTTCATCAATTCTGTTAGGGTACTTGTACGTGGAAATGGCCTGGATTCCTTTAGACGCCTTATCGTTAAGATAGACGCCACGCTAAAGCTCGGCAGTGCTATAGGGGACAGCGATATGTACCATATCAACTGCCCAGATAAACTTATTAAGTGTGAACAAGATTTCCAAGACATATTAAAGCTGCATTTCAAGACCGCGGGCTACGGTTCTGATATCCCGTTAATTCTGAAGCTTAAACGGTACTCTAAGCCCGGATGGGGGCTATCCTTATTGAACTGGCTAATTTCCAGGTTTCAGGCGTTGCGTAGCGTCGCCGAGTCATCCTGGATGAAGTTCGGGGTTTTCTTTATGTTAGGTGTCGGCTTCGGCAAGATGTTATTGTAGCAATCTGGTTATTTATACTGCCGCAATTCTTGGTCTTTCGATGTGCAAAAGCAATGAGAGGATGGCAGGATCATATCTCTGAGCTTATTATTCGTTAGTCTATTTACATTATAACCCCACATACTATCGGAAGAAACCACAGTAGCCTTCGGCGGTCTCTTCGAATCCAATTCCAGTTGCAAAAGGGTTGAGCATGATATCTGAATTCAGAATGACATTATCCACAATAGGCGTCTGGAAAAAGTTTTGATCCAACTCAGTATACTGCAGCACTTGTTCCACACCTGGCAAGTTAAATTTAATACATAGTTTGGCCTCTAAAGTGCTCCGCAGAATATTTAACAAGCATTTGAAGATTAGCAGTACGTTCTTTATCTGAGTAAGACTGTTTTTATCTCTGTAACTAGGCCCCATTTGGTATTCGTTCTCTATATTCGAATTGGGAGTTAACCCCTGTGCCAGGGAGTTGTAAGCTTTTATTAACAATTGCATGTCTTTTTCAATTATCTTCGCATTAGTATGATGTACCATCGAGTAGACATAGATATCAAAGAACGCCAGCAAAAACGCCCATGGTTTGGATCTCATTATTATAGAAACATAGTCGAGCTTCACACGTACAATGCACAGTAGAATATCTCTCGCATACTCGACACATTTGTATTCAGGTTCTACGTCTATCTTCCCCTGCTTGTAAAGGCGGGTTTGCGCTTTGTATTGACTCCGGTGCACCATCATCATATCTATCAGGAAGCTCAACTGTATCTCATACACCAACCAGAACAGAGAATTTTGGGATAGATTCTGATTGGCTATTATTGCGTCTAAATCATCTTCTTTGGTTCCAGGCCGCATGTTTTCAGGTAACGAAAGTCGGTATTTTTCCAGTTGTGCAATCAACTTTGTCGCTATCTTCAGCTGAGTCTTCGGCTCCATTTTAGCTGAGCTTGCACATATCTGCTCGTACATCTGCGATGTAATGAGACAAAGTTTGTAGATGTAGTGGCGTGCTATTGCGATGAATCCTTCGGATTGCAGCACCATTTTGTAGAGCTGCCTCGTGAAATCAATATCATAGTCTCCAACTCCCTCCGATGATCCATAAATGACACTTTCCAGGAGTTCAATTTTATTATTCATTGCGGGTATCTTGGTATTTGTATCAAAGCTAGCAATTACGGGTGGCTTTCCCAGCGTGATCGCAAGCCGCAGATCAAAAAAACGGCACAACCACCAGATGCTCCGCCTATTGTACTGTTCCTCTGGCGTCAAGTCTTCGAGCATAATGTCAGCATGGAGACCCATATCTTGAGCAAGGCGGGCTGCAATCGCAACAAGAATATATGAGGCATGCAGGGCCCCCGAGAAAGACGTGTACGTAATTAGGCAAAGTATTGCCTTCACAGACAACAGTCCCTCCGGTACGACAGTGGTTCGGTGAGTATAGCGCAACGCGTTCGCAATAAATATGTTCTCATATTCCTGTAGTTCCTGTGGAGATACGTTCAATGCAAGCAACGAAATAGTGCCTTCCTCTACCACACCAAGTTTGATGATCAAACACGCAAGCGCGAACACAATGTTCAGAACCATCACTTCAGTCGCCTTCATTGCAGCAACCCCACCGAACTTGTATTTTGCATAAATTTCGATGGTGCACTGCGCCGAGATAACCGACAGCACCGGCGCCCCGGAAAGTGCGTAGATGTCCAGCAGCCTCTCCAAGATACTGGCCTCCGGTAGCTCGCGCGGGGCCGTGGGGATCTTGCATATGTGAGCGTCTTTCTGCTGGAATGCGGCATGATAGCACTGCGTTAGGCACTGCAGGTCGAAGTCCGAGTTCAGGCACTTGGATTTCAGCCACTCCAGACCCTTCGGCGTCAGAATCAAATTGGTGCACGCCATACCCACGCCCGATTGGCTGTCACGTGCCAGCAGCGGGTCCTCCGGCACCGCAAACGGCGACGTGAACAACTCTGTCACCGCAGAGTCCGGCCCCGCGTCACACCCCTTGTTGCTATCCCCTCCCTCGCTGTCCCCGTTCCCCACCGAAGCACTAGCCAGCATATCCACCGGCCCCAGCTTCCCAGACCCCAGCACGTCCTCCTGGTACACCCCCGACGAGTCCAGGCCCCAGTAGGCAGTCTTCCGCCGCTTTTGTGACGCGTGCCCATCGCTGCTGTCGCGCTGCCGGCGCTCTTTCCCGTGAGACGCATCTCCCTCCGACAACTTCCGCGCCATCCCGTTCACCGCAGCCTCCAGCAGCTCGATCTTCGACACTATCCTACCGAATTGCTCCGCCTTGCTGGACATTGTATATTCTGCTCTGGCTTCAGCCCTTCTGCAGCCAGAATGTAGCCAACAGCTCACAAGCTTCTCCTCATCACCATCACACTAAGCACCTTTATTGCTTAGTGCCTCCGCTTCCGATGTCACATGACCAGCTTGACACAATTCGTTCCAAGCGATGTAGTAAAATCGTTACCCGTCTCTGGTGAATCAAGGTGGCCTGAAAATTTTGACTATGAATCCATAGTAATGGTATTACACATGTTACAAAAATCTTCACTGTAACGGTAGCTACCAGCACTCTCTTGCTGCTAATAATTTCAAGACCGAGTAACACTGTTGAAGATTGAATTAGGATGTCGGCTTTATCTAGCGACGTCAATAACACGTTGATCAATGTGCTACATGGGTTTGGGTCTGCAGATAACAATATCCGTGCAGCAGCGGAAGAGACCTTGAATAACCAATGGATCACGGAGGAGAACATCCACGTGTTGCTTGTATTTCTGGCGGAGCAAGCGTCATTCTCGGAGGATCTCACGCTCGCGGGGTTATCGGCTGTGTTGTTCCGCAAATTGGCGTTAAGGGCGCCGCCGTCGTCAAAGGCAGTGATCATTGCTAAGAACATCACGCATATCAGCAAGGAGGCATTGGAGCAGATCCGGACGACGTTACTCAAGGGCTTTGTGTCGGAACGCTCGAACGGCATCAGACACAAGTTGTCAGACGCGATTGCGGAGTGCGCACAGGATGACTTGCCTGCATGGCCCGAACTTCTTCGGACGTTGTTCGAGGCGACAAAAAACCAGAATCCGAACTTCAGAGAGTCCAGCTTCAGGATATTTTCGACGGTGCCGCATTTGATCAATGCAATCGAGATCACCAACGCGCTGCCTATATTTGAGGCGGGGTTCACCGACACAGAAGATGACGTCAAGATCGCCGCGGTAACGGCTTTCGTCGGCTACTTCAAACAGCTTCCCAAGATGCACTGGGCAAAGCTCGGTGTACTACTACCTAGCTTATTGAACAGTCTACCTAAGTTCCTAGATGACGGCAAGGACGACGCGTTGGCAGCAGTATTCGAGTCTTTGATCGAGTTGGTCGAGTTGGCTCCTAAGCTATTCAAATCCATGTTTGACCAGATGATTCAGTTCACAGACATGGTAATCAAGAATAAGGACCTGGAAACGTCGGCAAGGACAACGGCGTTGGAGCTACTAACAGTATTTTCAGAATGCGCTCCTCAGATGTGCAAATCGAATCCAAATTACGCCCAATCCTTGATCATGGACACCCTACTTATGATGACAGAAGTATCCATAGACGATGACCAAGCCATAGAATGGCAGAATTCCGACGATGTAGAGGAAGACGACGAAGAGACTGCTTACGACAACGCACGTCAGGCTTTGGATCGTGTGGCGTTAAAGTTAAATGGAAAATATTTGGCCCCTATTCTTTTCCAGTATCTACAGCAGATGGTTGGCTCGGCTGAATGGCGTGAGAGATTTGGTGCGCTCATGGCTTTATCTTCAGCAGCAGAAGGCTGTCGCGATGTTCTTATTGGTGAAATCCCAAAGATACTAGATATGGTTATCCCTCTTATTAATGATCCACATCCTAGAGTCCAGTATGGATGTTGTAATGTCCTTGGACAGATTTCTACTGATTTTGCACCTCTAATCCAAAGGACTTCCCACGAACGTATTTTGCCAGCTCTAATTTCTAAATTGACGGGTCAGTCTGTTGACAGGGTCCAAACTCACGCCGCGGCGGCCTTGGTCAATTTCTCTGAGCATGCAACCCAAATCATTTTGGAACCGTATTTGGATAGTTTATTAACGAACTTGTTGTCGATGTTGCAAAGTTCTAAACTATATGTTCAAGAACAAGCATTAACTACGATTGCCTTCATTGCCGAGGCCGCTGAGAAGAAGTTTATCAAATATTATGATACATTGATGCCACTATTGTTGAGCGTTTTGAAGACTGATACTGGTAAAGAAAATAGGACGTTAAAGGGGAAATGTATGGAGTGTGCGACCCTAATTGCGTTAGCTGTGGGTAAGGACAAATTCTCAGCACATTCGCAGGAGTTGATTGAATTATTTATCTCATACCAGAATGAAGGTGTTGACGACGACGATCCAATCAAGACGTACTTAGAACAAGGCTGGAGCAGAATCTGCAGAATTTTGAGAGAAGATTTTGTGCCCTTCTTGCCGATTGTCCTACCATCTTTGTTAGAGACCGCTAAAGCGGGGCAAGATGTTAGTTTAATTGATGAGGAGGAAGCTAAAAACTTCCAGCAATACACAGACTGGGATGTTGTCCAAATACAGGGGAAACATATCGCTATACACACCTCTATCTTGGACGACAAGGTTCCTGCCATGGAGTTGCTACAGGTATATGCCACCATTTTGAAGAATTATTTTGCAGCCTATGTGCCGGAGATTATGACAGAGATCGCGATAAAATCTCTGGACTTCTACTTGCATGACGGTGTCAGAGCAACTGGTGCTGGATTGATACCTGTGTTGTTTTCCTCTTTGGTGTCTGCAACAGGTGTCCAGAACCCTAACACCGTTGCACTCTGGGAACTGGCTTCGACTAAGCTCATTAACAGCATTATCTCGGAACCAATGCCAGAGATAGTCCGTATCTACCATGCTTCCTTGGTTGATGGTTTGAAAATCATGGGTGATAACGCACTAACCAATGAACAGTTAGAGAAGTATACCAAGGGTTTGTCGGCTAACTTATCAGACGTTTTTGAGCGGGTGAGACAACGCCACGGCCAGGAAGACGAGTATAATGAGGATGTCGATGAGGAGTATGAAGATTTCACCGACGAAGACCTATTGGATGACATAAACAAGTCTCTCGCAGCAGTTTTCCAGACCACTAATGGTGTCTACCTCACACACTTCCAATCGGTTTGGCCATTGATACACATGTATCTACAGGACTCCGAAGTCATTCTAACTCTCTTTGCTTTGGTCGCAATATCGGACATGGTACATTACTGCGGCGACAACGCAGCCATGTTCAAGGATAGCTTCGCAGGTAAGATGAAGGACTATCTAGTCTTCCCAGAGCCATCTATTCGCCAAGCGGCGGCTTATTGTATTGGATCATGTGCCCAGTACGCACCAAACACATTCGGGGAGGTTTGCATGGCCTCTTTGGATACACTTTTCCTCATCACCACAATTCCAGACGCTAAATCAGAAGACAACATCTCTGCTACAGAGAACACTGCCGCCGCAGTTGCAAAGATCCTTCATTCATTTGGTGCTAACATCCCCACCTTTGAAACATATGTTGTGAACTGGCTCAAGTCCTTCCCAATTTTACAAGATGAGGAGGCAGCCGCATTTAACTACAGATTCTTGGGTCACTTAATAGACTCTAATAACCCCACCGTTCATGATAAGGAGAAACTTGGTGAAATAGTTGATTATGTGGTGCAGGCATTGCACCAGAAGAGTATTTCAGGCAAGGTAGCTACCGCCGTTGTCGACAGCACCAAAAAGCTTTTGTCTGCAGTACCACAAGAAGAAGCCCTACGATACTTCCAGAGATATCCATCCTCTATAATGCAAGACATTCAGACATGGTTTGCTTGAAATATAAACAATCAACTCGATTCTTCTTACTAAACACTTTATTGCATAATGAGTTGATATTATTAGTATGTATAATTTTATAAATCCGATCTTACTGAATCGTCATTAGTTAGCGAGCGCACTAAAACCACACCAGGAGATGGCACATGCCAGTCAACAAGTGCGTTGTCGAGTAGATAATATGGTTTATCCGGACACAGCAAGCTCCGAAATACCCGAATATCCAAAAATAAAAATATTTTTTAATTCATCAAATTAATTAATTAATACTCGCAACCAAAAAAAAGAAACGTGTTGAAGTTTTTTCTGCTCGATGCTCATCTAAATGTTTAAAACATTCAAACCGTGCAGAGCTGAAGTGCGGATAAAGTTCACATAGCGCTAATTACTGTCATACGTTGGTGTCATGGGGTTGGCAGCTACTAAGACCAAGCAGAGATTTGGTCTAGATCCTAGGAACACCACTTGGAGCAATGATAAGTCAAGATTTGGTCACAAATATCTGGAAAAGCTAGGTTGGGAACCAGGAAAGGGCCTTGGCCATGCCTCGCATGCGATGTCGACGCATATTAAGGTGACAATTAAGGACGATACGATGGGTCTGGGCGCAAAACTCAAGAAGAAAGAGAAGAAAGACGAGTTTGACAGCGGAGAGTGTGCAGGGCTAGATGTCTTCCAGAGGATCCTGGGTAGATTAAACGGCAAGGAAGAAGTAATTGCTGATGAGTTAGAAAAACAGCGGAAAGAAAACATTATCAACGGCAAGTGGGGTATCCACTTTGTCAAGGGAGAGGTACTTTCTAGCACTTGGGATGCCGACACCATGCAGCTGAAAAGCTACAGTTACGATAAAAAGGAAATCACGGCAGATGACGCTGAGGATGCTAAGGTCAGCGGTAAGCACAGAGATCGGAAATCAAGGGCCAAGAGGGAGAAAAGCAACAACGCTGCTCTGAAGGAAAAGTGTCGCGATATAGATAGGACCCGGAAGAGTAAGAGGAAAGAGAAAGAGCAGGAGAAAGAAAAGAACAGAGAGAAGAAGCATAACGGGAAGGAGCATAAGGAGAAGGAGCATAAGGAGAAGAAGGACAAGAAGGACAAGAAGGAGAAGAAGGAGAAGAAGGAGAAGAAGGAGAAGAAGGAGAAAAAGCATAAGGAGAAGAGCAACAAGAGGCTACGGTCCTCTGATTCTATCGATGATCCAGAAGCAACCAAACCTTCGAAAAAGTCGAAAACCAAAGCTGCTGACTCAGATAATGTAACTAGAGACAGTATGCTACAGCCTCGCGCCTCAGCTGCATCGCCTCCACCAACCATTTCTACGAGGCTTTCGGTACGGTCGAAGTGGATCAGACAGAAGCGTGCTGCTGTGATGGATCCCAAGGCCTTAAATGAAATATTTATGGTGACGTAGCAGTAAGATGTGCACTTCATCTGCATTTATTTGTGAACTTTTACCGCATTATAAATGATCAAATTCAGTATTATTTTATAGCAACTTGGTTTAGTTTCTTCCTAGGTACGAACAGTACATAACTTTAAGCTAAATGTGTCAAAGCTTGAGGCGACAATAGAGTGCTCAAGACATAGCTATGCCAAAACCGGTAAGCATAAATACTAAAGCGGTAGGGATGAATAAAGCCATTGAGAAGGTGTTCGGTTGAATAGCATCTGCGGCTGCGGCTGCTGAAGAGGTGGCGGTAGTGCTGTCACCTCTGCCACTGCCGCTGTTGGATGAAGATGAGCCCAAGTTTATCCCGGTAGATGTAGGAACACATGTAGATGCTGTGCCTGTGGCGGAGACTAGCGTTGCAGAGCCGCTGAAGTCACATGCAGAGGAGGAGGACCTGCCCTTTTCTTGGTAATACTTGTTCAATAGGTATGATAGCTTGGTCTCGTCGTCGCAGAAGGAAAATGCTCCATAGTTTCCTGTAGTTCCATCGGCAGAAATGTCTGAACAATCAACGTCCGCTTCGGAGCATAGATAGCCAAATAATTCCGAGTAATCCTTCTGGTCGACATCTGGAGAAATGACACATCTTAATGCACTCTTTATACAATCACAAACATCCTTTTGTGGTGATGGTGGTAAGCTAGTTGCTGCTTGCCAGTTTGAGCCAGTTGTAGGACATGCGACAGAGCCAGAACTTGCGGTGTATGAATCTTTGTTTGCAGATGATGGCGAAATTGTGGCCAATGCTGTCTTCAAGTTGTTATAGTCATCGTTGGTAGAAACGCGGCCACTGCTGTCGACGGTTACCAAGCCGTATTGATTGGTTTCTTCAAAATACATGTATACAATACCTCCTGACCAGACATCTGTCATATCGCTACCGTATAGAGCAGAAACTTCGCCAAACTTCCGAGGCCTGACTTCGTTACAGCCATATTCGGAGAAGAACACTGGGATACCCAAGTTGGAAAACTCCTTCGTTCTGTCTGAGTAGCCTGATTTTTCAAAGGTAGAATCTCCGCACCATGAATAGACGTTGAACCCATAGAAGTCCGCCTTCTCCTCTTGAGACCCGCACGCAAAGTAATCCGCAATCTCTTGTCTAAAGTTACTGTCATCATTGGTTGAGTACCCCACTGGAATTTCCCTATAGCCCTTTTCCTTAATGTATGCCTTAGTGTCACGAATAGCAGCTTTCACAAAAGCGGAAGCTGCCGTATTATTTATCTCGTTAGTTACTTCATTTCCTGCAAAGAACCCCAACACATTGCTGTATTTCTGCATTTCGTCAACCACACCTGCATATCTTTCGAAAAGCTTCAAAGACCATTCAGGGTTGTTTCTGTTGATCGATAGTGCTGGTTCCGATAAATCCGCAACAATATAAATCCCGTTGCTTTCAAAAAGTTCCATGCATCTTGAATGGTCCAAGCTACTGTTCACTGCATATACCCGAAGCGTGTTGGTGTTTAGCTCCAACAAGTACGGCAAATCCCGGGAACAGCTCTCATAATCCGCTAGCGGGTCGTTGATCGTGGCACTCGCAGAAGCGTCAGACGTCTCCGCCTGGTATGCAATCCCCTTCATGTAAAACTGGGAGCCGTTGTTTGAATAGAAGAACTTGTTTCCATGGATCTCAATAGGCGGCACCTTGTTGGTCGAAGGACTGGAGGTCGCAATCGAGGGCGCCGTGCCGGCTGTCGCGCTAAGCGCTGCCCCACCATTGTTTCTCTGTGCGACCACAGCCTGTAGGAGGCATGCAACCGTTCCGTATATCGCTGTCTGCAACATTACGATTTTCAACCAAATTCAAAGCTCCGCAAACCTCACGATTGTTTGAATGCGTGTCCACTGAACTATAGATTGTGCCATTGTTACGGCTCCAAACACCTTTTTTATATAATTCCAGAGACTCGAGACATGCCACTAGCGAAACTTCACTTATGATTTATTAAGAAACTAAACCATTAGAAGCTTTATCTTAGTATATTAGTTTCGTCAGTTAGTGTCACTGACGCTGCCATAATTTCGTTTATGGTGATTTTTGATAATCCTGTCGTCGGACGTACTAGCGGAACCATCTGTCCCTGGGTGGCGTGAGCCTAAACGAAATGTCTTAAACGGTGATTTCCAGGGGTTCTTACATCTATGTTTTTTGCAGGGCACAGTTGCAATGCGTCGCATACCAATTCGTGGCAAGCACAGCCCCGCTGGACTTTGGTCATAGCCACAAAATGTGTGGGTGTCTTGCGTTCGCCCACATGTACATAGTTGTTACTCTGAGCAAGAATGGCAAATAAGAAAGAACATAGAGCTTCGCCTTATAGAGTAATATAGAAGAGGCTGCATGAAAATCTATTTTTAAATGAAGATTAGCCCGAATCCCATGAATACCGAAAGGGTAGCTGCCGAGGATATCAATACATTGAGCATGTTATATTTTGCGTTTGCGGTACCCATACTTGGCTTCGGTTCCCCGCTGCCACCAGTGGAAGTTGCTGCGCCAGAAGACCCGGAAGCGTTGCCGCCAGCAGGGAGACCGGCGCTAGCCGAACTTAGAACGGCAGCACAGGTAGCAGCTTCAGTAGGCTTGCGCAAGGAAGCGGAGCCACTGAAAGCGCAGGCACTGGAAGACTTGCCGTTGGCCTTGTAGTACTCGTTCAACAAGTAGGAGAGCTTTTCCTTCCCAGAACAGTAAGAAAAGGCGCCGTACTCACCCTTGGAAGCGTCAACCGCAATGCCGTTGCATAGTTTTTTGTCCGAGCCGCACAAATATCCGAAAAGCTTGCCGTAATCCTCCTTGTCAACGCTGTCGTTGACCACGCAAGACAAAGCGTCCATCATACACTTACAAGCATCCTTGCTTGGCGTAGGTGGCAAAGAACTAGCGGCCTTCCAGTTATCAGCGATAGTTGGGCATTCCAAAGAAGTGATGCTTGGTGTGTAGGACGCAGATTGAACGCCGGTTGGTGACGCCTTTGCGATCTGCGCAGAATAATAGCTGAAGTCTGACAAAGTGCTGACCTTGTCTCCCTTAACAGTGACCAGTCCGTACTCATTCGCCTCCTGGAAGTACATGTAGACGATACCACCCGACCACACATCGGTCATCTGGTCGCCGTATAGCGCGGCAACATCCGTGAACTTTCTTGGTTTGACTTCATTACAGCCATATTCAGAAAAGAAAGCTGGAACTGGCAAACGAGAGAACTCCTTGGTTCTGTCAGAGTAGCCAGACTTCTCAAAGGAAGAGTCGCCACACCACGAGTAGACGTTGAAGCCGTAGAAGTCAGCGCGCTCCTCGTTGGAACCACAGGCAAAGTAGGCCGTAATCTCATCTCTGAACTTCGCGTCGTCGTTGGCTGCATAACCCACAGGAATCTTCCGATAGCCCTTCTGCTTGATGTATGCCTTGGTGTCACGCACAGCAGCCTTCACGAAGGCAGAAGCCTCAGTGTTGTTCACTTCGTTAGTGACTTCGTTACCCGCGAAAAACCCCAAAACATTCTTATACTTCTGCAGCTCGTCAACAACCTGCGTGTAGCGGTCGTATAGCTCGACGGACCATTCAGGAGAGTTTCTGTTGATAGACAAGGAAGGCTCGGACAAGTCTGCAATCACGTAAATTCCGGCGTCTGCAAGCGCTTTCATACACTCCGTGTGGTCCTTCTTGCCGTCCAAAGCGTAGACACGGATAACATTAGTCCGAAGTTGCTGCAGATATGGGATATCCCGCGAGCACGTCTTGAAATCAGCCAGAGGGTCTACGTACTTGTTCGATCCACTGCCATCGTGCCCGTCAGTTTGATACGCAATGCCGCGCATAAAGAACTGCGTCCCGTTGTTGGAATAGAAGAACTTGTTCCCTTTGATTACGATTTCCGGTACCTCGCCGGAAGACGAGGTTGCGGCCGTCACCAGCGAACCAAGCGCCGCAACAGCTGCTAGCTTATTGAATAACATAGCGATTGACAAATATAGCGACTGCTGTTACCTTCCGAATATGCGCAAGGCCCCAACTTATACGTGAAAACGATTTTAAAATCTTTTACTGCTTCCTTTTTATAATAATCTAGAAGCTTAAAATTTAACACAGCTTGCATTTATTAATAAAATATATATTCAATGACAGACGGGATCGTTGGCCTGAAGAATTTGAACACCAACTCTGGCATTTCGCTCGCAATTGTAAGGGTCGAGACAAAAAAAAAAAAAAAGGAACCCCACTCTGGTATATCCAAGCCGATCTGGAACTGTGAGGCGCGGAGGCAGACCTAATCTTCGTCCCAAGTGCGGGAAGGCTGAGCATTCGCAACGCTTTACCTGGGAAGGCCAAAATGACGATATGTTAATGCAGTGACAGACTGGGAGCCTGTACAAATAGCCGCAGTGCGTAGACTTATAGCAAGGCTCGGATTCGTATTTCGTTACCTGACCGTTTTGAATTGCGGCATGCGTGGCGTAGTCCTGAGAATTGTTCTGGGTGCTTTGGTGTCAGTGTCATTATTGTCTTGATTATTAGGCTGTGCTAAGCCATCAAGTGGACTGCCTGAGAAAAGCTTGGCGCCATCCGGCACGTATTGTTGCGCAACAATTGGAGCCACCAACAACGCAATGAAGATAGTCATAATGAGAAAGTAGAGCAAAGTATAACGGCGAACAATGGAGCGCCTGGCTTTGCGCTGCTTGTTGGTGAAGATCAACTCACCGGAAATTAGGTTACCGGGCTTCAACCAGAAGAGCATGGTGGAGTGCCAGTGGTCAATGTAGGGGAAAAAAAGGATTGGCGTCTGTAAGAACAACAACCAGTGACCGAGGATAAAGTCGCCTGCGAAAAAGCTGGACTCAATGATCTTAACTAAATACTCACGGGCGGGTTGGAAGATTACTTGCCACCCGATTCCGGTGTTGTACCATTTCCCAGACCACCATGCGATGTGAGACTTGTTGTTTTTGTACTCCCTCGTTAAAATGCAGATGGAGACTATCTTAAACAAAAAGTTTTGAATATTGATGCAAGTGATCAATAGAAGTAGCGCCCGCGTGAAATTCCATCCCTCCAAAAACCACATGAGTTCAAAGTCGACGATATAAACTGCAACTGAAGCGCAGAGCGCAATACCGGCTATAGCAGCTCCTGTCCTCTGGCAACAGTAAATTAGAATTGGGGCAGCAGCGAAGGAAAGCCCAAATAGCATTCCTAAAACCAGTGCGTTGACAATGATAGGGATAAAAGTTATGATCGCAAGTCTGATAAGTGCATGTGTTGGTGTTACGCCACTTACACCCGTCTGCGCATTGATAAATGTGTAAGCAGTGACACTAAACAAAACAGTGAAAAATGGGATAAGTACCTCCGCAAATAATAAGTTACCGATAGCAGCCTTTTTGGTATCCCGGACGCTAAGTTCAGATTTATCACCAATGAGCTTCTTTTTATAGCCGGTGTATTGCGACCTGGACGATTTAACATAAGATGACCACGAATCTGGGTGATATCTACTATTTCCCCGGAATAACCACTTGACGAAGTTGCGATAATCGACAAAGTAGCTGACAAAGGAATATTGGTGAGGATTGAAAATAAATGGCGCCAAACTCAATGATACAACAGTAATCCAAAACCACAATAATGCCGGTTGCCACATCGATGTTGTGGCAAATAACAACATCAAAAATATTCTCGACCCGGAATATATGGACGTAGCCGCAAATCTGGAGTATAGATGGTGGAAATCCATCCTAGTAATTGCAAAGCCTCTGCCTGTTGGAATGTATTTGGCTCCGCCGAAAGTAACATTGCTAAATAGTGCATTGGAGTATATCTGGCAGACAAATACTTCAAATAATGGGGCCATGCATAATAAGTGGTGGATGAACCTCGAACAGGCCTTCCAAATTCCCTTCTCAAGTAATTCTTGAATTAAAAGCGGTGCAAAGGAGATGAAGAACACAATGAAAATGGATAAGACAAAAATTGTAACCCAATGCAAAACAGGCTGAAGGTTGTAACATCCTATTGGTCTTTCTAAATTGGTAATTGGGATGTCTTTGTTGTACATACATGTAATAGTTTCATGGTTCAAAGCCCCCAAATTTAACAATAATAGGAAGAACAACTGGACAGACAATGTGATGAATAAGTTATTCAAGTGGAAACCAGGGTGTGCATAGAAGAATGTCAAAAAACGATCTATTGAAAGTTGTGTGCCCAAATAGTAGTATTCCCTAGACAATAGCTGCTCTCCCATCCCGGCGCCAATTTTCGTGGTAAAGTTCAAGATACTTCCAAACCCAAGATCACGGCCTTTCCCACACTGGTAGTAGTCACTGTGCTTAATCCTACCTCCACGACATATAGCATTCATTCCTGCATATATGTCTTCATTTAGATGTAGACCCTTCTGTGCCTTCGAGATACCACCTCTTGTAGTCATGAAAATCGCATTTAAGAAATCAGGATGCCCATAGTGTAATTTTGCTCCAATTTCTGCTAGGGTTCTTGCAAAAAGGGTACCAAAGGTTTGCTCTTTACCAGCTGCGATATCACCAAGAACACCAATATTTTCAGAAAAGATATATTCTCTAGCCCCAATAATAGCGACCGGTGGTGGCTGCTCTTGGTACTCTATTCCCGGAATATATGGAATAAAATTATCCATTTCCATCTCTTCAAATTCACCAAGTACCGAACGGATCTTCAAACATTCTTCCAAGTAATTATCCTGATTAGCATCGATAACTTGAATATATTCGCCACGATAAAATATTATTGCGTTATTTTGATTATCTGATTTACCATCACCTAGAATTGGATTTCCAGAAAGACGTATCTTATATACATTTTCACGCCTTCCTGTTTTGGGATCGACAGAGCAAGTTCCGTCTGTCAAACAGGAATAATATATGGGCTCTCCATCGGGGTCATTCGGGTTTGGCTCCTCTAACAAATACGATACCATAATTTCTGGGTATGCCTTCCAAATAAACTCTACACATTCTGTCTCATCTGGGGTAAACTGAGCATATCTCTGCATAGCGACAACCATCTTAAACTTCCTATTTGCCATTGCGTTTAAATCGTTATCCAACGCCTCTTCATCTGCAGCATAAAATTGTATCATTGACGGGTTCTCGATACGATACAATAATTTAATGGCCTTAGAATAATTCATGAAGCCTGATATGGTTCGATATAACGTTTGTGTTCTCAAGGAAGCCCATATTCTTGTCCGCAATGTGTCCTCAGGATCTGATGCCCCGAATCCCAAGCAATAAAATGGCAAATCCTTTATTCTTGCCTCCAATACATCGTTATTGATCCCAGCTGGAACTGGCGCACTATCAGACATAGACGGAGACAGAGATTCATCGGAACCCTCCTCTTTCTCATGTTTGTATCTCGCGCTCTTTTCGATAGCCAAAAGCTTTGTGTCATGGACAAAACATTCCCATTCTGTGGGGTGGAGATGTTTAAGATATTCTAAGAGTGTGATTCTGCTCTTCGGAGATTCCTCTTTTATTATCTCTTTTAGCTTTAGCATTAGCTTTTCAGCATAGTGCGGGATTAGAACAGTAAAAGTTGGCATACATTCAACAGGTATTGGATCAATGATAGGTGTGGATAAAGATTGTGCAAAAAATGATAACCTTCTTTGCGCTTCGGAATTCCGAGGGAAGAATTCCATAGACTTGAAGGTAGAATCATCTTGCGCAAGGAAAAAAGTGGGCGACTTTAGAGTTCTTTTGTCTTGATATATGGAATCCACTTGCTGATATAATAACTTCTGAACGTGATCAATCGATAGGAGATGCTCACGGTACATTGAGATAACAATTGCATTCCATACTTGGGATATTAGAATTTTGGGCTTGTATTTGATATCCATCTCGGATGTAGCCAATATTTTGGTGTAAATTCTCTTTGGCAATCTGGAATAAATATTCTTCCATGGCGTCAAGATAGAAGTTCCCAATGAAAACGACAACATAATGGAAAAGATACAGTTGCAAATAATGTACCAAAGGTATGTATCCAAAAAGAATAGTACCAAGTCCGTCAGCAACATCAAGAATAACGTGATGCTTGGTTGCCAACGACATAAGAAGTCACGCAATAGCCGGTCGCCACGACATCTGCTCATATCCAAGATGGATAGGACTCTTATGGGATCCCTAAGCGAAAGCGTCAAAAAGAAGTATGATTCAAGGAATTTTGCAACAAAGACGCAAATCCACAAGCCACGTGAAAACCATTTACTTCTCCCAGTCAACTTTGGGAACGATGCAGTGAAGGTCTGTGAAGAAACATACCTCCTCTTATGTTTTCCCCTTTGTAAATATGACGTGAATAAGCCGCCCAAGGGTCTCATTGCAAAAAAAAAAGTAGTAGTGAGGGCGATCACGAATTGAACGATCGATATCACGTATGCAGACCTCGAGTGCTCGTCGAGATCAAAAAAGCCAAACACATAGACCGATGGTCCGAAGTTTATGACAAAACAGATGATTAAGCCGAGCATTCTTCTCGACAAATGCTGTGCGCCAGGCCATTCCCGAGGCACAAATGTCCATTCAAACAAAGTGGCAACAATTTGGACAAGGCATGTTACAGCACCACCAAGCGCTATGGCCGAGAACCGCGACTGCATGGTGGGCTGATTGTTCAATAACTGAATGTAATTCTTGGTGTATAGTGTCGGCGCATTGAATGACGTGAAGAACCAGAATGTGGCGAAGTGAATAATCCAAATACGATTGAAGTTGGTCGCGCAATGCATCCAGCTCCGCGACTCGCGATAAGTCTTATAGAACACTTTGTCCCAGGCGACTTCTCTCAAGTACTCGTAGCGCTCCTCTGCTGATTTATCGACAAGACGGTCTCCGTTTTTTAGTACTATCCTCTCTATTCCCTCGGGGTACCAGAACAACTGGTTCACATCATCATAGCCAATAATATCTTTGTGGTCGTTGTCGCGCCGAAGTAGCTTCCCGCGTAGCCCCACCTCGTATATCTGGTTCCGGAGAAACCGGTAAATGGGCGTAACAATATCGTTCAAGTACGCAAACTCCTGCTTGTCCGGCACCTTGCTGCCCGCCTCCAACACGCGCGTGTCGTAGTCGTACGCACACTTGAATATGAAGCAGAGACACTCCGGCGTGAACCGGAGCTGGTTCGCTTCGCCCCAAACCAACAAGTAGAGCGCCAACTGCCGCGCCATCTGCGCCGGCGTCAAGTCGCGCATGCGGAGTTTCCACTTGAAGTCCGCCGCCTTGAAGCTCGAGTCGTCGTCCCGCTCCCCCGGCGTCATCACGATCTTCGGGTGGTTCTTCATGAACTCCTCCTGCCGCTCCTTCCACAACCGCTGCTGCTCCTTGATCGAGATCCCCTTCTCCTTCGCAATCCGCTTGTTGCGCTTGTGCGACTTGCCCTGCAACCTCATGTTGGAAAATCCTATCTCCTCGTCGAGATTCAACTGTGCCGCGAAGTACCACTTCTTGTAGTTCGCGCAGTCTCCACCGATGTACGACGCGTGCAACGAGATCAACGCTGCCTGTGCCGTCGTCCGGCTCGCCCTCGAGTCCAACTGCGTGAGCAAGTGGTGGTACATGTTTTCCTTCGAAGACTGCTGGAACCCAAACTTCCGTGCCAAGTCGTCGAAGATGTCCTTGAGCTCGCTCTTGGTCACCGGCACCTGGTCGTCCTGGCACCATGCCGGGTACTGCAAGTCCGTCTGCGATAACGCGGGGCTTGGATTCTGGAAGTTCATTGCCCGTGTCCTCCTTGGACGCTGGTGTAAGTGGCCCCCAGAACTACAAAACCCGCCACATATAAACTCCCCGTAGCCGCGCGCCCCGCCCGCGAAGATTTAGCCGCCGAGCACAAAATGACCTTATTACCCGGACTCCACCAGACTTAGTTACCCGTACTTCCAGATTCGCACAGTGGTTTCCGTTTTCGGCCACAGGCAAGATACGAGGTGCCTGTGTGCCTGCCTGATGCGCCAGCCTGTCCGCGCTGGGAGAGGACATGCGGACAGCGTTTCACCGCGCGGTTTCACTACCGGGCACGCTAGCTTACTCAGGACCACCACAAGAAAAGTGGGCTCGATGGCCTCCCTCGCGGAGGCCTTATAAGAAGCACATTTTCGGTGAATATCAACTTTAGTGGCGCACAGTGTAGACCTCTACGACAAACAAAGCTCCAACTACTAGTCATTCCTTTTAACTGCGCTAAACGATCGTTGAGATGCGCTTTACTAAATTGATATCTTCTTCTGCCGTGGTCGGCCTCGCGTGCGCCTCTGAAGTGGCGCACGAGCACCACGACCGGCGTGCGGTAGCGTACGTGACGAACTACCGGACGACGACGGTGTGGGCGAAGGCGCCCATGACGATCGCCGGGTCGAGCACGACGCTGGTGATGAACTCGGACATGGCGCGGCCTACCGGCCCAGCGACCGAGTCGTACTCGGCGGTGAGCCGTGAGGGCGCGGTACCCGTGCCTCAGCAGAGCTCTTCGGGCTCGAGTGTGAGCTCGAGCTGGACGCCGGTGGCCACGCCTGCAGTGACGCCGGTGGAGGCACCCTCGGGGACGCCGGTGGCGCCGCCAGCGGCGCCGCCGGTGGAGACGCCAGTGGAGACGCCGGTGAGCTCTTCGAGCGTGCCAAACGTGCCTAGCTCGTCGAGCGCTCCTAGCTCTTCGAGCGCTCCTAGCTCGTCGTACAGCGAGCCTCCTGCTTCCACGCCGGCGACGCCGG
Source organism: Eremothecium gossypii ATCC 10895 (assembly GCF_000091025.4). Classification (NCBI taxonomy): domain Eukaryota; kingdom Fungi; phylum Ascomycota; class Saccharomycetes; order Saccharomycetales; family Saccharomycetaceae; genus Eremothecium; species Eremothecium gossypii. The sequence continues at coordinate 43,049 of NC_005788.4, read as the reverse complement.
CCAGCAGCAGCGCGGCGTCCACAGTGTCTAGCGCTTCTGCGTCCGCGTCCGCGTCCGACGAGGCTGGCCACCACCTGTTTGGTGCTGGGGCCAGGGGTATCACCTACTCTCCTTACGCTTCTGACGGTACCTGCAAGTCGCCTGCTAAGATCACTGAGGAAATCAAAACCTTGAGCAGCTTCCCTGTGTTGCGGTTGTACGGTGTGGACTGTGCCCAAGTTGAGACTGTCCTCCAGGCCAAGGCTCCAGGCCAAAAGCTCTTCCTAGGTATCTTCTTCGTCGACCAAATTGAGGCCGGCGTGAAGGCCATCAAGGAGGCTGTTCAGAAGCATGGATCCTGGGACGACATCGACACCATTTCTATCGGTAACGAACTTGTGAACAACGGCCAGGCGACCGTGGACCAGATGGCTGGTTACATGAAAACTGGCCGCAAGTGCCTCGCTGAGGCCGGCTACAAGGGCCCAGTTGTTTCCGTGGACACTTTCATCGCTGTAATCAACAACCCTGGTCTATGTGACCTATCAGACTACATGGCTGTCAACGCCCACCCATACTTCGACTTCCACACTTCTGCTGCTATGGCCGGCCCTTGGGTTTTGCACCAGATCCAGAGAGTCTGGAGCGCCTGCAACGGTAACAAGAAAGTTGTCATCACCGAGACCGGCTGGCCTACTCAGGGTCAGACTTACGGCAAGGCCATTCCATCCAAAGCCAACCAGAAGATGGCCTTGGAATCTATCAAGGCCACTTGTGGTGATAGCGCTATCCTATTTACTGCTTTCGACGACTACTGGAAGCCAGATGGGCCTTACGGTGTCGAGAAGTTCTGGGGTATGCTATAAGTTGCCGTGTGCTTCTTTATGACCTGTCTCTTTATTTTGCTCGGAACCCTTACATGCAGATGGGGGGTGGCGGTGCATGGGCCTGCAGCCTCCGGGCCTGCAAGTTTCTACATCGCCCTACTTTAGCTGCCACGGGACTTTTGAATTTCTTTGGCACGTGGTACTGCTGGCATCCTTCTCATAGAGCACAGTGTGCCCACAGGGTATTCACTGGCTTTGCTTAGTGTTGCTATATTTACGAACTACGTACGTATTGTCTATATCTATATATGGGAATGAGGACAGCTTTAGGCCGAATTCGTCAGTGGATGTTGCGCCGGGGAGGTGGGGTCACAGACAATCTACTGCGCCTACGATCCCTGTGAGCGGGCCCTGGATCGTAACGGGAATATCGCTGTTCCACGCGCGCACGTTGTGGTGAATCGCCACGGACGCGAGTTCTTGGAGGTGAGCGTGATCTTGTCCTCCGAGGGACCCTGCTCGACGGATAAGACAGGGTCTGCCCATTAGGCGACATATTGCCAGAATCAGATTTCGCCTGCGTGGGCAAGGATGTTCTCATACTCTCTGTAAGGACACCCAGGCCAATTGCGGTAAAATAGTTAATAGCAAATACCGTATCGGCGTTTCCTTCTTTGGGGAACAGGCCCTGCACAAGGGGCTGTGCATTTTCGTCCTCTAGGCGTTTCCGGACCTCTGCTATGCCAAGGTCAGCCACCAACTCTTGAAATATAAACTTCAGGAAAACCCGGCTGGAAGGCGTAGTGCGGTGCTCACTGAGATGGACACATTCGAAAAGGTTTAAGCCTATGTGATCTGCGGCCAGCATGTGACCCCAAAATTTGCCCATGTTGCGAAGCTGGTTGGGCTCAAACTCATGCAGCGTGCCGTACAAATCCCGGAATAGGTTAGTAAAGCTGGTGGGCCAGTTTCGATGGCTGCCGCAGAGGCGCTCCGCCAAAATTCCGTAGAACTTTGTGTATGTCTGCTCCTGCGCGCATGCCTTGACTACGATCTCCACGATGGTGGCCTTCTGACTTGCGTCCGGGCGAAGCTTGAGCAGCTTGTGCGCTGCCTCGTCGCCGGTGAGAGATCCTTTCAAAATGAGGTATATCTGCTTCTTGTACTGCACCTCTTCCGCGTTGGTCATATCTTTTACCGGCTCTGCTTGCTGTTGCTGTTGCCCAAGGAACCGTTCCAGCGCTTGCCGGCGCAAAGCTGCGAAGCGCTCCTCAGTATCGAAAAACTGGTTATCAACGTAGAACTTGCCTAGCGAGCTATCAGGTTCTAACCTCGCAGGAATATCAAGCTCCAATGTCACGCGGTGCGTGCATACGCCATGATCTGGGAGGGAGAATTTCGTCGCTTGGCCCTTGTAATTGCTCCGGCGCAGGCGCAGAAGCTCCTGGATGCGATTGCTGCTCGTAGGACTCAGCTTCCCGTCGTGCAACATATCTGTCAACCTAGCCAGCAACTGGTCGTGTGCTGTCCTGCACACGTTCATCAGATGCGCCCCAGCCTGCCCAAGCATGAAGCACAGCATCCCTACCGCCCGGTCACGGGGCACTTCCAACAGCAAATCTGCTAGCTGCAATAAGCCTATTTCATGCATAACGTCGCTGTTACACAGCTGGCACAGCAGAGCCAACAACCCGTAACAGTACTTTGTTCTGCCACCGCGAAAGCTCTTAAGAAATAGCAGCAGCGCCTCGCGTGACACCATAATACCCAATTCTGGGATATAATCCTCAAATAGCTCAACCAACGCTCCCAAAACGGCGCCCTGCCGTACCACACGCTCCTCTCTCACAACTTCGGACGCCAATATGCCCCTACCCCGTATGACATTCACCTCAAGGAGTTCCTGGAAACTTTCATTGATCCTAGATTCATCTAACCGATCCAATACTGACTTGATGTGATTATGGAGTTCTGTCCAGTTCTTTAGCTGTAGCTCTTCATCCATCGGACTGTTAAGTGTAGTACTTGTTTCGGGGGAAGAGACGATGAGCTGAGAGCAAATACCGCTTTGGCTTTCATGTGGATATCGTCAAAAATTGAATGTACTAAAACCGCAACGGTAACTTGAGCAGGGTTATATACGAGGCACATCTGGGCTCGCTATGTCTTCCGTGGCCGTTGTACTAAACAATGCTACTACTATTGATGCTGGGCCAGAGCTGCGCGGAGTATTTGAACGTTGTGTCCCTTTCCTTGACGCGCAACGGAGTGTTTTGGATATCATTTTGCTTGAGCCATTCGACTCGCCGACTAGCCTCGACTTGACTTTACTGAAGATATACGGGACCAGTCGGAACATACTTCTGAAGCAGAAGCTGTACACGACCCCGATAAATGTTTTGTTCAACGTCAGTATGGAAGCGTACAGCCGAATGAAGTGGGACGTTGTATTCCTGAGCGATCGCCTGCTGCAGGATGCGTTCCCGCACAGGCAGATAGAGCTGTTTGATAGTCCGGCGATGGCGGCTGCGGGGCCGGTCGAGAGTGGCGGTAGAGACAAGTACGCTGTTAGCGCGCTGGGAGGCACTTTCGACCACTTACACGACGGACATAAAATATTGCTCAGTGTTGCCGCGCTCGTGACTGCGTCCCGGCTGATCGTGGGGATTACAGATGAAGAACTGCTGCGGAACAAGAAATACAGGGAGCAGCTTCAGTCCTTCGACGAACGATGCGATAACGTGTGCAGCTTCCTTCACAGGCTGAAACCGGGGCTGGAAATCAAAATATTTGCGTTACATGACGTGTGCGGGCCCACGGGTAGCGAACCTGGTATCGAAGCCCTGGTAGTGAGTGAGGAAACTGTGGCCGGTGCCCAGACAATCAACGATACGCGTGAGAGCAAAGGAATGAGGAAGCTAGCCGTGCATGTGGTGAACGTACTGGGGGGCGAAGAGGCTGACAAGTGGAAAAACAAGTTGAGCAGCACAGAACTTAGACGACGTCTCATGAATGAAGACAGTTAAATGATATATTATATGTATTCAGTATAAAATATGAGAAATCTAGGTATGTGTTTGTAGCAGAGGGATCTCAAACTAGTTCTTGATCATCATCGGTCTATCTTGATGAGTTTGGTTTCTCGATCTGTCAGGATGATCCATAGTTATGAAATCGAGATTGTTCATCAGGTCGTGCAGCACAATCTCACCCACTTCCTCATCATCGCTGGATAGAGACTTGAATATGGGACCTTCTTCAGTATTATACAAAATTCCTAGTTTGATCTTGGAAAATTCCTTTTGCCCAAGACCAAACCGTTCATGCAGCCTCTTCTTGGTTTCTGGAAACGTTTCTCCTGGGAGTAGAGTAAATAAAAATGAGATACCGTGCTTATTTTCCCAGTCTTTAAAATATTGTTGGACAATAACTATGGTTTCCTCCGCGTTGGAATGCTTGCTAATGCTGAGATCGTTTTCGCTTGACTTGTCGGTCGCTTCTGCTGATGGCAGCTGCTCCAAATGATAAACTACAGAGACCTCTTCCGGTAAGACACGTGCAAATATCAAGAAGCTGTCGTCGATGGATTCAATCTTGGAATCCAATGAGAGGATACCTTGGAAGCGGAAGTCTGAGTTCGTCCACAAGAGTACCTGCTTCTTCTTCTCATCATCAAATCCAATCCTAGCCTGGACCTTATCCAAGAATTCGCTCACGGTGCTCGAGTTTGCCACACGGAATTCATAGGATTGAAAGTGAACATAGCTGTCCTCGAGCCAGTAGAACTTTATCGAGCGTAGGTGCTCTAATTCTTTTAACGGAATAGTCAACACCTCATACCCAAATGGAGGAATAGAATTCCTGTTGTATCTCTTCACCAAGTAATCCGTTAGAAGACTGCCTGACTCCATTGAAAACTTTCCGTTAGAGTAAATTGCATACAGCCGGAGGTATTCTGGACTCACATTCACATATTTAGACACCACCCGGGCAAGCTCTTCATTTGTACATTTCACCGAGATCCAGAATTCAAATTCATTCGGTCCATCATTATCTGGCAGTACATATTCTTCATCATATGACATGGTCTTCGTAAATTTCAGTTTAACCCTGTTTCGCAAATAATCGTAGTACTCAATAATTGAAGAGTAAAAGGGGTATGTCAAAGATTCCTCTGCTGGATTAATTGCAAATGTTATGATATCTCCATCCATGAGCTCCGTACGAACAAGCTCCGTATGGTTGTCAACCGTTTCTACCCCATCGGGCCCATATTCTTCTACAAACGTAATTTCCTCACTTATGTTTAAAAGCTTTGACAGAATCGTGCCTAGTTGAGAGAGTTTAGAGTACTGCGATAAAAGGATATGTCCTAGTCCAGTTAACCTCTGCGCGCCAATATCAAATTTCTTTACAAGCAATAGTATCTGCGTCTGGTCTTTCTCTCTAATATAAGTCTCTGAAGATGGAAGGAGTCCTTCATTAACCATGTCCTTTACCTGCTGCAAAACGTCCGCAAAGTTTTGGGAAGTGTCCAGCTCATCCCATATGCTGTGGATGTAGCCGAGGTCAAAGTAGGACTCCTCAACAAAGAGGTCAATGGCCGTATTCCTGCCCTGAGATGTCATCAAACTCTCCAAGGTCATTTCATCATAGCTAGGGAGTATAGGGAGATCAAGCCTCAGGCTAGTATTCGTCCTATAGTTTATAGTCCAGTATCGAACCAAGTCCGTTCTTTTGATACCCAGTTTTTCGTTAAATAACGTGTAAATTTCCTTTACTTTGGTATTCTTCGGCAACTTTACGCTGAGAGCATATTCGTCCTCACCATGCAATTCGGGGATGTATAACTTGGAGCGTTCGTTAGGAGAAAGGTCATACCCTTGGTAGTGAATAAAATTCTTCATTGAATGCACGTATACCTTTGCATATAAATGCATCTCTTCCCGCTCCTTCTGAAAGCGCTCCCGCTCTTTCAATTCCTCTTCAATCGTATTAACTATGTATTCCGGTACATCCGCGTCCGTCACTTCTTGCAAAATAGTAGACTCCATGTCCTCCCTGATATATACCAGCATGTAAGCGCTGGTCTGGCGAGCGATGAGGTAGTTCTGGTACTGCTCTTTCGTCAGGGATCGCAAGTCGTACTCAGATAGCTTATCGAATCCAAAGTTCTGTTCGAAAACCTGTTTCTTTGTGACACGCCAGACTTTATCATCGTCAAACCGATACCACGCATCCTCAAGCCCTGGTTTGATCATCGCATAGTAATGGCCAGTAGAGATATCCCCTGTGTGCACGAGCACACCGTGAAGGTTATATTTGGCGTTCGCCGGGCTGTCCTCCTGGACCTCGGGATCCAGATAAGGAGATAAGTCAATCGACTCTGGGAACTCGTAGCGATCGTTTATCTTGATCAGTTGATCATAGTTGAAGTCATATTCGAACCTCTTCAGTTGCAGATGCAACACAGGAGGGAAGGACTCAAAAAGGACACCCTTCTTTGCATCCTGCAGGCCGTGCCCCTGTGCTGCGTACTGGTTCTCACCGTCCATCATCTCGACTTCAATGTAATTTTCAAACGACTGCTGCAGCCCTTTTAGCCCCTTCACGTTTAACTGGATGTCCCAAAAATCCTCCACGCGCGACGACTCGTAGTCCACGTTCACGCACTTGATGTAGCTCTTCATCTTCCCCACGAACAGCCCATTTAGCTTCCCCTCGACCTCCGTCCCCTTCATCTTGTTTTCCAGGCGATCCATCAAAATACGGTTCAGCTCTTGTACATCGTGCTGCGTGAAGGCATCGCCCGTGTCCCACCCGAACGACCGCGTGAGCTCGCATGTGTCCAGCGGCTCGCTCGAGCGCTGTAGCTGGAAAAACGCCCGCTGCAGCGCCAGCGACACGCTGTTCGCCGGCGTCTCGCCCTCCGTCGGGATCTGGTACACCAGCTTCCTGAAATACTTTGTGAAGTAGTACGATTGCAGTAGCGAGTTCAGGTAGCACGTCGCGCCCTGGTTCTTCAGGCCCACATACCCCGTGACCTTCTTCGAGTCGTAGTTCGCAAAGTTGTGCCACAGCACCCCTGTCGGATCCCGCAGCACCCGCACGTACACTGTCACGTTCAGCTGATCCCCGCTCAAAAATCCCGACGGCCGCCCCCGCGTCGCAAACCGCAGGTGCTCCAGCTCGATCAGGTTGGAGAACCCCCAGTCCTTGTCCACCGCGTTGAACCGATGCTGCGACCGGCTCACCAGCTGCGTCCGCGCGTCGTCCCCGGGCCGCGAAAGCACAATCGCAAACTGCGCGCACACATACCAGTCCGCTTCCGCCTGTACCGGGTGCGGTGCCAGATACATCGCAATCCCCTTCGTGCTGTTGCCATGCGGGAACACAAGCAGGTCCCATTCCCATCTGCCCACCTGCACCCGCGGCGAGTAATGCTTCTCCCCCCGTAGTTCGCTCCACCGCTCGATCCGCCACGTGAACCGGCCCTCGTACTCGGTCTCTTCTCCTTCTAGCGGCGGCAAAACCTCCTCGAACGTCTTGCCGAGCTCCACCGCCTCCATGTTTGTTTCCCGGGTTTCTGGCACATCCATTACTATCTTGATATAGTTCGATGTTGAACTGCCTGGGTCCAGCCTACTATCCAAGTCCTGGTTTGTTCATCGTGTGTAGCCCTGTAGAGAGTGAATTTCAAGGGGCAGGTAACATTGCCGGACGCCTACACCCGTGGCTTCTGAAGACCATCGCAAAAGGTATTCAGAACTTTGCAACTAGTACCAGCGATACAAGGCCGGTGACAGCAGAAGTAACGTCCCGAGAAGGCCAATGATGTTTCTGGAGATGCAGCGAGCGTTCATGCTACACGGGCGGCGAGCAGTGACGAGAAGTGCGGTCGGCGTGCGGTACATCTCGGAGGACATCCAGCAGAAGGACGCACAGGCGGGCGAGAAGGCGACGGCGACGGCGACGGGGGTTATCTACAAGTCGGACGAGGAAACGCTGATGTATTTCGACAACGTATACCCGCGGGCGACGTCGTTGTGGCGGCCGACGCAGTGGTACAACATTCTGCTGTCGAACCAGTCGCGGGAAGCGGTGAGGGAGAAGATCATGCGGCTCGCAAGCCCGGCAAGCAACCCGGTGCACGGACTGGAGCTGCGGTCGACGATCCCGATCAAGCGGGACGGCGGGGTGTTTGCGACGTTCCGGGTGCCGCGTGAGTACACGAGGGCGCAGGTGAACGCGTTGATCCAGGCGAACACGCAGCAGGAGTCGTCGAAGTCGCTGCTGGCGGCGTTTACGCGGGCTGCAGCGTTCCCGGTGAAGGGCGTGCCGTGGATCGAGGACCTGAAGCGGCTGCCGAACAACGTGGTGCGCGTGGAGGTGGAGGGCCCGGCGCTGTCGGAGGAGGAGTTGTACTCGCTGTTCCGGCGGTACGGCACGATTCTGGACATCTACCCCGCGGGCAAGAACGGCTATGCGACGATCCGCTACCGCTCGTTCCGGGGCGCGATCTGCGCGAAGAACTGTGTGTCGGGGATCGAGATCAACGGCTCGACGCTGCATGTCAAGTTTGAGCCTGTAGTCCGCGCGCACGCGATCCGCGACTTCTTCGTGAACCACCCGCGCATTGCCATTCCCCTGCTGATTGCCCTGTTATCCATCTGTGCTGTGCTGATCTTCGACCCTATCCGGGAGTTTTCCATTGAGCAGAAGATCACGCGCATGTACACACTGTCGCGGGACAACTTCGTGGTGAAAAGCATCCTGCGCCTCACCTCCTATACGGTCTCATCTGTGAAGCATCTCTGGGGCTACGACGATGACCAGCCAGAGAAACGACAGTTGTGGCAGGAGCGCGTGGAGAAGGTGAACGACCTGAAGATGTGGTTAGAGGAAAACAACAACACTTTCGTCGTGGTGACCGGTCCTCGCGGCTCTGGCAAGCATGAGCTCGTGATGCAGCACACTCTGCATGACCGTCCTAATGTGCTATATCTGGATTGTGATACTTTGATCAAGTCGCGTACTGATTCCAAGTTTTTGAGGAATGCCGCCCACCAGATTGGCTATTTCCCAATATTCCCGTGGTTGAATTCCGTCACGACTCTGGTTGACCTGGCTGTTCAGGGCCTGACCGGCCAGAAGTCCGGGCTATCTGAGTCAAAGGAAACGCAATTCCGGAATATGCTGAACACTGCTATGATGTCTATTAGGCACATTGCTTTGTCCGGTTATAAGGCGACTCTGCACTCTGGCGATGATGTTACGACTGTGAAGGAGGAGGACTACTTGCAACAGCATCCTGAGCGCAAGCCGGTTATTGTAATAGACAGGTTCAGTAACAAGGCTGAGATAAACGGTTTTGTGTACAAAGAACTCGCAGATTGGGCGTCCATGCTTGTTCAGATGAACATCGCGCATGTTATATTCCTCACCGAGTCTGTATCTCCAAACCAGTTGTTGGCAGAGGCTCTTCCAAATCAAGTTTTCAAGTTCCTGTTTCTCTCAGATGCGTCGAAGGACTCAGCGAGGAGCTACGTGCTTTCACAGTTATACCCTTCTAGCCCAGCGTATTCTGAAAAAATGCCAGCAGCAGATGCAGATGCCAATGAGGAGTATAGGAAGGAGATAGACCGTGCATTGGAGCCTATCGGCGGTAGAATGTTGGACCTACAAGCGTTTGTCCGCAGAGTGAAATCAGGGGAGGAGCCGTCTGAAGCATTGGAAAAGATGGTGGAGCAAGCATCAGAGCAGATCACTCAAATATTCTTAAGTGAGAGATCGGAGCCGATTAAAACGGCACAAGCTTGGGAGCTGATCGAACTACTTTCACAAAATGATGTCGTGAAGTATGGAGATATCGTTTTCAGGCCGTTGTTTAAGTCTTCTCCAGAGGCCGGGTTGTTGGAGTTAGAGAAAAATGGGCTGATCACAATCAGCCGCAATAGAGGAGTGTTGCAAGATATCCGGCCCGCTAAACCATTGTTTAAAGCCGCATTCAGCTACCTGTTACAGGACAAGGACCTGTCCATCGTCCTCCGAACAGGTTACTACTTGCGACTAATCGCGTTTGAAACTGGGCGGATCAAAAAGTGGGAGGAGGAATTGCGTCTATTGGCAAAGGTTAGTGACCAAAGAATATGCAAGAGTCGGTTGAATTACTTAGCAAGCAAAATAGACGCCAGTAGTGGGGTAATTAACAGTTGTGAGGACAAGGTAAAAGAAATGTCAAAGCGTATTTAGAAACGCTCGCATCAATAAGACCCCATTTTGCCACGATCTGGCAAGATGAACTAAATAGCGATAATCACACTAGGTCTCATTAGTTTAGCATTCCAGCTGCACGGGCTTTAGTTTAGTACCTCAATTCCAAAAACGGCACTATCTTGTCCGAGCGCTGGTGAATATCCTTGCCGTATGTGAAATTATCCAGGGTTGATGTAGTTGGCCGGAGCTACCAGTAATTGTTGGCCTATGCACGGGCCGCTATTTTCCGTAACATAATCCAGAGATCCGTTAACAGGCAACATGAACTGATTGATTAATTTTAATGAACTTTTTTTTTTGGCTTTGAAAGGCCTAAAATTGGATCATCTACATTCCCTGACGATATAGGATGGTAAAAGCCCTACCAACCAAGAAATTCTGATCCCTTTGACAAATCCCTTATAACATAGATATTAGAATATAATCAACCCCATTGTGTGACAACTCTTCTCCAAAAATAATTGGTCTTTCACACAATTAAAGATTGGCTTCAAGGTAGCTCCACGGTGAGATCTGCTAAAACAGTATGGAAGCTGCTACCATTAATGAAGAGCAAGTCATCTCTGAAAGGGATTTGGAAAAGCTGCCAGTGTCGAGAAATGTCAGTAGAGGATGGGCAGTTCGTAAGTTGGCAATATTATACTTTCTATTAGCGTCTTTCGCTATAGGGACGGTGCACTTATTCCAGTCTGGTTACATGGGTGCTAATAGTAAATCTCCTCAGATCGGTCGCTGGCAACTATTTGCGGAGAATTCTCAGGGCCTTACAAAACGGAGTAGATGGGCGATGATCGCTGAAAAACACCACGCGCCCCTCTTAGCAGCGGCAAGTCTATCAACGGCAGTGGAGCCTAATGTTTGCCCGCCTGATGGCAGAAGATGCATGGGCGAACTAATCACCAGATTATTACTTCAATCACTCGCGATAGCTCAGGACCTCTATGGTGGTGAGTGGAAGATTACTCAGCCACATCCACCATACAACAACAACAAACGCAGTCTGTCGAACTATGCATTTGAAACTGCATCGGAACTTTCAACTCAAATAAAGAGTAGAGCAGACACTTTGGCGGCGTTAAATATCAATCTGGTGGGACGCTTCCGCAGCAATGACCCAAATGGCCTTGCGAAGCGCGGTGAAGAAGATTCAGAGGATACGTATATGATTGAAACTCCACACGGTTACCACTTGTTGTCTCCATTGACAACAACCGCTGGCGCCATGTTCGACGAGATTATTGAGCAAACAAAATCTCAAACAGTGGGCACCATTGAGGCTGCCCGTGTTCCTTCTCCAAACGTATCACTAAAAAAGAGAGATCCTATTCGCTTCAATGTTGAATGGATTTCTTATCAGTGGGGAAAAAGTTACTTTTATGGCGGCATGACTATACCAGACTTGCATGGCGAGTTGCTGTCGAACTTTGAGCCAGTAAATCAATATCTCCGCAATGCTCGTGCCTGGAAGTATTGCGCATCGGTTCACAGAAATATAGACCCAAGTAGGGTGACGTACGATTCTTTTAACATTGACACCGGCTCGATATACGGAGAATTATACTTTAACACATATGGGCCTGTTGATAAGTTCTGCCTGGACGAAAAAGGTGGAGCACAATGCCCTGGAGAGGCATGCGACGGCACAAATAACTGAAGAATCGTCTTACTTAACGACTAGTTTTTTCTTGAGTATATACCACCAATCTTAGCTATTATTTCACCAAACATTGCGACAATATGGACAGCCTATCATGATTATTCTATGTCATTTCTCTAGCTCACCACAATCTATTGTCAGAACTAACTGACTAATTTCCAACGATTGGAGCATCTCGTGTTCTTTATCCCTACCACACGCTCAAAAAAGTATGATGTAGTGTATAATGCTGTATCAAGTTAGAAGGTATTGTCTTTCTGCGATTAATTCTTCAGCTATGCGTCAGCATCTGAGCCATAGAGTTGCGTTCACGTGACTATTATTATTATTATTATTATTATTATTATTATTACTATCATGCATATTAGCACAGAGTTGTCGAAGTCTGACAACAGATTTGTTAGGGCGTGTGGTCTAGTGGTATGATTCTCGCTTTGGGTAAGCGAAGTTGCGGTTCACTGCGGCTTAACTACTAAAACATGTGAGAGGCCCTGGGTTCAATTCCCAGCTCGCCCCATTTTTTGACTTTGACCCGCATCTGATTTAGATGTAGACGTTGAATAACGGTGAGGTATTATTTCCAAGCAGCAATAATATGTTGCCAATGACCCTTTTCTGGATGTGTTAAAGATTCCATAAACTATTTACTTAGGCGGAAACCTTAGTTATCAACTTACCCTTGTTGATTCCCTGGAAAAGTCCTCTCCAAATTAATGGGACATCCTTAAATGCATCCCCAGTAGCATCGCGGATAGTGGCAGACTTTTCTAAAGAAATTTCGCCAGACTGCACATAAGAAGCTAACTGTTCAATCGCCTCTGGGAATTTATTGGCATGGTCAGTGACAAGCATGCCTTTGATGACTAGCCTCTTAGTCAAGATCCTCGAAGAATTCTTGAGAACAAACTTCGAGGCATCGGTGTATCCACTGATAGACCCACAAGCAGTGATTACCGCATGAACCTTCAGTAGGTCAATGCCAATATCCAAGATATCACCTCCAACGTTATCGATAAAATAGTCGACAGTGTTCGCTCCGCCCGACGCTGCTAGAAGGTTCTTCTTGAACTCTGGGTCCTTATAGTCGACGCCAACTACCTGCTGGCCGAATGACTCGACGTACTTTACCTTTTCGGCACCACCAGCAACTGCAATGACTTTGGAGGCCTTGTACACGTTCAGTGCTAGTTGGATACACAAGCTGCCGACAGATCCCGCTGCTCCAGAGATCAGGAAGACCTTATGGTGACCACTCTCATCCTGCGCGACATTTAGATATTCCTTGAATATGAAGTAAGCGGTTAAGGCGGTTGAACCCAAGACTGAAAGGTGACCCCAGAGTTCACCAACGGCTCTCAGAGATACCTTACTATAGACGCTCACATCTTCAATAACAGCATGCGTCCTCCACCCTATGGGGCCAGCCAAGTACTCGTCTTGCTTAACATTCTGATTCCTGGAGAAGAGTACCTTCACTATACCCCTCGCCGGAATGACCTCCCCAATTGCAACACCAGCTGCGTAGTTCTTATCGCCACTGCATATCCAGAACTTCTGGGCCGGGTCATTGGATAGATATTGGGTCTGTACCAACAACTGTCCTTCCTTGACTTGCTCGGAAGAGAGCTCTACGTCGAGCATTTCAAATGTGGATCCTGACGTACCCATATCAAAATTGAAGTCGTGGTTAGGGTCTGCCTCGTTCTTCAGTACCCATTGTTTAGCACTGACCATATTTCCAATAGTTCTTACTGAAAGCAGGTTTCAGGCGGATACAAATCCATAACCCACAAGAAGTGGCACACTATATACCTTTATTTGTTATTTCTTTTTCGAATTTAAACTAAGAGTTGAACCTCATCCAAGCGGCTACTTCGCGGCCCGGCATCTTAACGATCACTCCTCCCACTGGTTTCTGACGGTTTGGCCACTTATCATATAGACGGATTACTAATCAGAAAACCCAAGTTTAGATCTTCCCAGGTTTTCCGGTGGGGTTCGTGCTTTCATGAATGTATTCAAATGTGCATCCCGAGACCAGTGTCATGCCGGCAGGTCCCTCTCCTGCTTAATCTACACCCATTGTTTTAACTGCCAAGGTAAAATAGACAACACGTAAGATCAGGACAAATACGAAATTAACAATATAGAGTACAAAAGGATACAGGTTCACAGACGCAAACGCCACAGTTGGATCTTCGTGATTTAGTTGCTTGTGTTCTATTGATCCTTCGTGTGTTTGAGTTTACAAACTTTAATCATGAAAATGGTAATAGGCTTCAGAAATAGTGTCAAGAGCCGCATTCGCCCCTCTTCCCCACACACGCACAGAAAAAGAAGTACAAGCGGCACAACGACTTTAAACGACACGCTGGCATAGCCCAAGCCTACAGTTTGCTGTCCTCAATGGGTGAGTGACTAACTTTAAACACACTTTAGACTGGTCACGTGCATATCATGTGATGGTTCAGAGAAGTGGCGCTTTGAGTGCATGAGAGAGCACCATCCGGCCACATAACTGGCCTACCATGATTTTGAGGATACGGACAGCCTATTTGTCTGCATCTTCGTACAGCGGCAATTTTTACGACTGACGTCTTGTGTCACAATTATCCCCACTGCTCTGCGTGTGATTGCGGTTATGTAATGCTTCCCGTCGCAGCGAAGAGATGCAGGTACACTTTTTGTAGCCTTGCCATCGCGCGCGGCCAGATTTTCGATGTAACGATACAAATCCACAATAAAAAGTTAGGACTAATTTGTAGAATACAATAACTGTATATAGACCTGGTTATTATATATATTTAAGTTTTGTCATAGCGCATGTTCCCATTTCTACCTTTATGCTAAAAGTTATATGGATATCTTAACGATAATCACCAATCAACCCTCTAAGGAAGGTAGGACTAGAGAAGCTAAGTCGCAGAGTTATCCAAATCGCCTCTCGTTCCAGGCAGCTCCACAGACAAATTCGAGCGCGGACATGCTTGAAACGCTGAAGTCCAAAAAGCCAAAGGTGCAGTATTCTCGCAAGGGCTGCTCACAATGTAAAAAGTCCCACATAAAGTGTGACAAAGTACAACCGCTCTGCACGACATGCGCCAAGAAGAATATTCTGTGCACATATGAATTGAGCTTTGTATTTGAAGACGGCAGCAGCAAGCGGAAGATTCTGAAGCGTCTACCAAAAACCAAAAAAAAGCGACCACAAGAAATTGTGACACCGCTTTCCCTAGCTAGTAACAGCACATCTAGCCTTTCTACCAGCTCTCGGAGCCAAAGCTTGTCGCAAATGTTACCAGCCGTGGCCGTCCTACATGCTGAGCAGGAATGCGTGCGTGGCAACGTGCGGCGCGCGTCAATGGATGACACGAGCGACGCACAAAACCAACGATCTTCTACAACGTCAGCAGGGATTTCCAATTTCAGCTTTGAATCGGACCAATTTGATATCCAGAATTTCTTAGATACATCGCCCGCAGATCTCATTCTGTTCGATAACGCCGAGTTTGAGCTTAACGCATGGACTGAACAACAGACACATGCGGGGTGGAAGATGTTTACCTTTGACTGGCGCGATGCGGACTGGCCTGAAGTGATGAAGCTTTTGGAGGCATATGACCCAATACAGCATGGCTCGCCGGTCTCACAGCCGTGCGCACCCACAGACCTCGGCGTCGATCCCTCCGAACTAAACAGGTTTGTATGGACGATGGCGAGGAGCACGCAGCTCTTTGGAAACTTCGCAATCTTCCCCAATGACAAGATGGAAGAGTTAATCAACGTTTTATGGATAATCAACCTGCATTACGGCGTAATCCAGGATGCCTTGACCTATGGCTGTGGCATGTTTATTAAGGAGGTCTACGAGCGGGCAAACTACCAAACCTTTGCCTACCACTGGGGCATGATTGCGATGTCTTCAAAAGAATCTGTGTCGTTCGACCTGCTAAATACACAGCTTCTGAAGGCGGTGGTGTTCACTGACTTCGTTGCTGTGCTCTTCGCGTACTTCCTCGCAATTGCATCCAACAGCACCTGCGAGAGGTTCGAGTGGGACACGTACTTTCCCCAAGGGTACCATGTGATCCGCCATGTGCGAACCCTCATACCGTTGAGCGGGTGCATGTCGGAACTTGAGCGAGCAGCTATAAGCGCCTTTGGTGTGCTCGAGGACTGGTTTTGCCAGGCGGAAGTAATAGCTCAGGTCATCTCCGACAAGGGTGGCGCCCTCTCAGAACGAACCGAGCTCGAGTATCTATTAACCAAGGTTCCACCGCTTCTCACAAGCTACCAAAACAAATATGACCTCATGAAGGGTTGTTTCCATAATTTCAACGCCATTTTCCTCAAACTATGTTTGAAGTTGACTGACCTCAAGGACCGCGGCGTGCAATTGGGCGGACGGCACATGATAGAATACAAACTTCTTAATACCAACACATCATTGGCGCTGGAGCTACATGCGTTCGGCTCCACCCTACTCGAAGAGCTCGAAGCCATCCAACCTTCCAAGACTGAGCTCAGGCAGGCTTGTAACGGGATCGCCGACCACCGACTACAGCACGCCATGAAGAACTCGCACGAGATGTACTTCATCGGTCTACAGCTCTATTTAAAGGCGCTATTCATGGACACCCCGCTGAACTCCCCCGAGTTGGTGGAGCTGCTCGAACGCATGCTCGAGGCCGGACAGAATATCACGTACTATTCGGCCAAGACTATTTGCTGCCACTTGTTTGCCTTTCTTGGCGCGGAGGTCGCCTTGCTAATAAACAACCGTTCCTTGTTCAAGAGCTTCATGGGTCTCTTGAAAACGATTGCAGACAGCGGAACCGCCGCTGCGAAGAACAGCATGCGACGCCTCAACTACATCTCGCTGGTATTGGAGACCAGAAGTTATACACTGCTAGTAAACCCGATATATAACAACGGCATCGATCTCTAATATTAGACCATGCTGCATCGCGTCGCCCTACACCGCCGCATAATATAGCCTCGCAGACCGCCGTATGTGCGAAGGCACGCACTTCATCCGTGCAAGCGCCTTGCAAATTCCTAATGCTGCATTCTGGCCTTTCAGGGCTGGCATTCCGGTCTGACCGCGAGACGCACCTACTAGTCCTGCTCACAGCGGATGGCTGCAGGAGACGCCAGATCCTATCCCAACAGACAGTCCGAATGCGTAAACGCACGCGCGACTAGCGCTCTCCGTCGACCCCGCCGCAGCCGCTAGTCGGGGCTGCAAAAAGCGCGTAGAACGACTTACGGAGCCGTTCGCGCGCAACGTAATCGGGCGTCGCGAGCAGCTGCCGTTCCGAGATCAGGTAGTTCAGTTGCGCCGCCAACGGGGCGTCGCGCGTGCACTGCTGCTTGCAGCGCCAGTTGAAATGGGCCGCCACACGTGACTGCGCACCGCTACCACGGCCCTCCGGCTCCACCCTAAGCGCGCTACATGGATAGTCGTGCGGAACGTGCACCAGGAAGGTGCAGGATTCCTCTTCGCATATACCTGGCGTGCAAATGCGGAACACAGACCACTGCGCGCTCTGCGATCGCAGTTTCAAGCTCTCCCCTAGCAGGTGGCGCGCCTGCTGGAGCTCCTTCTGCAGGCGTTCGCTCTGTCCTACTTGCTTGATTCGTTGAGGCCGGCGTTTTGTACGCCGCTTCCTGCTCTCAGGCGGTGCCTCGCGTGTGCAGCTTACGGCTTCCGACACCATGTGTTGCCGTATGTAAAGTACTGCGGAGCGTGCGGATTTGTACGCCCTAGCTAAATTGTTACTTGCGCGGGAGGTACAACCGCCCGTTCGGTTATCTGTAAATCGCCTGACTTTGCCTTAGCTGTCCGTCCGTATACCTTCAGACGACAAAGCTATCCGCATCTCTGCAGCAGATCCTCGGTAGACTATTATGTATTAGAGCATAATTCCGAAGTCTGACACACATGCGGCAGAAAATTCGGTCTTTCACCGAAGTCTAGCTGGCGGGGAAATTACGCGTTTAGACTACGTAGTACTGCATACTGCGGGTTGACTGTGCCGAGCATGCGTACATCACGTATGTGTTCATTGCTCCCAACTAAGATTTTTTTTTAGTTTTGTCCGGATGAGTATGCCACCTGCCAGGTGGGTTATATATATTTAGGACCTAGGAAGTCGTGCAGTTCTGGGTGCTCCGTTAGTGCGCGAGGCAGCTCGAGGTCGTTCATTCAGCATGCTTTTGGCAAGGATAGATAATTTCTTGCGGCTGGAGGACTCCAACTCCATGAAGAATAGGGACATTGTTCCAATTCCCTTGGCCCGGCGCCGTTGGAACATGATGAGTTACCTTTCATACTGGAGCATCATCTGCCTGTGCATGAGCACCTGGACGGGGGCAGCAGCGTTGTATGATCTGGGGCTCAACGGCCCGCAGAGTCTGGGAGTGGTGATTGTGGGGAATGCCATCATTACGGCGATATCCATCTGCAATAGTCTATACGGGTCGGAGTACCACATCGGGTACTCGGTGTTTCAGCGGATACTGTGGGGGACCAACGGCGCGTGGTTTGGCGTGCTGCTTCGTAGTCTGCTGTCCGTGGTGTGGTTTGCAGCGCAGGCATGGATGGGGGCTCTTTGTGTCAACGTGGTCCTAAGTACGTTCAGCAGCAGCTACCTGAACATGAAAAACACCTTTCCGGACAGTGTGGGCTTCAGGCCCGATGAGCTGATCGGGTTTGTGATCTTCCTTCTGCTGGAACTGCCGTTGCTTTTCATCAAGCCCGAGTACTTTGATCTGATGCTGATAGTGTCCTCTGTTGTTACACTCGTGGCCTCGTTCGCGCTAACGCTGTGGGTGTGCATCATGGTTGGGAACCAGGGCACTCTGATGCGTGCGCCAATCACGTTGTCCCGCAGTGAACATGCCTGGGCATGGATCTTCGGCATCAACACCTGGTACTCGGGCCTGGTCGCCGGCTTAGCCAACCAGTCTGACTATTCTCGTTTCAACCGGCGGCCGAGCCACTCACACTGGGGGACTATTCTGGGCATCAACATTGCAGGTATCTTTGTCCCCTTGCTAGCGCTTTTCTGCACTAGTTCTTTTGCCTGGAAGTACGAGCAGACCGTTGTGACACCGGCAGACATCTGTTTGCTGATTATGAAGGAAGACTACACACCTGGTGTGCGGGCTGCATGCTTCTTCTTGGGCCTGTGCTTTGTCGTGTCCCAGCTTTCTGTCACAACGGTTGCAAACGCCATCCCCGGCGGTATGGACCTTTCCACTATATTTCCGAAGTATATTAACACGAGGAGAGGCGCCCTTATTGTGTTCCTACTTGCTTGGCCTTCCCAGCCATGGACCTACTATTCTTCGGGCAAGGCATTTTTGGATGTGATGAGCTCTTTCTCTGTCTTCATCACACCGATCATAGCTATGTCTGTGTGTGAATATTACGTTGTCCGCAACCGCGAGATCAAGCTGTCAGATTGTTACATTCGCGGGCCGCAGAGTCTGTATTGGTACTGTCGAGGAATTAACTTTAAGTCTATATTCTGCTTCATTGCTGGATCTGCTCTAGGTGTTCCTGGATTAATTAAGACGGCGAACCCAAAGGCCAAAATGAGCAAGGGAATTTACGATTTCTACAAGGGAGGCTTCATTTTCCAGTTTCTGATTACATTTGCCATGTACTGGATTGCAAATCTCATATTCCCTAGTCCTGTGGATGGACGAGATGAAGCAGACTATTTCAATACTTTCACAGAGGAGGAAAGAAAACGCTGGAATATTGCGGGTGCCGATGAGAAAGAAGAAGCCGAATTAGACGCTTCATCATATTAGGGGAACAGGGGAACAGTATTGATGAGACCTCCTCTGTGCAAGTACTATACATTTGTGGTTTCGGTAGAAGAACGTCAAATTGTATCCATAATTACATAATACATCACGCGCAAAATCCATCTATTAAATAATTAGAACGCACTATTGAGTACCGGATTCGCATGCGAGGCACGGAACGCGACGTATCCAGCCATATGTAAATGTGTCTCAATTTTACTACATTGGGTTGGGCAGACCTCCCGCTTCTGATTTTATGGCGTGCTGTCTAAGTCGTGATATCTAAACGGTAACATTATGTTTTTCATTCAATTACACTGGCTTTAATTCTGTCGTGTAGAGGCAGTTTGGTCGCTCTCGGTCTACTGTTATTTACAAGTCAGACATTGTCCGCGCCAGCCGACATGATCTCGAACAGTGCCGGACAAACGACTCACAGAAGGGATTTCAATTTCAGCTTGAAGTCACAATCCAGAAGGTAAATAAGAAAACAGTATCAAACAGGTACACGTTTGTGTCCGCCAGAACGTTACCAGATAAAGAACATCGCTAGTTAATTTTGCTAATAAAGAAGAGACCTTTAAATGTCTACCAGGAATTTTGGCCTATCGCCTCTTACACTGTCACGTCTCGGGAAGACCCCGCAGGAACTGCTCAGCAATTCTGGTCCACGGTGCGGAGTGCGGAAAGATCATGCTATCGGGGGATTGAAAGAAGATGGAAGAGGGACCAGCAGGGAAACAGAAACTGAATGTACTTCTAAATTGAAGCCATGCCTGTATAAGAACAATTTGAAGAATAGCACATTGTTCGAAGTTCCAGATGGTTCCTCGAGGTTGGAATTCAACAAGGGCGTTATTCCCGATAAAACTGTCGTTGACATGTACTTCGATAACTTGCAATGTAATAGTTCGTCTGGAAGGAATAGTTGTAATAAGGTGGGGAAAATGTCTTACAAAACCAAGTGGGAATTGGTATGCGAGGAATATAATGCACAAAACGGCGTAATATCTGAACAAAATCCGGAACACATAGAAGTAGACCTAAGAAGACTCCTTGCCATGCTCCAAAAAGACCAACAAGAGATCGTATCCCAGGGTATGTGGTTCCAGCTAGAGAAGCAATTACGGGGCAGGAACGCATGTCATTATTTTATCGAATCTAACGGTATAGCAATTATTCTAAGAAAGCTCGAAGCTGTTACGAAGGAAACTGAATACGCCTATCTCCGCTGCTTCAAGACACTAATCAGCCATGAAAAGGGCCGGCTCGCGATACTTGACAATTTAGAAGCTATCGGTATGCTTTGCCGATTTATCGCCAATTCTGAGGCCCAGGTGCGTACTAGGCTACTCACTACAGATATGCTCTTACTACTAACATACATGGATAGTGTGAAAGTCTCAAAAGAATTGGATAGCGTTTATGCTCTATGGTTCGACACTGTCACTGCAAGCATAAACGACCTTGAGCAGTGGCATAGATCGTTCACCATACAGAAGCCGCAGCAGTTGATAATCGACTACTGTGTGTCGACTATGTTCCTTATAAATTCTATTGTGCAGGGCCAGGCAACATACAGCGATAAACGGAAGATATTGGTTTTGTTAAACGACGCTGGCATACACACAATATTCCGAATAATTCTTCGGTCTGGAGATCGTCTTAGTTCTGAGATTTTACTTGACCAAGTGTCCAAGTATAGAAGTAGAGAAGCTGAGATAAACTCCAAATGCGCGACAGAAGGTCAGATTGAACCAGAGAAAACATTCGAGACTCAGATCAAAACGATCATTAGTTTAACTCAGGGTACTGAACTGGGATGTTCGATGGCGCAGTTAGTTGACTCAGTAATGCAAATCATAACCTTTCGCACCTCTGCAGAAGCTCTCAAACTTTTGAATCTCTTACAAGCTACATTTGACCACCTTCTAGAGAACTACCATAAAGAACAGATGCCAAGTGTTGAGGAAGCTCTGAGAAGCTCCATCAGCAGGCTAATGGATGACCTTCAGGCACAGCAGGTTAATCGGCGAGCTGTGCAAGAAATGGAAGAGATGAAGCAGAAGATGATTGAAATGAAAGAGACAATGAGGCGACTAGGGACGCTGACTCATGTTCAGAAATATTCAGGGGTCGGTCCAATGATCCGCGGGAAGAGTAATCAATCGAAAAAGATGGATTATATAGCGGAATTGGAGGAAAAACTAGAAGCTATTGAGCGGCAAAGGAAAACAGGCAACCGGCAGAGTGCTGTTATTTCAGATGAGAGCACCCGGAAGGATACCGGATCGTTATCATTATTTGATTTACAGGGCGCCAGTGCCCTTCTACCTTATTCAAATGTTGCGAGATCGTCGACAATAGCTAGAAGCAAGCGCACTTGCTTTGCCTCTGTGCTGAATGCTGAGAAGAACAGACGAAGCATAAGCGGACCTGAAGGTATAACGACTGCAGATGCGGAGAATGGATACCGCTGCTTAATCGCAAGGAGTAAGCACCATAGAAAGTTGCACGAAACCTATCCGGCGCCGTTGGACGAACAGACGGATTCCAAGGATCTTTCTGCACCATCTCCTGTCCTTTCGTTAGCGTCAAATGTCGTTGGTCTTCAGAGAAGGAAACCATCCACCAGTACCTGGGATACTAAAGCACTGCCTGAAAATTCCTCCAAGTCTGACTCGTCTGCGGCGTCACCAAATTTGATTACGAATGAGGAAAGAACATTGCAAAGTCCAGAAGCTTTATCTGAAATAGAAGAAAAGAAGGAAATCGGACTTGCGAGTCCTATGACGCCACCACCACCACCACCACCCCTACCTATCTCATTGAGCGCTACCGGATCCTTCCGTTGTTCATTGCAGGGTCCAGTTTCTCCTACTTCACAGCGTGTGAAGCTCAAGCAGATACATTGGGATAAGATTGATAATATTAAGGAAACAGTGTGGAATGAGCATAATGAAAGAATCTCTACAAGCACGAAGCTAGAGACATTTGGTGTATTCAAAGAAATTGAAGATCTTTTTAAGGTGGTACCTGCTACCCCGAAGACCGCCAGTTCGAACTCCCCAACCCAGACCACCAGAAATGGAAAAATAAGACTATTATCCAATGATTTGGCACAGCTGTTTGGTATTAACTTACATATATTCTCTCATTATAGCACCGAAGAGCTCATTGATATGGTTCTTCTTTGTCATGCAGAGATATTACAAAATCAGCGCGTAATAGAATTCTTCAGCAAGGATGACATTAACCATATCCCGCAAAGCACACAGCGCATGTTTGCACCATATGAGACTAACTACCTTACTGGGAAAACCCCCGACAAGGATCCTGCGGTCTTGGAACGCGCGGATAGAATATACTTGGAACTATTTTATAACTTGCGGTCATATTGGGCAGCTCGGTCAAAATATCTCTTGGTGCTTTTAACATATGAGAGGGACTACTACGATATTCTCTACAAATTGCAGCGAATTGATGATGCAACGAAAGCAATTCGGAGCTCGAAGAAGTTAAAGCAACTATTCTTTATCATCATTGAAATTGGTAACTATATGAACAATAAACAGGCCCTGGGAATTCAATTAAGCTCTATAAATAAGTTAGCCTTTACGAAAACCAGCAAGGACAATAATTTATCATTCATTCATGTCATCGAACGTATTATACGGACAAGATATCCGGAACTACATAATTTCGCGGAAGATCTCGAGAAAGTACAGGATATGGCGAATATCATCGTCCAGCATGTCCAGCAAGAGGCGCAAGAGTTTCGGGAGCGCATTAGTAATTTGGAACGCTCACTTACAGTGGGAGCGTTATCAGACTCATCTAGGTTTCACCCCAAGGATCAGTTTTTATCTAAGACTGCGTCCAGCATCCAGCATGCTAGGAAAAAGGCTGAGCTACTAATTGACCAATCCACCCTCACCATGGGCGACTTTGAAAAACTTGTCTCATACTGGGGAGAGGACACAAAGGATATACAAAGCAGAAATACCTTCTTTCAGAAGTTTCTTGACTTTGTTGCTTTGTTCAAGAAAGCCAGCAAGGAAAATATCGAGCGTGAGGAAATACGCAGGTCTCAGGTAAAGCGGGTGATAGAACGAGTTCCTAGCCCAGAGAAAACCAAGTCCGTTGCCCGCTCCACACCTCTGTCTGTGGGAACCGAGGTAGATGAACAACACGCAGTGGACGTTTTACTCAAAAGATTACGCGACGTGCGCTATCAGGAACCAAAGTCCTCAAAAGACCACACAGAGCCGTACAAATCCCAGACAGTAAGGGTTAGGCGGCAGAAAGAAGATGGCGACTTATTGTCGAGAACAAGGGAAATGTTGATGGGTGTAAAGAAGATTTAGCTTCCGTTACCCTATTCAACACTTATCCGATTCCACACTTATCGGCCACTCATGATATATAGTGGTTATATAATGATAGAATGTCTCATGAATAGCTAACCCCGTTTGAACTCACACATGTTACCTCCGTCGCGGCTTTCCCGCTACTGCTAAATATCCGGCGGTGCCGAGGTCAGTGCCGTGATAAGCGCCCAGCCAATAATACTCAGGAGTCATCAGTAAATTTGAATGAGTCATGATGTACCGGGAACTTATCCAGATTTAATCATGGTGTCTTTCACCCTTCATATCATTGGCCTGCTGCAAAAGCAAGTCCTGTGGCGGCAAGCTGAGAGCGCTACCCTTTGCCTCAACTTAAGCAGCACCGCCGACTATAAAGCTCGAGCCGACAACAACCAGAACCGGTGCAAAATGCGCTGGCGAAATACCCAGCGGCCTCGGACCCACTCCCACCACATATTCCTATTCATGGACGACTATGTCGAAGATCGCGACGACATTGACGAAACATAAATTGTCACGTGATATAATCGTGTTTCGGCACTTGAGTATAATTTCGATTAGACCCACCGCGCTATCTGGGCACAGCTAACGTCCAGGGCAGCAGCCAACTGTTTTACAGTACAACCGAGATGTATGACTAACAATTTACTTGAAGCCAGCGCGATAACACACACAAATTTTGTGATTCATCTCGCCTAAAACTGTGGATCTGTAATCTGCCTCCATACTTCCGGCTACGTTGTTTCCTAGGCGAATACTATCCCCGCCCATTGCGCATGCAGCAGGATTTCTTCTGAGGCTTTTAGGTTTATTTTATTATCACGAGGTGCCTTCGCATCCTCGCGGCCATAATGGTTCTGATGACTTATTATTTCTTTTGTGACGATATTGGAGGGAATTTGATAAGAGAAATTCTTGTGCAACCACAACGGTCTTCGAGCGGCGATTTCTGTGGCCATGGTGGTCGCTGTTCTTGGCGATAGCAGCCTCAATTTTTAGTCACTGTTGATTAGCCGCTGCATTGGACAACAAATACTGGTTCGGTAACAGTGTGTGCTTAGAGGCGATATATATATAGGCCCGAGTTCCCATCGGGGCAAACAAACTCCTGTGAGCAGGTCCCCAAGCGATGAATTCAGCAGAACCAGAGCCGAAGAACATCGAAAAAAAGCCAGACTCATCTAGCTTTCAAAATGAGATTGTGACTGTGTGTACGCAATACCCCGAGGAACTGCTTGAGCCCACAGAAGAGGAAGAAAAGCGGCTGCGCCATGTAGTTGCCGCCCCAAAATGGACAGTATACATGATATGTTTGATCGAGTTGGCCGAGCGTGCATCATACTATGGTACAGGTGATAGGTTATACAATTTCTTTCAGTATCCGCTGCCTCAGGGTGGTAATGGCGCTGGCGCAGGGCCTGACGACCAGAACCCTGGCGCGCTGGGACGTGGCCTTCAGGTTGCTACGTCGCTGAACTTAGTTTTGAAATTCACGTCGTATTTCTTCCCGCTGGTAACG
Organism: Eremothecium gossypii ATCC 10895; assembly: GCF_000091025.4. Taxonomy (NCBI): domain Eukaryota; kingdom Fungi; phylum Ascomycota; class Saccharomycetes; order Saccharomycetales; family Saccharomycetaceae; genus Eremothecium; species Eremothecium gossypii. Next base: position 17,600 of record NC_005788.4, on the reverse strand, counting down.
GGTTATGTCGCTGACATGTACGTCGGGGAATTGAAAATGTTATGGCTCGGCATATGGACTGGTGTGGTTTCTCATGTGATATTCGTGATCGCTGCGCTGCCTGCAGTGATTAAGCACAACAACTTGTGCATGGCGCTTGCTGTACTTGGATTACTGACCCTCTCGCTGTGCACTGCATTTGTGAAGCCTGTTCTTCTTCCTATGCTGCTGCGCCAATATCCGCATGAAACAAACGTTGTTAAGACACTTCCGACTGGGGAGCGTGTCATACTTAACAGGGATGCATCATTGCAGCGCATGTCAATGACTTTTTACTGGTGCATTAATGTAGGGAGTTTTGTATCACTAGCCACAGGTTACTCAGCGCAAAGGGTTGGCTATTGGCTGTCTTTTCTGATCCCACTTGTGCTCTTTTTGATTATGCCCGCGATTTTGTTGACCTTAAAGAATGTTAAGGTCACGCCGCCTCTGGGAGAGTCGCTTTTCGCGGAATGTTTAAAGGTTATAAAGGTGTGTTTCGAGCCTGGTTGGTTTAAGAGGTACCGCAGCGGGTCCTTCTGGCGATATGCTAAGCCATCGAACTTGAGAGCCTTAGGTAGGACCGGCTGGCGTCGGAGCAAGGAGGGCTTCTACAAAGAGAGCTTGGTTGAAGATACAAGAATAACATTGGCTGCCTGTGTTATATTCCTATATTATGTCATCTATAACATGAACGACAACCAGCTTTCAAGTATTATCAATAACCAAGCTGGGTCTATGACTGGAGAGGGTGTTCCTAATGATGTGATTTCTAATTTCAACCCACTAGCGATTATCATAACAATGCCTATAATAGACTATGGGCTGAACCCTCTTCTGAGAAGACTACGGATCAATTTCAAGCCTGTGTACCGCATTTTCTTCGGCTTTATGTTGGCCGTCTTGGCCTCCGTAGCAGGTGCGATTATACAAGCAGCAATTTACAACACTTCGCCTTGTGGTAAGCACGCCAGTACGTGTAGCGAAACAATTAGACAGGTCTCACCCCTTTCCAGATGGCTTGTCGGAGTGGAATACGTGCTGTCTGGCGTCTCTGAATGTTTTGCAATGCCAACAGGATATGAAATCGCCTTCGAGAGGTCACCCAAGGATATGAAGGCCTTTGTCATGTCCCTATTTTTGGTGACCACTGCGCTTTCTTCCATTCTAACGCAGATCTTCAACGGCATCATGACGGATCCTTATTTGGTCATACCATTTATCCTTTTTGCTGTCTTGGGAACGTTATTTGCGATTTTATTCCTGTACAGATACTGGAATCTAGACAAGGTCATGGAAGCTGAGAGGAGGGAGCGCGCGATTCTTGATCCGCTAGAGATTCTCGCGCATAATGGTCCTCCAGATTATGATGAAACGAAGCAAAAGCTTTGATTACTGATACCAGTCCACATCGGTAGTTTTGTTAATAGCACGCTAATTCTAAAAGCATGGCGATGTTTCAAATTCCTCTTAATTCTTCGATAGGAGAAGCTGTTCTATAGTTTTGTGTTCTAGTGTACTCGTTCCGCAAATATATATTTCTAATTTAAGCACAACGGTAAATACTATGTCCTTTATTTCAGATGCAAGAACTGGACCATCTGAATGGTGCGTCCGAAATTGCAGACTCTGTGGAGACACCAATTCTGTTATAGCTCGACCGGCGCAGACATCTGTCCAACAATTGGTCGTCGATCAATCATTAAATGACAAGCTTAGCAGATAATCCTTGGTGTCAGTAGTAAGTCGCATGCCGCAAGGAACACGGAGACGTGCGGCCTTGTTTGATTACGTCTCGGCATTTTTTCCCTTTATAGAAACGAAACTCCGCTAAGATGCCTCATGCTCTATAGTTAGTAACCAACAGTGGGGTTGGTTATGTACGGCATTTAATCGACATACTGAAAATTACCCCTTATGGATTAAAGATGAGGCGTTAAAGATTTACCTTTGACACCGGAGATGTTCGATTCTTTTGTATATAATAAGTGTAAGGAATCATGGCATTTTGGCTGCCAATGACTAAATACTACAGTTATCTGTTTCGAATCTTTAGATTGCGCGATGTATCCTATTATATGCAAAAGTTTACCCAGCAGCTTCATGCTGCTTTTACTACTAGTGACTTCGGTGTCATGTCTCTTTACTGGCCCAGCTGAGGTTGTAAAGCGGCTTGATTCCACGCCAGCAGCTCCTGAAAATGTCATTCAGGAAGATTCAGACCCAGAAACTGCATTCATGGCTATTTACCGCTACGGCTATGCTCAGGACGGGCCAAGGACACGTTGGAAAGAGGCAGGTATAATAGCTCGTACAAATATTTGGACAGAGTGGACGCCTGTAACTTGCTGCATTGAGCGCACTGAAGGTATGAGAACCTTGCGCGGTAACTATGCTATCAACGCCACATGGTCGTGGGGGAGTGTGTCTGTAGAAATGGAGTTCCCTGATGTGGAGGCCATTTTGGGTGCGTCAGTTCGCAGAATTGTATCCGAGGCTTCGAGCATGATTTGTGGCGTTACTAGAGCTGGCGCTATTGTGCAGATTCAGGTCCAGATCGAAATGGCGAAGGCATCTTTCAGTTTGCGTGACTGCTCCCAAGATGCCACGGGCGTTCAGTGCACACCATGGTCGGACGAACTTTCTGTTAGTGCACCAACGGGTGGTATAACCGCATCCTGCCGCGAAGTGAGTAACATGCAGTCGTCATCTTGTAAGATACCTGGCCTACTATGCGAGTTTACTGCACTTGGTGACCCGCTTTACCAGACGACTACATCCGTTTAGTGTCACTAAATATTTTAGGCTAAGCTGCGCTTTAAGGGTCCTATATATAAATAGTTACTTTAACACTCCATAAACGAGGATTCATTTCTTAATTGAACAATCTTGGCGATGAAGATGTCATGATCTGAAATATTGGGCCCTATTACTGTAAATAATAGAAGCGATTAACTTTGTGCTTGTACTCTCTGTGCTGAGTAGTTGGTTGAATAGTGGACAGCCGGCAATACCTCTTGAGTGTATATTGGGAATATCTCCTTAATTGATATCCCACTATCTAACAGGATAACAGCATTGGCTTGGTGTCATCACATGTGCCACATTTCACAAGGACAAGCAAAATTCAGTGATGGCGATAGTAATATTTTCTTTTAAGGGCGACACATTCTGCATTGTAGACTTCGCAAGTCACAAAGCTGCAACTTTCTGTAGATCTTTATGCGACAGCGACTGAGGGTAACAAAAATAAATATTGCCATTTTGACGTGCACAGTATTCCCATACTGATATAAAAAACTCATCGACAATCGCACTACTGAACTAAAAGACCAGTATTTAAAAGGGCACCCAACTTGTAACTTTATATCCAAAATTCAATCTTAGGAAACACGAATCCATTATCAAATTCAGTAGGGAAATATGCTCGAGGTTGATCTTAGTATTACTTGCCAGTATAGAGATGTCAAATTAGGTAAACTCAAGTAACTCACTGATTAGGACAACATTCACTGCTCTTATTGATTAGGTGAACTTTTTCTTAGCTCTTGCAAAAAGATCTGTACGTTTTCCTCAAAGGCATAGACGGGCTTTGAAGTTCAAAGCAATTGTAAGGTCAGTTTCTATGTTTACTATCGAATTCGGCAGCGCAGAAATCCTTCAACAGACCATCCCACCTGGTTTACATTCACACATGCATATATATATTTTTACTATGACTCGAGCTTTGGATTCTGATACATAGGGTAAAGCATTGTAACTCAGCAGAACTAAAATCACAAAGATCTTGCGCTATATGGCTATAGCTGATGGTTGTACTCGGAGCACAGAATTGTAACACAAGTCTATTAAAAGCTTCTGATGTTATAAGGATACAAGTTTCTAGTAACAATCTCGCTTTAGGGCCAGCGGTTAATCTGAGCAAATACTTTATGTGCTCCGAAGCTGCATTTTGGCCATCTATTATGACCACCTTACCGCTGAAAACACTGATGAGTAAAGAGAAATATTCGGGTTTTGATAGGGAACAAATGATTAAAATTACGAAGTTGAAACCGTTTTGCATAAACTGGTTTCCAAACTACCTTTTCATAACTCTGAACATCCTTAGTTAGATAATGGGGTTCTTTACAACTTGTTGCTAAGCTTACCATTATCAATTGACAGATGAATTGTATCCATAGATACTGTGATCACGAGTGGCCCAACAAACTTAAATACACAGGTATTAGAAAATAATGCGATGAATTTGTTATTTAGGGCTGTATTGGCCAAGGAGGGTTCTGGGCATGCAATCCTATAATGAAATGTTGCTAGCTAATTGGGGCCGTATGTAGGATTATTATTCAACTATGGAAAAATCAGTATCAAGCGGGAGCGCACAACCCATCCACAGACTTTCAGTCCTATCATCATATTCATGACTGACATGCCGTGTGGCGTTTTATTTAGTCTATAAATATTATACCACTATAATTATTATTATTCCTACTAGTAAAGTATTTGGTTGATTACTAACTATTTATGGTGGTTCATTAAGATTACGAACAAATGTCTTATATATATTATGATTCTTATTGTCATTTACCGTTGCTGGTATAACTGTTCTTGTATTAGCTAACCTATTATTAGATGTTACTTTTCATGATACTTATTATGTGGTTCTACATGTCCATTATGTTAAGTTTAGGGGCTGTACTCTCTATTTGCTGGCTATTATTATTGAAGTCCTCTAGTAGTAATAACTCTTTATTATCAAATCGTTCTATTGGTTAACTAATATAATATTTCATATTGATTATATTTAATAAAATGATTATAAAGTTTATTTTTATTTTTATTTTTTAAATTAACTATTTATTATCATTTAGATAAATATATTCTAGAGAGATATAATCTTAAAATCATGGATAAGAACGCATAAGATAGTAAAAGTAAAGTTAGTAAGATAACTAGAAAACCATATGTGAATTGATGCATAAAGAAAAACGGAATTATTTGTGGCGTCATTTATTTTAAAAAATTAAATGATAATATCTATTTGACAATAAAAGTTTTGATTATTAAAATGTAGAAAAAAAGAAGGGTCTGTAGCGAATCACTCCCCCCGTTGTAGTTGTAATTAGAGTTGGCACTATCTGGAACTTGGTGCAGTTCATTGTCCAATTATTTCGGTAGGCCCAGCGGACCCCAACACGTACAGTATTTTTATTGGTCATTGTGACGCCCTTCCCTCGTAGCATAGGTCGATAGAACGTTGGCGCAGGGTATGTATCGAAAGACCACGGAACCTGTCCACGTTCAGAATAATGTATGTGGCTCGGAATAAAGAAGCAACATTTTTTTTTCCCATTTTCATGATGATGTAATAGTCCCTTGATCTAGCGCCGCCCTAAAAGCCGCGTGATGCAAAACAAAACCTAGAGGTGTCTTTAGATTCGCGAAATATTGCGGAGTAAGCATGCTTAGTATTACCTCAGCTTTTTAATGATGGTTGCGGTACCAAGGAATTTAGATGCTGAATGGTTCTGATGCTAAATGGTTTTGAAATGTCGAGCCTATTGCAGCGAAGATGCCTCACTCGTTTCTATGTGCTATTACGTGCTCCCAACCAAAACATCTTCAATTGCAAATAGTGGACTAAGCGTTTAAATAGCTTGAACCAGCATTTTGTTTTGTTTGTCTACCGAAATATGCGGTTTTATCCGAGTAGCTGGTACTTGGTCTGTATAAGCCTTCCTTGGATGAGGAAATTTTCTGATAAAGTACAAGTCCCCTAGTTAGATAATCGCAAATTGTTCTTTAACGCCTCTCTGAAAAAAGGGCTATGTTCGTGTTAACTATAGACTGTGCAGCAGATGGGACTCCACTAAAATACAGCATTCACTCCGATGCACCTGTAACGCCAACGCTCGCAGAAAATATGTTCGTGGGCTCTATGGGGCTTAGTCTGCCCACATTGGTCTGCAGAGCCTTCTAAGAATTGGTACCTGTTCCTCTCAGAGAGTGTGTACTTGCAGTTAGACTTATAGCTTGAGTGCTATGCTTTGTACTTAGACATCTGCTGAGCCACTTCAGAATATTCGGGGAAATATAATATATACAGCAAAATCAACGCTGTCATGCGCTAAATATCAGACTTGGCCAGAGACTTCACGAGTTTTGAAAATGGAGACGCAACCTTTGCTTAAAACTTCTGATCACATGCGACTAGCCATAAAGATCTCAGATTGCCTGTTGCATTGGGGGCCCAGCATAATATTCTGCAAAGCGGCCCTTGCGCTGTTTTTCTACACGCTTTACATACCTTTCAGTACCTGCTGTCTGGCTAAGGCTCACAGCCTAAACGAGAGTGATGTATTTACTGAGCGTTTACACTATATTGGTACTGTGGATCTTATGGCCATCGGCGGTGCTGCAATGGCATTTATTACAACGAACGCAATGCTCGAAGATTTTATTGCCAATATTACTAGCTTGAAATGGAATGGGCCCATTGGGGATCCTGATTTTCGGAGAATAATAACATTGAGGTTGGTAATTATACTGCCATTGTGGATATGGCAATTTCCTGTCTGGTTCCCTGCCTTGGGTATAAAAGTTGGCAGTTTACTATTGCATTTTCTTCCACTGGTAGACTCTTGGCACGAAGAGGGTATTCTGATTTTTTATGCTACCTCAAGCGCAGCTATGCTTGTTTACATGATTTACTCTTATGTCGCGTCTCACTTCACGAAGTCTCCAAAAGAAGGCACCTTCGAGTCGGAAGAAGAAAGTTTATCTGTATAAGTTAAAATCTTGCATGTTTTATGCACTGTTTACCTCCTAGGTTTGTGATCACAGGAAGCGGGCTGCTACGCCCTCTATCGCTGGTGGCTACCTGACATATGCCATTAATGTGGCGTTTCGTCAAGTCTCGGAAAAAGATCACTACTATCTCTCTGGTCAAATAGCCTATGGTCTCTGTCCACATGTAGTCCAAGACGAGGAAATATGACGTCACTATTGGGTTTCTATCACACATCTAGAACCATAGTAGTGTTTGGTAACCAATAAAGTTCACATATTGATCAGATAGATATCGTTGCCATTAACTCCTGAAATATAGTTATTTGGAAGCTGTTACAGTTGATCCAAAACCTTTCCTTCAGAAGACCTACAAAGTTCAAATTGTCAAGTATTATAGGGGCTGACTTACGTAGGCTGTAGCGATACTGTATCATATATATGTAGTTTTGGCCTTTTCAGAGAAACAAGCTATTTCGAAGGCAACCCGCGGACTCAAGATTCAATGTACTTCATGGTTCCATATTTTTCCATCTCAGTTCCCCTGAGCTGTAATTAAGTGTCAAGAGCACAACTGTGTAGGTAAAATATGATTTTAGCACTATATGACAAGCAAAAGATATAAATACATCACTGATTTACAACATGGCCCCCAGGAAGGTCGATAGGGTAATGTAGGGGGTAATCAAATAATGCATTAATTAAAATACTAGCAGGCTCCCTACTCAAATGATATAGAAACATCTCATCCATGATGTGGTGTTCCCTGGTCTTAGTTTCAATAAAGAACAAAAATAACGTAAATCTATTGCACCTGAATGTTTATAAAATAATAAAATACCAAGCTCTGACCTACTGCGGCACTTCAGCATGCTATTAGATTTGTTTATTGTTTTAATCAGTTACGCTGTCATCTAGTATAACAAAGATATTCAGCTTTGACAGGCAGCGTAGTTTGGTCGTCATTAGTTCAGGGTTATGTTATATAAGTAAACAATTTTCCGAATACCCGGTGACTAGCCACACCACGTTCCTGGAATGTACCCGTGCCCCGTTCAAGAGAGATTGACTACTTATATGTTACCTCTATGTGCCGTTGGTGTCATTCAGCGGCTATCTGGAACGTTCTAACAGAAACAATTATTCTCAGTCATTTTAAAACCACAACCGCCCTTGTTTAGCCATGGGATAGTCTACACAATTATTAAGATCGCATTTGTATGTCCGGGCGAGGTACTGGGTGCTGCGAGGGTATGCATGCATCGGAGTTCGGTACTAAAGTTCACTGTGCCTACAGTATGCTCCCAGAAAGTTGCGCAAAGCAACACCGGAGATAGCTCCGTAGCACAAGTTTGCATATAATAAGCCACTGAAGAGATATTTCGGAAAATTAATACCTGAAATAGTATGTCTTAGCAAGTGAAACAAAAGTCCTTCTACTTTCATCACGGTTATTAGTCAAAAACCAAAGTTTATATGTAAATATAGAATTAATTTAAAAGAAGTATTAAATGAACCAGTGAAGCATAAAAACTTACTTTGATATTATATCATTTATAAATTTTAAGTAGCAGTTTTACAGAAGCACAATGCAAGAGGCCTTATAATATAAGAACGAATGACGGAAAAAGTATGAACTTCTCTTTCAGCTGGCAACCCGCGTTCACCTGTGCGTTCTGACCTCACACGACACAAGCAATTATATAAGCTAGTTTATCGGTGAATGAGAGTATTATGGTTATAGCTGTACACCAAATAGGTAGCTTACCCCTCACATAAGTTCAATATTCACAGAAGGGCTTCGGATAATTTTTCAGAGATTGAAGTTATGACAGGAAAGATAGCGCACACACTCCAAAAAAACTAGTAGTATGGGTAGTGTAGTCAGGAACAGACGTAACTTGCGGCGCGCGGCTGTACTCTGGTGTAGCTAGGTAGCAAATAGTAGCTTGCGAAAATCTGAGCGTACCTAACCCCGTGTCCTATGGTGTGCGGGTGTGCCCAGAAGCAGAGTAGTGCCTCCAGAGAAAGCTCCGCACAGACTGCTTCTCAGATTCTTACGCAGTCGAGTTCCTGCATCCAGACGAGCATGGCGTCCTATGGTGTGCGGGTGCAAGACCTGAACGATGAACGGCCAGAGTCACGCGTGAGGGTATCGGATGGGGCGCGTCACGCCGATGGAGAGATAGATACAGATACAGAGCGCGCAGGAGGGGTGATTGCCGCGCAGCACGCAAACCCCAGATATCTCGCAGCACAAGGCTTCAGAGAAGGGAGCCCAGCATGGCGATCCGGACAATTACTACGGCGCGCGCACTCCGGAAAAACTGGTTATACGGTAGTAAATTCAATTAACAGACGCGCAGGAGGGAGAGTTCCAAAGAACCACAACTCCATGTTAAGATAAAAAATGCATCAGTAGCTGATGGCCATTCCTTTGAGATGAAAATGTAAAAATTTCAGAAAAACAAGGAAAGCAATTCTACAATTTGAACGAATAACAGTTCCGCAAGTGCGCAACAGTATAATTCTCACTCAAGGCCGATGCTGTGTGTGGCATGCTATCCAAAATGACTAGCTGACGAAACGAGCAAAGCAAGTGCGCTTGGCTATGTAGTACTGATTCTGTTATCAAATGACGCATTTCTGTCCAAAAGTTACATGCACGGTATGAACCAAACTCGAGCTATTGCTAGCCCAGGTCTGTAATATAACCCTCTGCGACCGGAACTCAGATTGATTCACGCGCGTAGGGCAGTGCGATGTTATACATATTTTTACTGGAGTAAGCAGAGTGGCATGTATGCTTCATCAGGGAATGCTGGACTCCTTTAAACTGCTAGTTACATGAGTTCTATGAAGGGCTGGAATATATGCTGTTTCCGGGCAAGAATAACGAATGAGTAAAGCCATTGGGGGTGCATCAGATGGGTCACTTTAGCCTGGCTTATTAAGATTCACCATTGCGCCACCACATGTGCAGGCAACGATATGAAATAGGAAGCCGTCTATTTTAAAATGAATGGCATAAAAGCACCGCATTTCTTGGGGGATAGATTTCTACATTGAATATCTCTATATAGTGTGCGAGATGAAATTATCCAGTGCTATCTTTTTGTTAACAAGTGCAAGCTCTATCCTCGCTATGGGACCTGCTTTGCAAAAAGGACTAGACATTGGAGTGGAAAGGCCTTATGATGGTAACATTGAGCGCCGTGACCAGAAACCTGATTGCAATGATGGACGCTGGCATCCAGAATGTCGGAAAGACTATGGTGGCGACGACGGCCAGGAGCAACAACCTTAGCTCAGACTTGGTGACGATGATGAGGCCTAATTTCCTGAAGCCGGTTTTTATCTGGCATTACAAGGGATCTACAATAAAATGACAACCGTAGACAAGAACCACCCAAGAAACGCAAAAACAATGGACTTATGTCCCATTTATATGTAAACTGAAAATAGATTGTGACAGTATCTTTTCTATATTTTCTCTATTCTTTGGAAGCTTCTGCAACTGCTAGCATTTGATGGGCATGGGGTTCTACTTTGTTAATTTCCTCTGTCTAGTGCGCACGAGCAGCAATGTGTATTTCTTGAGATCATATGTAGTGGATACAGCAGTATTTTGTCAGCCCACAAGGCTGACGGTGGAAATTATAAATCTTTGACAGTAATACAAAAAGTTATAGCTGCAGAATAAATGAAAACAGATAGAAATGAACGGCCCTTCTATTTTCTTTGAGGTCAACATGTAAAAAGTGCAGAACAGTGTGGAAAGCAATGCTACCAAATAAAGGAATGAAACTGCCACAAGTGCGCAACTGTACAGTACAGAATTGCCAAAACTCTCACTTTTAACCAAGTCCAGGTATGACCTGACAACCAAAAATACCTGGTGAAGTAAGCCAAATAGAAAGACAACATTGAACACCTTGCCTAGTTTCCCATTTAAAAAAGAAATACGATCGTCCTGTGACTCAGCATCCGTGCCGGGTACACGATCACAACACTCCAAAGAGGATGCTGCCTCTTTCTCTTTATGCGGCACACGTTTGAATGCCAGTTTGAAGATTGCAGGTACCGAAACCCAGGCCACGACCAGGCACATAGCACAGGCCTCCCAAGTAGTATATTCTGCAATATTACCCAGAGACCAGGACTTAACTGATGGAAAAAAGTTTAATAACCAGCCACTGACAAACAGTAACTCTGGATCAAATATTACCAGGTATATTGAACATAGTGCCAAAGCCGTCAACTTCCATCTATTCATCAAGCGCTCAGCCGGCTCTCTGGTCAGTGTGATTAACCCAACAGCATGGCAACTGAAGATTGCATAACCATTGAGTTTGTCAAGGAGCTCCTCCGAATCTTTATCTTGGGGTAGTTGCAAGGACCTGGCTAAAACGCAGTTACAGAAAGCAACATGGCAGACGTAGCAGAATAACAAGCATATGGCCGTTCTGTACTGGTATCGTTTCAGAGTATTATCCTTTACTTCATCAACCTTATGCTCTTCGATGGAGGTATTGCTCTCTATATCGCGCAGCATCCCAGAGACTACGTGGCAGCGGGCCAGCGTAAATAGTAGATTCAGCTGGCAGTTTTCATGGCGAACGGGGAGATTGCAAGCCTCGCCAGAAAATGCACGTGCTTGGCCGGAGTGATCAGACGCGTGCGCAGGCACCCCACCACAGATATCTCGCAGCCGGTGGCTTTGAGAAGGCCGCGCAGCACGCAGCCCCCAGATATCTCGCAGCATAGGATGGACTGGGGATGAAAGCAATGAAGATGCGGTGGCCAACGGTATAAAAGAGGCCAGTGGATTTTAGTGGCTGCTCCTGGCTTTAGCGAGGTTCTGTGAGGTCAAGAGAGTCACCGTCATTATCTGCGCGGAACCCAAGACGGACACCAGCCCTCTACCCCTTTCTAGCGCACCTTTAAGGTAGATGTAAATGCTCTGTATAAATAAAAAGAATTTTTAATCTGTGAAATAGTACAGAGTACATATTCGTACAGGTCAAAGTTTGCATAGACTATGGGGAAGCCTCTTCTTCTAACGAAGTATCCATGCTAACAGGCGATGGGTCAGAAAGTAAAATTGTGCGTTGATTTAATGGACAGATAATAGAAGGAAAAAAGACCTCAAGTTGTTCAGGTCGAACCAGCCGCAGCGTAGAGAGTTGGTGAGACTGCACCCGTTGTCCAGCTGTTGCTGCGCCCACAGCACTAAATATAACTGGGGTTTTAAGTTTATCGAAGCGAGTATGCAATTGGAGCTTGTCCACTACAATTAAAAAGCACCGGCTTTTTCATGCCCTCAAATATGTCAACCGAGGCATATAGCAAAAGGTTTGATGGCCTACCTTCAGTAAGGTGTGATGGTCTTCAGAAAAGAAGCCAGCTCATTTGACACCAAAGGTCTTAGTTCTGCTATAAGTTGCTAACTTTGAGTTGCTAGCTAACTTAACAAAAATGCTCAAAAACCTTCCCTAGTCAAATAAGAAGCAAGTTACTCAGGGCTTTCAAGGGACATCTTATTACTTTGCTCGAGCTCTGTGCAAGACTCCGCCTCGGAAAAAGAATGTTGGTCACCTCTACTAGTGTGGCCCGGCTGCGACAATGCAGCCCGCCCCGCGCAGCGATACCCCTAGTTAGCCCATTGTTTTTGTAAATCCATGTCTTGGCTGTTGCCTGTGAAACGATATCCATTGTATTCCAGATGACATATGCTACGCTACAAAAAATATAGCCTGGAACTATGATTTCAGAATTAAGGGCCCAAGTGGCCAACCCGTCTTTATCTCTTCATCAAGGATACCCGCCACGCCAGTAAAATAATGTTGATTTTTGATCTGGAACAACGGCGGTGACGTATTTATCATACGTTCCTATATTTTAGTACGTGACTATAGTGATGTTATAAATACTTTTCAGTGAGTGAGCAGACGTGCAGGTATGCCTTACCAGGAAATATGAATTGCTTTGAAGTATTGGTAACATGTGTGCTATGAATTTTTGAAGTTCGGAAAGGATATGTAGAAATACGTATATTTAAATCAACGGCATATAAAAGCACTGCATATTTCTTGTGGGATATCCGTCTACATCGAATAACCCTATAACAATCAGCAAAATGAAATTATCCGGTGTTATTTGTTTACTAGCAAGCGCAACCTCTATCCTCGCTGAAGACAGTTCGATAACTGTAACCTGGACTGCAGGTGCGGTGGTTGCAAAGGCGGTGGGCCCTTCTCAAGCCTTCACCGGCACCGTTGGTGGTCCCCGCTAGGATCTGTCACGTGATCACAGTGACAATCCCTGTCGCAGCCAGGAACGATGTCAGCGTTAGTGGTGATTAAGATGCTGATTTCTTTGCGGCCGGGTATTTGATATTGCGAACGATCTACAATAAAATGATCCATACACAGGGAAATCTCTGACAAAATCTAAAAACAATGAAATTATATTAATCCTTATGTAAGCTGAACATAGATTATAACAATGTGTTCTCTATGCCATTTCCCTCCTCTGGCAGCTTCTGCTAGTCACCCCCGTCTGGTGCGTTCCCTTCCAAATACAGGTGAGATCGCACTTCAAAGCATGGGCTTCTCAGCGCTTAGACATCCAACCTTAACCAGCAGGCTCGCAGGTACCTCAATTACTTACTTCCCAACTCTCAATGTGAATTTTTACTGGCTGTAAGGATACGAGGTAACATGGGTTTCTACTTTGTTAAGTTCCTCTGTTTAGCGCGCACGAGCAGCAATGTGTATTTCTTGAGATCATATGCAGTGGATATAGCAGTATTGTGTTAGTTCTCAAGGCCGACTGCAACAACTATATAGTCGTGGCAGATATACAAAAAGTTATAGCTGCAGAGTGAAATAGCCCCGGCCAAATAGAGTTCCCGCCGTTCCCCTGAGTTCAAAATGTAAAAATTGCAGAACAGCGAACAAAGCAACGCTACCGATTGAAAGAATAAAGTTCCCACAAGTGCGCGACTGTACAGTGTAGACTTGCCAAAAAGCTCACTTTTAACCAGGTCCGGGTATGAACTGATAGCCAAAAATGCCTGGGCGAGTGAGCACAATGAACAGTAAATATAGAACACCTTGCATAGTTTCCAACCAAACGAGTTGCCCTGTGGCTCAGCATCCGTGCCAGATACACGATCATAACCATCCAAAGAGGATGCTGCCTCTTTCTCTTGATGCGGCACACGTTTGAAGGCCAGTTTGAAGATTACAGGTATCGGAACGCAGGCCACAAATGGGCACATAGCACAGGCCTCCCAAAAAGTATATTTTGTAATATCATCCTGAGACCAGGATTTAACTGATGGAAAGAGGTTTAATAACAAGCCACTAGCGCACAGTAACGCTGGATCAATTAGTATCAGGTAGATTGAACATAGTACCAACGCCTTGAGCTTCCATTTCGATCTCTTCATCAGGCACTCAGCAGGCACAACCATGCACATCATTCCCCCAAAATAAGTGCAACCGAGCAATACGTAACCTGCGAAGTTGTCAAAGAACTCCGACGAATCTTCCTCTTCGTATAGTTGCACGGCTCTGACCAAAACGCAGTTACAGAAAGCAACATGGCAGACGTAGCAGAATAACAAGCATATGGCCGTTCTGTACCGGTATCGTTTCAGAGCAGTATCGTTTACTTCATCCACCTGATGCTCTTCGATGGAGGTATTGCTCTCTATCTCGCGCAGCATGTCGGCGATTGCGGGCAGCGGGCCAGTGTAAATAGCAGATTCAGCTGGCAGTTTTTATGGCGAACGAGGGGTAGTTGCAGCCGCGCCAGGAAACGCACGATGGTGTCGACGTACGAATGGCTGCAGAGTCCGCCTCTCCAAGTCTTTCTCGTTGGTGCTTCGCCGGAACCCTCAGACGTGTACGCAGGCGCCCCACCACAAGACTTCAGAGAAGGGAGCCAGTGTGGCGATCCGGATAATTACTCCGGCGCGCACTGCGGATAAACTAGTTGTGCGGGCTTGGCATGAGGCAGCGTGGCACGTCTGCTATTTAGTACCTGAGACCGGTATATAGGTTAATTACTATAAACTACTATACCCTATGACATGAGATTTTCCGTCACTGAAAGTACCGTTTACGGGGGATGGCATGGGCCGTGGTAGCGCGATGACACGGCGGTCTGCCATAACTGTTTGGTTTCGGTGTATGGAGGGACAACCCCGGACAAGGCCTGCGCCGTCTATCCTGGGCACTGTGCCTCCAGATGGAGAGTAGTCTCCACAGAGAGCTCCGTACAGGCAGCTTATCAGATTTTGACGCAGTGGGGTTCCTAAATCCAGACGCGCACGGTGCCCTATGGCGTCCGGGTGCATTCACCGTAGGACAGCCGGACAAGGGGCAGAGGATAAGAAGCGGCGGTAGATATAGGCACGTCACGCTGGATGGAGAGACAGGCTTCCAAAAATGTATAGCTGTAGAGTGTAGTAAGCAAGGACATAGACAGTCCCGGAAATTCTATTACCTCTGAAAATCTAATGAATGCATTAATATCTAAATCTATAATGATACAAACCTTTAAATCTTGAAGATGAATATGAAGTTTTCCAATCTTCATCTCGTGGGAGTCGGCAAGTTCCGACCAAAACACAGTAACAGAAAGCAGCATGGCTGACGTAGCAGAATAGCCAGCATATGGCCAGTCTGTACTGGTATCGATAAAATAAATAAAGCTGCTGCTCTAAATGCTCATGCTCTTCGATGAGGGGTGTGCTCTCTATATCGCGCAGCATCTCAGCGACTACGTGGCAGCGGGCCAGTGTAAATGGCAGATTCAGCTGGCAGTTTTTATGGCGAACGAGGGGTGGTTGCAGCCGCGCCAGGAAACGCACGATGGTGTCGACGTACGAATGGCTGTAGAGTCCGCCTCTCCAAGTTTTTCTCGTTGGTGCTTCGCCGGAGCCCTCAGACGCGTGCGCAGGCACCCCACTACAGATATCTCACAGCGGGTGGTTTCGAGAAGGCCGCGCAGCACGCAGCCCCCAGATATCTCGCATCATGGCGATCCGGACAGTTACTCCGGCGCGCGCACTCCGGAAAAACTAGTTGCACGGTAGTGAATTGACAGACGTGCAGGCTTGGCATGTACACGCACTCGCTATTAGTCCGTGGCCAATGTAGCTTGCGCGGCACAGCTGCGCATCAGTGTAACCCATGGTTTCGGGTATAAGAGTAGCTTGCGAAGCCACTGGAGATTTGCAGCTTGTCGGGCTTCGTTTGCGTGGCATGTCCGTATTGCAATGCGACTTTTAGGTATGGATAAGGCTGCATGTGTCTCTCTATCCACAGCTGCGCTTGCTGTACTCTGGAGCAAAGGCCTCGGCGAACATCTGAGCGTACCTCTGCGTGCGCGACTGGAAGATAGGAGACCTATCGCACTCCAAAACGTCGGGGGAGCGGTCTAGACACAAGCCTAGGATGGACCAGCGATGGACTAGCGATGGACGCAAGGAAGATATGCTGGGAACGGCTGGCCAACGATATAAAAGGGGCCGGTGCGCGGTAATGGCGTCTCCACAGAGATCTCCGCACAGGCCGCTTCTCAGATTCTTACGCAGTGGGGTTCCTGAATTCAGGCGTGCACGGTGTCCTATGGTGTCCGGGTGCATTCACCGTAGGGCTCGCCGAACAAGGGGCAGAGGCAGGGCGGCTAGCTTTTCCGGAGTATGCGTCTCGAAGATAAGAGACACATCGCACTCCAAAAGCTTGGAGGGAGAAGTGTAACGGATACGCCTATGATGGGCGAGCGATGGACACAAAGGATATGTGCTGCTCAACGGTTGGCTAACACTATAAAAGGGGCAGGCGCGGTAATAGCTGCTCCTGGTTGTAGTACGGTAAGCCACTAGCAAAGAAATATGAGAATCTCCCAACTTGCAGCTTTAACTGGATTGTTCCTCAGCAGTGCCTGGGCCGGTGAGTACTCTGATTGCATCTACTTCTGGGTGAGGCTTACGGGAAGCTACGAAGCGGCTCACGAGTACTGCAGTTGACACATAAACTGCAAATGAATCAGTGGCAGTCAAACAAATATGTAGGAACTGAAACAGTTTTATAGGTTACTTAGTATGAAAAAATATGCTCTATGACAAAGCCAGATGTTCCAGACAGAAAGAGTCATTTCAAGATCAAGACCTATCTCAAGACCGCGAAAAAGTTGTCATGCCATGTTGGAATAGCGTGCACGCTCCGGACAACTAGCCGCCGCCTCGCCGGGGCCTTGCCGGACAACGAGCCGCCGGGGCAGTTGGCACGCGGGCGCACGCGGGCGCACAAGGCTGCGGGGTCTCTCAGCGGTGTGGTGTATGGGTCTCTCACCGGTGTGGTGTATGGGTCTCTCAACGGTGTGGTGTATGGGTCTCTCAGCGGTGTGGTGTATGGGTCTCTCAGCGGTGTGGTGTATGGGTCTCTCAGCGGTGTGGTGTATGGGTCTCTCAACGGTGTGGTGTATGGGTCTCTCAGCGGTGTGGTGTATGGGTCTCTCAACGGTGTGGTGTATGGGTCTCTCAGCGGTGTGGTGTATGGGTCTCTCAGCGGTGTGGTGTATGGGTCTCTCAGCGGTGTGGTGTATGGGTCTCTCAACGGTGTGGTGTATGGGTCTCTCAGCGGTGTGGTGTATGGGTCTCTCAGCGGTGTGGTGTATGGGTCTCTCAGCGGTGTGGTGTATGGGTCTCTCAGCGGTGTGGTGTATGGGTCTCTCAGCGGTGTGGTGTATGGGTCTCTCAGCGGTGTGGTGTATGGGTC